>NC_090649.1:20144015-20455890 GCF_040937935.1 Hyperolius riggenbachi
TGGACTTTGGTCTTAAACTCATATTGGACTCCATATGTGCGCGGTCTATGATATAATATAGTTGCATACAGTGAATAAGATAGCGCACCACCGAGAACTACACTCTTGACATTAGCGCAGTGTTTATATTTATAATTGTGTATTAGGATTAGAAAAAGTGCAGAGCAAACACTAGCCAAATACATACCCGGGCAACGCCGGCCGACCAGCTTATATATGCATTTATAAAAAAAATCTCAAAATGTTATAAATGTAATACTAGTAAAGAAGTTTAATATAGCTCAGTGCCTTTATAGGTAGCATCCTGTAGTGTTTATGATTTGCTATGTATGACAGAATAGCAATCGGTATGCGTTGATTTGGTAGTACATGGGAGAATTGTAATTTGGATGAGTATAGCAACCATTATGAGTCCTTGTAGATGTGTAAGCCTGTAGGTGCTTAGAGCTTGCGTGTGGTTTAGGCTAGTAATTATTCATCTATGTGGCTGTATGTAGATGGCTACAGATGTAGATAGCTGGCATGTAGGTGAATTTGCTACCATTATGCATCCATGTAGTCATGTACCCTCAAAGGAAGTTGTTACTACTATAGACAGGCTACGGTCTAGTCAGGTTTTAGATGTTTGAGAGGTCTTAGGTTCCTGGCACCAGGCATAAAAGGGTTAACAAAATACACACACACACACACAAGCATAAGAGATGGTAAATGTTATGCTGAAGCTATGTTTTCTTGACACACTTATATACCAGAAAATACAGAGTCTGCACTGGCACGGTACAACAGAGATTATAATAAATCGCATTATTTACAAGAAAGATCACAGTTCAATAAGCAAGGGAAAGACAAGTTATTTGTGACAATACAGATGTCCACATTGGGGACACATTGGAGGATTTGCCCAGAAAGATTTGACTATTTTCTGTTTCATACAGCCAGTCTTTCCTGCACAGATGTGTGGCTGACTGCTCTACAAACACTCTAGTATCAAACTGATTAGATACATACTTGTACATGAAATTGATCTATATTCTAAAGTATATGTATACTGTACATACAGTGGGTTGCAAAAGTATTCGGCCCCCTTGAAGTTTTCCACATTTTGTCATATTACTGCCACAAACGTGAATCAATTTTATTGGAATTCCACATGAAAGACCAACGCAAAGTGGAGTACAAAGAGAGTGGTGAAGACCGCTCACCCCAAAAGAGCAGTGCCAGACCAGGATAGCTGATCCTAGAAAATGCTTGAAGACGAAAATGGTCCGCACAATGCTCCTAAGATCCAAAGTGGAGTACACGTGAGAAGTGGAACGAAAACCATACATGATTCCAAACATTTTTTACAGATAAATAACTGCAAAGTGGTGTGTGCATTATTATTCGGCCCCCTTTGATCTGAGTGCAGTGAGTTGCCTATAGACATTGCCTGATGAGTGCTAATGACTAAATAGAGTGCGCCTGTGTGTAATCTAATCTAATGTCAGTACAAATACAGCTGCTCTGTGAGGGCCTCAGAGGTTGTCTAAGAGAATATTGGCCGCAACAACACCGTGACGTCCAAAGAAAACATCAGACAGGTCAGGGATCAAGTTATTGAGAAATTTAAAGCAGGCTTAGGCTACACAAAGATTTCCAAAGCCTTGAACATCCCACAGAGCACTGTTCAAGCGATCATTCAGAAATGGAAGGAATATGGCACAACTGTAAACCTACCAAGACAAGGCCATCCACCTAAACTCACAGGCCGAACAAGGAGAGCGCTGATCAGAAATGCAGTCAAGAGGCCCATGGTGACTCTGGTCGAGCTGCAGAGATCTACAGCTCAGGTGGGAGACTCTGTCCATAGGACAACTATTAGTCATGCACTGTACAAAGTTGGCCTTGGAAGAGTGGCAAGAAGAAAGGCATTGTTAACCTGAAGCATAAGAAGTCCCGTTTGCAGTTTGCCACAAGCCATGTGGGAGACACAGCAACCATGTGGTAGAAGGTGCTCTGGTCAGATAAGACCAAAATGGAACTTTTTGGCCACAATGCAAAACGCTATATGTGGCGGAAAACTAACACTGCACATCACTCTGAACACACCATCCCCAGTGCCAAATATGGTGGTGCCAGCATCATGCTCTGGGGGTGCATCTCTTCAGCAGGGACAGGGAAGCTGGTCAGAGTTGATGGGAAGATGGATGGAGCCAAATACAGGGCAAACTTGGAAGAAAACCTCTTGGAGACTGCAAAAGACTTGAGACTGGGGCGGAGGTTCACCTTCCAGCAGGACAATGACCCTAAACATAAAGCCAGGGCAACAATGGAATGGTTTAAAACAAAACATATCCATGTGTTAGAATGGCCCAGTCAAAGTCCAGATCTAAATCCAATCGAGAATCTGTGGCAAGATCTGAAAACTTCTGTTCACAAACACTGTCCATCTAATCTGACTGAGCTGAAGCTGTTGCAAAGAAGAATGGGCAAGGATTTCAGTCTCTAGCTGTGCAAAGCTGGTAGAGACATACCCTAAAAGACTGGCAGCTGTAATTGCAGCAAAAGGTGGTTCTACAAAGTATTTACTCAGGGGGCCGAATAATTATGCACACCCCACTTTGCAGTTAGTTATTTGTAAAAAATGTTTGGAATCATGTATGATTTTCGATCCACTTCTCACGTGTACACCACTTTGTATTGGTCTTTCACGTGGAATTCCAATACAATTGATGCATGTTTGTGGCAGTAATGTGCCAAAATGTGGAAAACTTCAAGGGGGCCGAATACTTTTGCAACCCACTGTATATGCTCATATACCCTTATATACATGTATATCGCCTGCAGCCCTACCAAGCTGGTTTGTAGGCGAGTATAGCTATCATCGTAAGTCCATGTGGAAGTAGTGGCCTGCAGCTCTGGGGAGGTGTCATTTAGGCGAGTATAGCTACCATTGTGTGTCCATGTGGCAATGGTGGCCTGCAGCTCTGGCGAGGTGGCATGAAGCCGAGTATAGCTACCAGAGGTTGACCATGTGGCAGTGGTGGCCTGAAGCTCTGGCGATGTGTAATATAGGGGAGTATAGATACCAGTGGGTGTCCATGTAGCAATGGAGGCCTGCAGCTCTGGTGAGGTGGCATGTAGGCGAGTATAGCTACCATTGTGTGTCCATGTGGTAATGGAGGCCTGCAGCTCTAGTGAGGGGGCATGTAGGGGAGTATAGCTACCATTGTGGGTCCATGTGGCAATGGTAACCTACAGCTCTGGTGAGGTGGCATGTAGGCAAGTATAGCTATTGTGTGTCCATGTGGCCATGGATACTTGAAGCTGTCTAGGTGGCATGTAGGCGAGTATAGCTACCATTGTGTGTCCATGTGGCAATGGTGACCTGCAGCTCTGTCGAGGTGGCATGTAGGAGAGTATACTAAATGGTATGCGCAGCTATGTGCATATGCGTATTCTCCAAATATTGTTTCCCTCAATTGTAATTGCATACAACTGAAAAAAACTAAGAAATCTAATTAAAAAAAATATAGTATTAGACTGAACAGAGGCGCCAACAGGTTAAAAGCAGTAATTCAAACGTTTAAAAATGCTTAGGAGGCAGTGGTGGACTTACCTCCCTCAAGCCGACACAAGTAACTGTGTATTTCAACAAAAAAATGAATTTATTGGTACACTCCAGGGTATTGTTTACAACGCGTTTCGCAGGTCTATACCCGCTTCATCAGGCAATAGAAGTAGGAGTACACAGCAGAGTGTCAGAATCGCACCTGGCGCCTTTGTCAAAGCCACCACAACACCGGGACCCAGATAGTGCGACACCGCCCCTCTGATGAGGCCCACGGATAGCTAGGGCGAAACGGCTGTAAGGGCAGTCACCCTGGAGAATCCCTGAGCATCAGTGCTTCCATCCAGATCTACACCTGCCACCATAGGGGTCACGCAAGTATAGCCTGCACTGCAAAAGTCTACGCTCCCTGCATGTCATGTGCTTTGCAACCTGCTTTGTTTATGCTGAATATTGGGCATGTTTTGAACTGTATGGTCTGAGGATCAGAGTGTATTGTCACAAGGTGCTTGATGCATAGCAGTGACTTCGAAGCCTATCAATGTGTGAATAAAGTGGTGACAGCTTTTTATCCTGAAGTGCTTGCCAAGCCAGTCTCTTCTTTTTTTGAGTGAATAAAAATTATGTACCCATTGTCAACAAGACATTTGTGTGAGCAGCAGAAAAACCGCTCTTCTGAAGAAGAGAGTATGTTGATAGACACAAAGACAGTACCTCCTCAATCAGCACCAGCTCTATGTTCTGGGTGTAAAAGTCCCATAGGCTTGTGGTCTGTTTGGTTGTTTGTATGGTTGTTGTAGTGTAGGTGTTATTGTATTTTTGGTGGTGGTTTATGTTGCATTTTTTTCTTTTTTTTTGTCCAGTCTTTGGTCTTATGAATGCGGGTGAGTGGGTACCTCCTCTTCAGTTCTCTAGGGGTTTATGTTGCAAATTAGGTATTTTTCTTGTGTATAACATGTTTCCTTATGTAAATACATATATTTGGATATAAAATCCACAATATGCATTTTCTCAGTGTTGGGGATATTTCTGTATACTTATGTTGTTCTTTGCGAATTCTTTGAGATGCATACTTTTATTTTATTTATTCTGCTGTATGCTGTATTTACTTGAATTTCTCTAATAAAAACATCTAACACTAACTTCCACTTTGGGGTGCAGTATCTCCGGATCTAGTGACCCCAAACACGTAGTGCACGTAGGTCAATAAGCACTCAACATGCGTACCAAGTTTCAAGAGCCTGGCTGGTTCCTAAAAGAAAGGGCCTCCAACCCAAACTTTGATGGGAGAGGTCATGCGTGTGTGAGCTCCTGGACTTTCAGGAGGGGTCTTCAGCCTGCTGGTCTGGATCCAATTTTGAGACCTTTTTCTGGGCTAGAGATATACTTCAAGTCCCTGCTCCGGGCCTTGCCGGGCAGGGGCTTATCCTGTGCTAACTGGCCGCTAAAATATAGTTTTGCCAGAGCCAAATTCAGGTATGGGATCAAAATGGAGGCCGGAGTACCTGTGGCAAGACGAAGAGCTGCTGGATCTGAGGCGACAAATCAAGGTCCAGAAGGCGAAATTGGCCGAGCTGGAGAGAGTCGGTGGACCATTTGCCGAACAGCTGGGCTATAGGAAGCATTTTAAGAAAATGCTAAGACCCGAGACCGACATTGATGACAGTGATACAGAAGAAGACTGTCATTGTGGAGGATGAGTGCACCCCCCCGGAGAGGCCCTCATGGATGCAGACTGAGCTGTCACAGTCTCAGATCCCACCTGGGCAAGGTGAGCCAGCTGGGGACCCCATGGAGGAGGAAAGTGAGGAAGAGGTGCCGGAGAGTGAGGAGGAGATGCCGGTGAGTGAGGGTGAACAAGTACCTGGCTCTGCAGCGGGTGCCCGGATGAGTGCTGGCGGTGCTTGTACTGCTGTCCCTGCTGCTGGGGGTCTTAGTGGCGTGGGTGCTGCTGGGGCCCTAAGTGAGGCAGTGGGTGGTGGTGTAGGTGCTGCTGACGCTGTGGCTGCCGTGCGCCCCTCTGTAATACCTGGAGGTGGTGGTATGGCTGGAGCTGCAGCGGCCTCCCCGGGTGCTCACACAGTTTCCTCTCCTGGTGGAGCCTTGGTTCACATGTCGGGGTCACTTGCAGTGGCTGATGTGGGTTCTGGGGCGAAGCTGGGAGTGGGGACGTGTGCCCAGAGCTACAGGGAACGCTCCCCGCATAGTGTTGAGGCTTCCCAAGATAGGGCCGGCCTGCAGAGCGGCGTTCCTATATCGGCAAGTCAACTTCCGGTTCGCCAAGCGGAAGGGACGTTGGCGGCTGAATTTCCGCATGAAGACGGAGTTTCCATTAAAGTCAATGTGGCCGAATGCGGACTTTCTATTAAGAATAATGCGGCTGAAATTCCGCATGAAGGCGGAAGTCCCATTGAAGGCAATGTGGCCGAATGCGGACTTTCCACTAAGATGGATGCGACTAATTCTGCATGCAGGCGGAAACTCCATTGACGGTAATGCAGCTAAGGAGGATGCAGCTGGAATTCCGCATGCAGGCGGAAACTCCATTAAAACCAATGCGGCTGAAGGCGGAATTCAGCCTAGCAAAGCGGAGGTTTCAGCAGAAAGAGGAATTCCGTTGCTGGAGGCGGAGATGGAAGCAGGGGATGCGGGAAAACATCCCCTGAGCGGGGTTTCGCCTAGGGAGGCGGATTTTGAGCCTGGAGGCGAGGTGGATGATGTAAATGAGAAGGAGGTGGCCATCTCTGTGCAGAGGAATCGATCTGAGTGGGGAAGTGCACAGGCTGCGATGGTGATGACATCTGTAGTGATGCAGGAAGATCCAAGTGGATATAAGTCAGCTGTCCTTGGACTTTTGGACTCCACTCTGGATGGAAATCTAAAGGAGGAAATTGTTCGAATGGCCAGTCAGCCAAGCCTTGAGATTGACCCTTTCAGTAGAGGAGTTTGCTGAAGAGGACTTCCCTCAAAGTGAAGGGTCAGAGATACCTGGGCCTGCAGGATTTATGGAAGGCTCAGAAAGTGGTCTTGAGCAGCTGGCCCAGGAATTGTGTCCGATGTCTGCTGAGGAGATGAATCAGAGCTCCCTTGAGGACCAAAGTGGAGCTGAGGACAGTGGACAACCAGAGGGTGAGGAAAAAATGTTTGTTATCCCTTGGGCAGAAAAAGAAAAGAAATAAAAAAGGTAGAATTAAAGTGAGCAAAGTAAAGAAACTTAATATTGATGTTGGAGGGGGGAGGAAAAACGTAAATGTGTCTCTGCCTCTATATCGGAGGTAGAGGAAACAGATGTGTCCTCTCTAGGGGCGCAAGGTGGGGAGGGGGAGTTTGACCAGGGTAAACAGGAGTCAGGGGGAGTTTGACCAGGGTAAACAGGAGTCTCCCATCTTTGTGCAAGAAAGTGAAGGTGGTGAGATTTTGTTAGCATGTGATGACAAAGCTGTTTCAAGGGGAGAAGGTTATAGGGATCTTGCCCCTCTATTCAAGAAGAACCTCCTCTCTGACCTTGTGTCCGAGGACGAGGATGAGAGTAAAAAAGGGGGGAAAAAAAGGAAGAAGAAAATTAAACATCATGAGCCCCCTCAGTGATGGGGTCATCAACCACCAACGGAGTTTAAAACCGCCAACTTAACTTATAAATTGGAGAAAACTAGGCTTGTGGTAATTTATGAACACTCTGGCGAGACCGTCGTGCTTGTGGTGGAGCCGGGGGGATATTACGGAGGCTTATATCTGGTGGGCATGGGTGACCCCGATTGTGGTCGCCAACTGGAATTCAGGGCAGATGGAAAAAGATTTGTTGTGGAGAATGACACCATTAAAAGGTTTTCCTTTGCAGGCAAGATGGAATGGATGGAGACCATATTCGGGCTTGGGCCGAATGCCCCCAGATATAAGCCTCCTCCTCCCCCCATCTCCACTGAGATTGGCCTTGATCAGGGTGATATCGGGGGTTGCTACAGTTGTGACCAGTGATGTTGGTAATACAATTGTGACCGGTGATGTTGGTGGGGGTGCTGAGGCTGAGCTGCCGGAGCTTGAGAGCGTGGTGAGGGTGGGTTTTCCAGCCCTCGGTCCTGCTAAGAATCCGGGGGCCCTTGCTTCTCTGGCAGCTTCGACTCAGGGTGCTCCCTCAACCAGATCTGTGTCTTACTCAAAGGCAGTTAAGGGTCCTGCTCCTGGTAGGAGGGTTGTGGCTCCCCTGGAGACAGAATTAGAGGCCCATGCCCCAGGTCGTAGGAACGTCGTGCGCCTCAAGTGGGAGCATGCATCCTCTATCCCTACTAAAAGGGAGTTTGTCAATTACCTCCTCAACCTGGGGATTAGGCCAGCAGACCTTTTTGCTCCAGGGGACCCTCCGCAGTATTTCGATGTGTCCTTCCTCTCCCAGCAAGGTATGGAGTCCTTTTTAGAGGAACGACTAAAGGAATCTGTGGGCAATGAGTGGCATGGTTTCCAAGTCGTTCCCCTAT
The DNA here is from genome assembly GCF_040937935.1 of Hyperolius riggenbachi. Classification (NCBI taxonomy): domain Eukaryota; kingdom Metazoa; phylum Chordata; class Amphibia; order Anura; family Hyperoliidae; genus Hyperolius; species Hyperolius riggenbachi. Next base: position 20,152,038 of record NC_090649.1, read on the forward strand.
CCAGACAATCGCTGGAGAGGAAGGCACACATCGTTGTGCAAAATGAAAGCATCCCGGTACGGGACCTAATGACTTGGGTCCAACGGTATGCAGACATAATGTCCCCGGCACACAAGGTCCTGGATGACCTCAGGATCTGGTGGGGGGAGTATGAGGTGGCGATCAAGCTCCATGTAAAGGAGGGGGTCGTCACCCATATTCCCCCGTTCCGCTCTCATAGGGCGGGACAAGATAATCACCTATTACCCGGGCCAGCCCAGGACCTGTAATAGTTGTGGTAAGCGGGGACATTTGGCTAGCGGCTGCCCAGATCCGAGGTGCAGTCGCTGCTAGGAGTTTGGGCACTGTGCGTCGTCCTGTAATTAAATGCAATTTTGTTTCGAATTCAGAAATCCATACACAGAGTGCCCAATCTCCTGGACAACAATGCCCTCGGATTTGAAAAGAGCCATGTTGGCTAATATGGAGGAGAGCCAGGAAGTCTCTGTGGCTGCCCCCAGTGTGTCTGTTCAGTTCGGTCCAGTCCTTAATGTTCTATACTATGGACTTCATTTTTCGTTTAGAAAAAAGTCAATCAATTATAATCGATGCACATATTAATGAGGCAGTGATTCAGGAGGTGGAACTAGGGGGAGATTACTCGGGCTTGCATCTGGTGGGCATGGGTAACCCCAACTGGTTTCCAGATGGAGTTTAGGGCGGGTGGAAGGAGAATCTTGGTGGAGAAGGAGTTATTTAAAAGTTTTGATTTCCAAGGCAAAAACTTTTTTGGCAACCATTTTCGGGTTGGGCCCTAATGCCCCTAGATATGAGCCCCCTTCTTCCCCTGTTTCCACCTCTAATGCTATTGTAGGGGTGCCTGACACGGTGGTTGAGGTGGGTGTAGAGGTTGCTGGAGGTAATGGTGCTGAGCCGGAGCCACCAGAGTTAGAAAGTGTGGTGAGGGTAGGTTTCCCAGAGCTTGGTTCTGCTGCAAATGCGGGGGCCCTTGATTCTATGGCGGCTCCAGCCAGGGGTACTTCCTCTACCAGGCCCACTTCTTATTCCAGAGCGGTAATAAGGGCTCTTTCACATTAGGGCAGACTTTCTGCGTTAACGCAAACGGAAGCCGTTTGCGTTAACCAAGGTAAGATGAAAGTCCATAGACTTTCATTTTACCTTTCACACTTGACGCTGCGTTTCGATGCGTTGCGGTTCCGACGCACCCGGGCGCAGTTTTTCCTCCAACGCACCCGCGAGCCGGCGGTTTCCGTCGGGTTTAATTACCAGCTACCGCTGCTGATTGCTTCGCACCGCAGATACCCGACGACACGCCGCAGGCAGACAACGCGTGCAGGAGAACGGCTCCTGTTCGCGTTGTCTGATGTGAAAGAGCCCTACGGGGTTCTGCTTCTGGGAGGAGAGTCCTGGCTCCCCTGGAACCAGAGTCGGAGGCCTACACCCCAGGTCAACGAAATGTTGTGTGCCTAAAACGGGAGCATGCTTCTGCAATCCCTACAAAGAGGGAGTTTGACGGATATTTACTTGACCTGGGGGTTAGGCCTGCTGATTTGTTTGTGATTCTGGCTCCAGGGGATCCCCCACAATACTATGATGTGTACTTCCTTTCACAGCACGGGATGGAGGCTTTTCTAAAGGGGAGACTTGGGCAGTCCTTAAATGGCCAGTGGCATGTTGTTCCCCTCTTGAGGCAGTCTCTGGAAAGGAAGGCACACATAGTCATTCAGAACGAGAGCATTCCGGTACGGGACCTGATGACCTGGATCCAACATTACGCCGACATCATGTCCCCGCCACATAGGGTCCTGGATGACCTGGGAATCTGGTGGGGGGAATATGACGTGGCGATCAAACTCCGCATTAAGGAGGGGGTCGTCACCGATATTCCCTGTTCCGCCCTTATAGGGCGGGACAAGATAGTTACAGTCTATTCCGGTCAGCCCAGGACCTGCAACAAATGTGGTAAGCGGGGACATCTTGCCAGCGGGTGCCCAGATCCAAGGTGCAGCCGGTGCCAGGAGTTCGGGCACTCTGCTTCAGCATGCAAACGCATTAAGTGTAACTTTTGCTTTGAGTATGGGCATCCCTCTACAGCATGCCCGGTCTCCTGGGCCGCAATGCCCTCGGCTCTAAAGAGGGCCATGCTGGCCCATATGGAGGAGGAGCAGGATGTCTCAACGTCAATCCCTAGTGTTTCTGTCCAGCCTGTGTCAACCCTTGATGTCTCAGTCTGCTGTCAACCTGTCCTCTGTGGTCCCTTACTCTGTTCCTCCTCCAGCCAGTATGGCCCTTGTGGGGCAATTTGGACCTAGGTCATCGGTTTACATCCAGGATGCTGCTCGGGGTGGAGGTGACTCTCCTCCCAAGGAGCAGCGAACCAGGCCTGTTAGGCCTGAGAGGAATAGGAGGGGTGGAGGGACTAAGCCCCCCCCCCCCCCCTGTTCCTTGAAATTCCCAAACTAACCTTCCTATTCCCCAGCCCCTTCCCAGGAGGAGAAATCCTCCTAAAACTGTTTCCCCTTCCCTCCCTTCCCCTCCTGCTGGCCCTTCCCCTCCTACTTCCCCTTCCTCTGACCTGACCCCCCCTCCTGTCACCCTTTCTCCTTTTACTTTTGACGGTGGGGCTGCCTCCCTTCCTGTCAATCCTACCTCAGCTGCCTTTGTTTTCATGCCTCCTGGGCTGACGGGAGCTTCCTCCGCCCCTTGCAGGAGGGAGCATTTGTCGGCAGAAGAAAGGGAGTACTTGGAACAAAGGTTCAAGGTTAAGAACAAAAGAAACACTGGGCCCAAGTCTCTGCCCCGAGCCTTCTCTGAGGAGAAAAGAGGCTCTGAGGCAGGCTGTTCAGAGGAGGCAAGACAAAAAGGAGTTGGAACTCTAATAGATTTGATATCCTGGCTACCTCCCCCCTCTCTTCAGAGGAGGAGGAGATGGTAGTTGGGACTCCTGAGGCAGTCTGAGGGGGCATTGTCCCATGTATGTTTTTTCTTTTTTGTTAATGTCATTTTCTTTGTTTTTTGTCTTTCGTCAGAAGGAGTATAAAGGGAAACTTTAATTATTCTGATGGCGGTTCCCCCACCACTCATGCTGGCAGCGATCAACGTTGCCAGCATTAAAATGACCAGAGCTCGAAAATTGGCATTTTCAATTTTATCTACCATTGAGGCGGATATTTTCTTCCTTCAAGAGACCAGGCTCACCTCTATGGCTGACCTTTGGTTGGCCGAGAGGGACTGGGTGTCCGGTCCGAGTTTTTGGTCTCTTGCGGGAGAGCCTGGTTGAGGTGTGGCGGTCCTCTTCAGGGCCGACATGGTAACGTGCCAGCGAGTAATTGAGGTGGAGATGGGTAGGTGTCTGGTCTTAGACGTCTGTGTGAGGGGGCAGGATCTCAGGCTAAATAACATCTATGCGGACCCCAAGTCTAAGGGTGAGAGAAAGCGCCTCTTCACGCAGGTCAGGCCATTCCTTTTTTCAGCCTATCCTGTGATCCTGGGTGTTGATTTTAACACCATCACTAGGGCCATGGACAGGGCAAGGGCCCAGGTCCGGATAGGTGTTAATAGTAGGTTTTTAGCTAGATTAGTTGTTGAGGCTCATCTGGTGGACGTGCACATTCGCCATTCACCGGATCTCACGGGGTTCACCTTTTATAGAGGTAGTAGTAGGTCTAGGATAGATAGGTTTTTTGTTTCGGAGAACCTCATCACTTCAACTCCCAAGTTGTTGGCGGTGGAGTTTTCTGATCACCTTATTCTGACGGTGGGCTTGAATGCTTCGGATGCTCCTCCCAGGGGTAGGGGTATTTGGAGGATGAATTCGTCCCTGCTGCTGGAAGAAGAGGTGAGACAATCCTTTGAGGCGTTTTTTCATGCACAGGTCTCTATCCTGGACTGCTTTGACAATAGGTCTGAGTGGTTTGAAGAAGTCAAAAAATGTGTTGCCAGATTTTTCAAGGGTCTAGCAATCCGTAGGAGCGTTGGTAGAAATCTCGCTTAGCAGCATCTAAGATAGAGGTTGACTGTTCGTCTCTGAGGGCGGAGATCCGGGGGAGATCTCTGAGGTCAAACTTTGCCTTAAGCAACAGCAATACGACCGGCTGGCTTCTTTGACTCTGGAAAGGGATCACGGTAAATACCACTCGCCTGATCCTTACCAGAGTTTCAAACAAAGCTCGGCACTTAAGACTGTCCGTGGTCTCAGGGATGGTTCGGGATCTCTGGCAAAGTCCAGGTCAGAGATCTTGGCCATCGCTAGAGAGTTTTATGCTGACTTGCTTAAGGAGAAGCCACTTGACCAGACGAGGATGGAAAACTTCTTGGCTTCCGTACCAGGTCTGGGTGATGATGTTTCTGCCATAGATTTGGCAACTGAGATCACTGCAGAGGAAGTAGCGAGAGCCATTGGTGGCCTTGCGCCTAAAAAGACCCCATGCCTGGATGGACTGACGGCGTCCAAACGGTGGAGCCAGGGGGAAAGTATGATGGCCTTTATCTGGTGGGCATGGGTGACCCCAATTGTGGCCCTCAGATTGAGTTCCGTGCTGACGGAAGGAAGGTGGTGGTCGAGAATGAATTGATCAAGAAATTTTCTCTTGACGGGAGGCAGACATAAATGGAGTCTCTTTGGGCTGGGCCCGAATGCCCCCAGATATGAGGCCCCTCCCCCTGTACCCCCCGTGGACACTGATAGTGTTATTGTTGTGGTGGCCAGTGAGAGGCCTGTTGTGGAGGCTGCTGGTGGAGTTGCTGCTGAGCCGGAGGTGCCAGAGCTGGAAAGTGTAGTCAGGGTAGGCTTTGACTTTCCTGCCTTGGGTCCAACCTCCAACCCGGGAGTCCTTGTTCAGCTGGCGCGTCCGGCTCGGGGTACCCCTCCAGCACAGCCCCAGTCCTATTCTAAGGCAGTTCGTAGTACGAACCTTGGGAGAAGAGTCCTGGCTCCCCTGGAGACAGAATCGGAGGCTTACACCCCAGGTCGGCGAAACGTAGTTAGGCTTAAATGGGAGCATAGCTCCGTAAACCCAACTAAAAAGGGAATTTGTGAAGTTTTTGCTAGACCTGGGAGTTAAGCCTTGTGACCTTTTTGCGATCCTGGCTCCAGGGGATCCCCCACAGTATTATGATCTCAGCTTTCTCTCACAACATGGAATGGAGGCTTTCCTAGAGGAGAGACTGAAAGTGTCAGTTAATAATCATTGGCATGGGTTCTCAGTCGTCCCTCTATCCAGGCAGTCTTTAGAGAAGAAAGCTCACATCATGCAGAATGAGAGTATCCCGGTCCGCGATCTGATGGCCTGGGTCCAGCACTATGCGGACGTGATGACCCCGCCGCAGTGGGTTCTGGACGACCTGGGTATCTAGTGGGGGGGGGGGGATATGAGGTGGCGATCAAGCTACCTACAAAGGAGGGGGTCGTCACCCATGTTCCCCGGTCCGCCCTTATAGGGTGAGACAAAATCATCGTCTATTACCCAGGTCAGCCCAGAACATGCAACAGGTGCGGTAAGAGGGGCCATCTCGCCAGCAGTTGCCCTGATCCCAGGTGTAGCAGGTGTCAGGAGTTCTGGCATTCCTCAGGGAGTTGTAAGCGCATCAAGTGCAACTTTTGCTTTGAATTTGGTCACCTGTATACGGAATGCCCGATCTCCTGGGCCACTATGTCTGTGGATCTCAGGAAGGCCATGCTGGTCCGTATGGATGAGGAGAGCCAGCTTGTCCCTTTGTTGGTCCCCAGTGTTTCCGTCCAGTCTGATCCAGCCCCTAATGTGTCTGAGTCTGTTGTCAACCTGTCCTATGTAGTCCTTCCCTCTGCCCTCCAGGGGAGAACCAGTCTGGGCACAGGTCATCGGACCGCATCAGGGATGCTGCTCATGGTGGGGAAGGCTCTTCTCCCAAGGTGCAGCTGTTTAGGCCTTCCAGGCCGGAGAGGAGTAGGAGTAGAAGGGGCGCTGGTCTTAGACCTCTCTCCTCTACCCTATCCAAAACCTCTACCCTTCAACCTCTTCCCCCTCCTCCTCCTCAGGAGCCTGTTTCCTCTCCTCTCCCTCCTTCTCATTCTGACCCTCCTCTTCCCCTCCCTCCCCCTCCTTCTGACCTCCCTCCCCCCAACAAACATTGATCCCTTTTCCCACCCTGTTCCTGCTGAGCCAGATCCTGTCCCTCTTCTTCCTTCGCCTCTAGTGGAGCTTCCCGGCTTCACGGGGATCTCCCTGGCACCTCGCGGCAGGGAGCATTTGTCGAGGGAGGAGAGGGAATATCTGGAGGAACGGCTCAAGAACAGAAAAAAGAAGAAAGGTGTTAAAGCTAGGCCTTCCTCTCTTGAGAGGAGGTCAGTTAAGAGGGAGCTTTTAGTTCAAAAGAGGCAGGACATAAAGCTTTCCAATAGATTTGAGGGCTTAGCTGCCAGTCCTCTCTCCTCTGAAGGGGAGGATATGGTAGTGGGAGGTGCTGACAATGTTTGAGGGGGTATTGTATTTTGTGTTCATGTTTTTCCTTTTTGTTGTTGCTTTTGTCTTGTCTTACTGTTGTCCTTAGTCTTGTGTAACATTAAGTTGGTACTCAGTATATCTTTGGGCGTAACAGTCCCACAACTTATTGTATGAGCGTGTTGTATGTTTGGTGTAATGTGGGTGTTGTCATTTCCTTTCTAGGGGTGGTGTATGTTGTGTCTTTTCCTTTGTTTTTTGTTTTGTTGTGTGATTGTTGTAATGTAGGTGTCGTCAGTGTGTTTTCGGTGGTGGTTTCAGGTTATGTGTTTTCATTTCCTTTTTTGTCTGGTTGTCTAGTCGGTATGAGAGTGGGTGAATGGTACCTCCTCATCAGTTATTGGTGTATATAGTTGGTATTTAAGATTTTCTTTTTCTCAGAATTTCTCTGATAGTTTATGAGACATACAAATTTGTGTTTCATTTGGGAACATTCCTTTGTTGTGATGTTTTTGTAATGGCATACTTTTAATTTTTATTTTATTTTGCTTGTATGCTGTACTTTGTTCTATATACTAAAACATTCAACCCAAACTTCCTTTTTGGGGTGAGATATCTCTGAATCTTGGGGGCCTAGCGTCACACGGATTATGCCCACATATAGCTATGAACCTCTGCTACACCTGAAATATTGGGTCTCTGGGGCGGAGGGCCCCAGAGATACAGCCTCCCAAAGAGAGAGAACCTGGATCAGGAAATGTGCTCCACAGTGCCACCTCTGTCCGTGAAGGGCTGTAAATCCTGCGATTATCCTCTAATTAGGCAGATACTCAATTCACCCCCTGTTGGCCATAGGGGGGTATAGAAAAGCATCTAAACATCACTTTGTTTCCCCTATAACCCTAACCTCAACCCCAACCCTTACCCCAACCCTAACACTAACCCTAACTCCCAGCTTTGTAGGCCAAGCTGGCCCAAATCTCTTAAGCCCCCTTTCACACACCTGGGTTAACTTCTAAGACCTCCTGGTGCTGCAGGATCCAGCAGTGCTCTCCACTCTTCGCTGGCAGGACCCACGTTGCAAGCTGGCTCTGTCTTTTGGTCAGAAATTGCAGCAAGTCCCAGCTTTTGTGGGCCAAGCTGGCCCAAAATACTTGTAAAAATTTTCTAAGTCCCAACGCTAACCCTAACGCTAACCCTAACCTCAAGCCCAAGCCCAACCCCGTCTTACATGCCAAGTTAGGGTTAAGCATAAATCCTGTTTGCAGAGTCATAGGGGCCCCAAATTCAGAGGGCATGTAGCGCTATATGTCCTCTACCGGCATGCCGAACAACAAGAGCCTAGCTGGTTCCTAATAGACAAGGCCTCCAACACTAGGAGGGAGAGGACGCATGTTTTTGAGCTCCCAAAGTTCCAGAGGGGGTCCCATCAAGCTTGCTCCAAGGCCAATCAAGAAGCTTCTTCTATGGGTCACTTTCTGGCCTGAAGTCCCTGCTCCGGGCCTTTGCCAGGCAGGGGCTTTCCTAAGCCAACTGGCCAATCCAGACATGGAGCGGCCAGCTTATACCCCCCCTATCTCTCCAACTCATCGGGGGGATGATGTCAGATCTTCGTCTGAAGGCTCCGTGACTGACAATGTCCTTACTTGGCTGCGGGAGGTGAAAAACTGAAGACACATTGAAAGGAGTTAAAAAGGAACTTTGCTGTGACCAAAGCATAAGTATGGCATCAGCTGGAAGCCCGAGTACCTTCATACCGATGAGGAGCTAGCCGGGCTAAGAAAGGGGATTCAAGCCCAGAAGGCAAGGCTTGCTGGGCTTGAGAAGGTTGGAGGGCCCTTTGCTGAACAACTCTGGCACAAGAAACGCTACAAGCGGATGCTCCAACCAGACACCGACTGACACAGATAGTGAGGATGATGTGTGTCATCGTGGAAGAAAAAATGTACTCCCCGTGAAGTTCCCACATGGGTGAAGCCTGAAGACACCCAAAGCAACTCAACAGTCCCCAATTTCTTTGGAACAGAGTGAGGTAGCTGAAGGTGTCCAAGGGAGTGGAAGGGAGCTAATGAGCGCCATCAGAACACTGGAAGGTGAGGGTGTGCCAGTAAGGTCAGTACCCGGCTCTATGGTGGGTGCCCGGGGGAGTGTGGGTGGTGCTCATGCCGCTGCCCCTGGGGGTCCCGGCGGTAGGCCTGCTGTGAGGGCCTCTGGTGGAGGTGTGGGTGCTGCTAGTGCTCAGGCTGTGATGGCCGTGCCCCTCTCCAAAACATCTGGTGAGGGGCACGGGGCTGTAGTGCCCCCCCCCCTGGGTGCCCGCACGGTGTTGCCCCCCAATGGAGTGCTGGGTACTGCTGCAGAGCCCTTACCTGGGATCTCAGTGGTGCCTGGGCCGAAATTGGGGGTTGGCGAGTGCACCCAAAGTCATGGGGAAAGCCTGCCATCGCAGCGCGGTGAGGAGCAACATGGTGCCGACGCTTAATCAAGTATTGAGGAGACGCCGGAGAAACTTCCGCCCAGCGGACCGGAAGTGAAGCGTGCAGACGCCATAGACACACGTACTCCTATTACGGAGGGCGGAGGGGATGCGGCCAGTGGTGCACATGCGCAGAGACCATCAGGGCGGATTCCAGAAAAAGATACGGAGACCAGTGTGAACCAGCGTGGGGCGGATCCGCATACAGAGGCGGAGGTTTAAGGATCTCAGCAGGGGGAGTGGACATGCAAATAGAAGAAGTCCTGGGACCTGCTAACCTTGCCGAGAGCAGGGAGGAGGAACAATTGGCCCAGGAACTTTGTCCAGAGGAAGAGTCCACTGGAGAACCTTTTGGTGAAGCTAACCAGGGATCCCCAGCAGACAACATTGGAACTGATCGTGATCTCTCAAAAGGGGATGGTGAGAAGATTTTTCACATAGCCTCCCTAGGAAAAAAAAAAAAAAAAATGATAAGAAAAAGGGGAAGAATAAAGTCAGCAAAGCAGTCAGATTGGTGGTTGGAGACAGGGAGGAGAAAGAAAAAAAAATGTAAAGAATGACTCTGCCAGCCAGTCAATAGTTGAGGAGACCGATTGGTCCTCCATGGAAGAAGGGGGGGGGAGGGGGGAGGGTGAGTGATGCGGGCGAGGATGATAAAGAGATGCCATGGCTTCCTGATGCCGGGCAGGCAGAGGTAAATGTTAGTGTCAGGAACCGGCCCGCGGCACGCCTGCGTATACGGTTCCCGACTGCGGGTTTGACCAGATCAAGCGGGGACAGCCTTATTCAAGCTACAAACAAGGCTGTGACCCCTAAAAAGCTTCTTACTGCCACCACTAGCGGTTGCTAGACACGTCAACTCAGCTGTTGAGTGCTCAACACGCAATCTGCATTTTCGTATTCGGGTCAGCTTTGCATTTAGGATGAATACGGGAACGCCACGCACCCACACACACACACAGTACAGTTGTACAGTAACACAGCACAATCAGGCACTGACTTGTAATGCAAGTTACACTGTCGTGCAGCAAAACCACTAACAGTTGTTCTGAACGATACTGTTAGCCACTCCCACTCTGCTGTCGAGCGCAGAAGTGCCCCATACACACAATGCAATTACAATTTCATATGGTAGTGTTGCTCAAGCATACAATTAGGCATGGACTTACACAGCTACACTGCAGTCTCTTCTAGGCTATGAGTGTTAGTTTAGTACAGCAGAAGTCAAGCTTATTAAATAATAATTTAATATTCCAGGAAAAAAGTGGAACAATGCAGAACAATATATACAAAAGATTACAAAGAACAAAAAAAAGTTACAAAGGTAAAAGTTACAAAAATACACAAGGATATTTGCGTAAAAATAAACGGGGGAAAAAAAGAGCGTTACCAGCTTAGGTTAGAACGTTGACGGGAGGACGCCGTTTTGACCAGGAGTCGCGATCATCCCTAGCTATACGCTACCTCCAGGGGAAGATACCTGTGACTGTTCTGGACCACCTTAAGTAGTCTGAAGTGTCCCCTGGAGCATTTAATGTCCAGCCCCCAGGAAGAAATGCAATTTCCCCGTTTGTGACATCACCAAATGCTTGTCATAATCTTCCTGTGATATGTGAGCTTCAAAGGGTTTCAGCTTTTTAAAGGTTGCAGATTTCACAGGTAAGATTGTATCCTGAGAACAAGTATCCTATTTACACTTACAGATTTCAAAGCAATTCCACTTCCAGCCCACTATTCAGACTAAGAGGTAGCCGAACGCCTGTGTGGGCCTCAACCTGGTCGGGTAAATGTCTAAGTAAGTAAGTGTTTCCTGGCTAGTGGCTAGGTAGACAGTTCCTAATTACTGTCCAGGTTCCTTTGCCTATTGAAGATGACTGGTCTATTCAATGAAGACAATTGCAGTTCCCTTGATCTCTGCCCTGAATGTAAATTTAACCCATTCAGGTTCCGTCGTTTTCACATGAGAAATGTTCACCTCCCATTCATTAGCCTATAACTTTATCACTACTTATCACAATGAACTGATCTATATCTTGTTTTTTCTGCCACCAATTAGGCTTTCTTTGGGGGGTATATTTTGCTAAGAGCCACTTTACTGTAAATGCATTTTAACAGGAAGAAAAAAATGGAAAAATTCATTATTTCTCAGTTTTCAGCCATTATAGTTTTAAAATACATGCCTCCATAAATTAAAAAACTCACGTATTGGTATTTGCCCATATGTCCCGGTTATTACACCATTAAAATTATGTCCCTATCACAATGTATGGCAACATTATTTGGAAATAAAGGTGCATTTTTTCCTTTTTGCATCTATCACTATTTACAAGTTTAAAATTAAAAAAAATATAGAAATATTTCACCTTTACATTGATATTTCAAAAGTTTAGACCCTTAGGTAAATATTTACATGTTTTTTGTAATTGTAATGTTTTTTTTTTATAGTAAACATTTTATTTGGGTAGTTTTGGGAGGGTGGGAGGTAAACAATAGGTTTGTAATGTAAGTGTGTGTTGATTTCCATTTTTTTTATTTTCAGTTGTAGTATTACTTTTTGGCCACAAGATGGCGGCCATGAGTTTGTTTACATGACGTCACTAAGCGTAACACACGCTTAGAGTGACGCATCGGGGAGGGAACAGCCAGAAAAGGCGCAGCTTCCGAGAGAAGCTGTCGCTTTTTCAGCGGGGGAGAGGAATCAGTGATCGGGCACCGTAGCCCGATTCACTGATTGCCTGGCTACCGAATCCGCGGCCGGGAGCGCGCGTGCGGGAGTGCGCGGTGGCGCGCATGGTTCCTGGACGTAGTTTCTACGTCCAGGAACCAAAATAGGTTAATCTACATACAGACATTATCCAGGTGACACCTTCCGAAAGCCAGACTGGCTGACATACCTACACCTCTGAAAAATATACAGCAGATAGAAAAATGAAAGAAATATGTTCCTGTTATCCTTACATCATCAGTACCCCAATATATCACCACAGTTAGTAAAGGGGATGTTTTGCAGGATGAAAAAAAAATCATCTTCTTCAGGAACAAGGAGGTGATATAATCTTATTGCAGGGGGAGGAGAAAACTAGGAAAATAATTTGGCCGAGTTTTCTGGATATTCTCATTGAGAGAAATTTGTTTTCTCTGATTCAGGTGGTGATTTAAGTGGTGAGGATGGGAATAAAAACACCTACAAATCACCTCCTGTGGTTAAAAGTGAGTTCTAAACCATGGACCTGCTTTTCAGGTTGGAGAAAAAGCAGGCTGATCATTGATGATCACATTAATGAAGCCATTATCCAGGCGGTGGAACCAGGGGGCAATTATTCAGGCTTGCATCCGGTGGGCATGGGTAAGCCCGACTGTGGTTTCCAGATGGAGTTTAGAGCTGAGGGGAAAAGAGTGGTGGTGGAAAATGAAACAAAAGATTTGATTTTGATGATAAACAGATTTCTTTGGCAACCAATTTCGGGTTGGGCCCTAATGCCCCCAGATACAAGCCCCCCCCCCGTTTCCACCGTGGATACTGATGCTAGTGTTACTGAAGTCCCCAACATGGGAGATGTGGTTATTGGTGATAAGGGAGTCTCCAATAAGGAGGCTGGAGTGGTTACTGGTGGGGGTGCTGCTGAGCCGGAGGTGCCAGAGTTGGAAAGTGTCACGAGGGTGGGTTTTCCTGCCCTAGGGCCGGCCGCTAACCCTGGGGCCCTCGTTCCTCTGGCAGCTTCGGCTCGGGCTGCTCCCCCAGCCCAGCCCGTGTCCTACTCCGGGGCAGTTAGGAATACAAATTCTGGGAGAAGAGTCTTGGCTCTCCAGGAGACAGGATCAGAGGTTTTATCCCCAGGTCGACGGAATGTGGTCCGTTTGAAGTGGGAACACAGCTCTGTAATTTCCAATAAGAGGGAATTCGTTAAGTTCCTCTTAGACCTGGGGGTTGAACCATGTGATCTTTTCACGATCCTGGCTTCAGGGACCCCCCTCAATATTACGATGTGAGCTTTCTCTCAACATGGGATGGAGGCCTTTCCGGAAGAGAGGTTGAGAGTGTCGGTTAACTTATGGCACAGCTTTACAGTTCTCCCTCTCTCCAGACAATCCCTTGAGAGCTCACATTGTGGTACAAAATGAGAGTATCCCGGTTCGTGACCTGATGACCAGGGTCCAGCACTACGCTGATATGTCCCCGCTACACCAGGTTCTGGATGACCTGGGGATATAGTGAGGGGAGTATCACCTATTACCCGGGTCAGCCCAGAACATGTAACCGGTGTGGCAAGAGGGGACATCTAGCTAGTGGATGCCTCGATCCCAGGTGTAGTAGGTGCCAGGAGTTTGGGCACTCCGCTGGGTCCTGCAAGAGGATCAAGTGTAATTTTTGCTTTGAATTTGGTCATCCGTACACAGAGTGCCCGGTCTATTGGACCACTATCCCTGAGGAGCTCAGGAAAGCCATGCTGAAGCGTATGGATGAGGAGAATCAGGCTGTTTCCGTGTCCACTCCTGATGTTTCTGTCCAGCCTGTTTCAGCACCTAATGTTTGTGTCTAGTGTTACCCTGTCCTCTGTGGTCCCTCCCCCTGCTTCTCCTCAAACCAGCATGGCCCCTGAGGAGCAGTTTGGACGCAGGTCGTTGGCTCGCATCCGGGATGCTGCTCATGGGGGGAGAGACTTCTCCCAAACCGCAGCGACCTAGACCTCCTAGGTCACAAAGGAGGGGTGGAAAAGAGGGTAGTCTTGAATCACCCTCCACTACCTCTCCTAAAAAAAACTCTCCCGCCACCACTCCATATTACTTTCCCCCTCCACCTTTCACCCCTCTTCCCCCCCCCCCCTCTTCCTCCCCCTCCTTCTGACCCTCCCCCCCAACTCACATCCCCCCCTCCCCCCATTGATCCTGATCCTCAACCTCCTCATTTCTGCTGAGTCAGTTCCTCTTCCCTCATCTCCTTCTCCAGTGAGGCCTCCTGGCTTCTCAGGTGTCTCCCTGGCACCACGGGGCAGGAAGCATCTGACAGAGGAAGAGGAGGAGATGTTTAGAGGAGAAGCTCTGGAACAGGAAAAAGAGGGATGGCAAAGCTAGACCTTCCTCTTTGTAAAGAAGGGAAGCAAAAAAGGAGCAACTCGTCATAAAAAGAGACAAGATGTCAGGATACCAAACTGTTATGAAGTCCTAGCTGCCGGTCCCCTCTCATCCGAAGAGGAGGACATGGTGCTAGGTGGGGCAGAGGTGGTGTATCTTGTGTTTATGTTTTTTCTTTTCTTGTTGATGTTGTCTTTTGCTTTTAGTTTATTTGTCTTTGTGTAAGTACAAAGGGGAAGCCTTAAATTCTAATGGCTGTTCCCCCACCACTCATGTTGGCAACAATCAAGGTTGCCAGCATTAAAAATGACCAAAGCTCGAAAATTTGCTTTTTTGATTTTGACTAGCCTTGAGGCTGATTTTTTTCCTGCAGGAGACCAGACTCACCTCTATGGCTGATCTATGGTTGGCCGAGAGGGACTGGTTGGCCGGTCCGAGTTTTTGGTCTCTTGCAGGAGAGCCTGGAAGTGGTGTGGCGGTCCTTTTTAAGGCCGAGATGGTAACATGCCGGCGAGTAATTGAGGTGGAGATGGGAAGGTGTCTGGTCTTGGACGTCTGTGTGAGGGGGCAGGACCTCAGTCTCATTAACATCTATGCTCACCCCAAGTCTAAAGGGGAGAGGAAGCGCCTCTTTACACAGATCAGGTCATTCCTTTTTTTCCGCCTACCTTGTGATCCTGGGTGGTGATTTTAACACCATCAATAGGGCCAAGGACAGGGCAAGCACCCAGGTCCGGGTAGGCATTGATGGCAGGTATTTAGGTAGACTAGTTGATGAGGCTGATTTGGTGGATGTGCACATTAGTCATTCGCCAATTCTTACTGGTTTCACCTTTTATAGGAGGTAGCAGTAGGTCTAGAATAGACAGGTTTTTTGTTTCAGAGGGCCTCATCACTTCAACTCCCAAGTTGTTGGCGGTGGAGTTCTCTGATCACCTTATTCTGTCGGTGGGCTTGAATGCTTCAGATGCTTTTCCCAAAGGTAGGGGTATTTGGAGAATGAATGCATCCCTGCTACTGGAGGAAGAGGTGAGACAATCCTTTGAGGAGTTTTTTTCAGGCACAGGTTTCCATCCTGGACTGCTTTAACAATAGGTCTGAATGGTGGGAAGAGGTCAAAAACCGTGTTGCCAGATTTTTCAAAGGGTTTAGCGATTCGCAGAAGTGTTGATAAAAATCTTGCTTACCAGCATCTAAGGGAGAAGTTGAACATACTCGTTTCTGAGGGCGAAGATCCGGGGGAGATCTCTGAGGTCAAACTTCGCCTCAAGCAGCAGCGTGACCGGCTGGCTTCTTTGACTCTGGAAAGGGATCATGGTAAATACCACTCGCCTGATCCCTACCAGAGTTTCAAACAAAGTTCAGCGCTTAAGACGGACCATGGTCTCAGGGATGGTTCGGGGTCTCTGGCAAAGTCCAGGTCGGAGATCCTATCCATCGCTAGAGAGTTATGCTGACCTGCTTGGGAAGAAGCCACTTGACCAGGCAAGGATGGAAGATTTCTTGGCCTCCATACCAGGTCTGGGAGATGTTGATGTTTCTGCCATAGATTTGACGACTGAGGTCACTGCAGATGAAGTCGCGAGAGCCATTGGTGGTCTCGCACCTAAAAAGACTCCGGGTCCAGATGGACTGATTGTGACGAATCAACGTTTATTCGTCCTAAAAAAGTAGTTAGAGCCTTATAAAATATTCCCTGTCGCCACTATTAAAAAGTGACAGCAGAGGGAAAGGCTTGGTTTACAAAAAGATCAGGGAAGCCAGGGGTTAACAGTTCCTCTCCCTGGTCAACTGTAGCAAATGCTCGTTACCTAGTTTTTCCCCACCTCCATGTGACCAAGGGTCCTGGGCATTCAGGGACCCCCAACCAGGCAGAAAGAGGGAAATCTCACACCTCCACTGCCTAACCCAGACTTGGTGGCTTCTCAGCTCCGTACATGAAAAAAAGCAGCCACAGGAGGTCCTGCTAACATCCCGCAGAAGCCACTTAGAGACTACAGCTGGCTTTCTCAGCGACTAGTAGGAAACCTATCTGTGACCTCATAAATATGAAATCCATCTTTTATCATAAAGATGACTTCCCAAATAGGCAACGGCCTTTAGAACCCGCTTATTCTGAAATTCGGAACCAACCACACGATTAGATGTTTCTGAATTCAAGGTACGCCCTGCCAAAGCAGAGATATGCATTTTGGGGTCACCGTTCACTCTAAACCCCCCAAGTTTGGTATCAACGTTCTTGATAAATTCTGACAAACCTAAAAAGGTTATTAGATTTAACATAACTTGTACGGTTTGCAGATGAGCACACTTATGATTCAGGTAAATTCTTGTCTCTATGAGAGGGGCAGAGACCTCCTGCTGCAAAGAGGTGTGTGATCCATGCCCCCTAACCCCTCCTTGCTGGAGTGGGGGCTATAACCACAGAGAGCCCAGAAAGCTCTGGGTCCTTTACCTTCCATCTGATGCCTAGTAACATCCTGGCAGCCCGCAAGGACACGGGCCAAAACCTCCATCTTGGAAATTCTCACAAAGGCCTGTTGGCCGCATGGCAACCACCATTTTGGGACTTTCGCCAAAGATTTGCGATTGCCGCATGGACTACCAATAACGGTATTCTAACTGTATATTAAGACATTCTGTTCCTTTTCCTCTCTTCTCTCTGTCAATCAATCTGTTCTAAAATAAGCTGTGTGTATGTAGTTTAGAAATAAACTAACGATTTTTGATCGTTCAGTCTTGTGCCTTTTCTGGTCATCTGATTGCTGCTATAACGAATCTGCCCTCTGAAGAGGCAGTCATACTACCGCATTGTTTTATGATTTGCTTATAAATTGTTGATGTGCTAGCTAGGTTGTAAATAACCGTTTCTTCCTTCTAGGATTAGCTAGTACCAGATTTCCTGTGCGAAATCGATAACTTTCGTTTCTCAATTGTAAACAATTCGAGATTCCAGCATATAGGGACCCAGTAACCTTTCTTTAACGTCACATTGCTCACAGTCTTTAAGCCGTCGGAAGTGACTATTCCCCGAACGGTGATTGGAGCGTGTTGAACGTGATTGGGCTGGCTACCGTATTGTGACTGCGGGAGTCTCTTTCCTCCCTACAGAACGTGAGAGTGGTGGCAGTATATTTACCCGATTTCCAGCGCAAAATCGATATTTTTAGTTTACCGATTGTATATACAATCAGAATTGTACATGTATGGGCACCTCCAACCAATCTTAACCGTTTACTACGCACACAGTGAATTTGCCTCCAGCAGTCTCTAGTGCATGAGACCTGCATGGCAACAGTGGCCAAGTAATACGGGATTGGTGGATGTTTGTCCCATTACATATTGTCGGCAGCTGTGCGACCAATCTTTATTGTCAGTCTGTTCACCGTACTTCCTGCGTATGCTAACGGGAGCAGATTAGACGGGATTGGCACGCTCACTCTTTTTTTCTTCCTTCTCACCTCTGACGATCCAGCAACCGGTCTCGTTGTCCGTCTGCGCCCGTACTTCCTGCGTACGCTAACGGGAGCAGATCGACGGGATCGCGGGGCTGGATTGTCACACTGATGGCCAAATTTTATGAGGCTTTCACATCTATCTTGGCCCCTCAATTTGGCTGATGCTTTCAATGACTGTCTCGCTGAGGGCCAGTTACCGCACTCCATGAGAATCTGCAGTGATCTTGTTGTCAAAAGGTCATGATCCTGAGATGATTGAGAATTGGCGTCCCATCAGCCTTCTCAATGTCAACAGGAAGATCCTGGCAAAGATTTTGTTCTGGCTCTTGTCCCAGGTAACAGATGTTCTTCCCGCCATCAGCACTGTGCAGTTTCTGGCAGGAGTACACACTCAGCGCTGTTAGCTGTCCGGGAAATCCTGGAACGCTGCAGGGCTGAAGGCTGGGGAAAGTTCTTGCCGACGTTGGACCAGTCCAAGGCATTTGATAGAGTCAACCACGAGTACCTATGGCGACTAAGTGTATACGGTTTGCAGGGTGGGTTTGTGAATTAACTGCAAACATTGTACAAAGAGGCTGAGAGTTTCATGCTCATCAATGGATGGGTTGGCCAGCCTTATGAGGTGAGCTCGGGGGTCCGCCAGGGTTGTCCTCTGAGTTCTCTGCTGTATGTGTTCGCCATTGAACCCTTCGTGAGAAGGCTAGAGGGCAGCGCACTCGGTGGGGTGCTGGTGGGCATCCTTGGTGTCTCGCCTCTAAAGGTAGTGGCTTATGCTGATGATGATGTCACTGTGGTGATCTCAAAAGCAGAGGAGGCGCTGGTGGTTGCTAAAGAGATTGCCCCGTACTCATTGGCATCCGGTTCAAAGATCAATCTGGATAAGTGTGAAACTTTCTGGATGGGCAAAGCTGAAGAGTCCTTTGTGCTTCCGGGTTCCTTTCCCGTGCCTTAGGACGAAATTAAGATTCTTGGCATCAAATTCGGCCCAGGTGATTACGGCCGACGAAATTGGGAGTGCAAACTGAACAATCTCAAGGGTAAAGTGGTTCACTGGAAGGGTTGGAATTTGACCCTTAGGGAAATAGTTGACTTGATCAAAACCTATCTGGTTCCAATTATGATGTATGTCAGCTATGTTACGATTTTACCAGCATCACTGTATACCAGGGTCAATGACCTGTTTTTCCAGATGTTATGGGGACACAGTTTAAACTGTGTGTGTGTAGGAACATTACCTACAAAACTAGGCAAGAGGGTGGCTTAGGTATGGTCAACCCGATAGTTTTTTTTCTCTCTGATTTTTATCAAATGCAATCTTGGTAGCTTGTTGGCAGAGAGCCCGCTTAGTTGGGTAGGTATCTTTCAGATATGGTGTGAGCCTTTCCTTAGGGAATGGAAGAGCGGTGGCCCGGTGAAAAATCTGAGAGCACGTCATGCTTCCGGCCTATATAATACCTTGCATGAAGAAACTGCTGCAGTGGGGATTGACGATGGACGACATCAGATCAGCTGAGAGGAAAGTCCTCTTAGCTAGGTTGGTGGACTCTTACTTTCCTGACTCACTGGCCTTAAAGAGACTAACAAAATGTTCAGCCTTAGCTCTTTTATCCTATAAGTTCCTTTGCCTGTTCTAATGTGCTCTGGCTTACTGCAGCCTTTCCTAATTGCACAGTGGCTGTGTTATCTCTGTTATATGATCTAATCTGTTTTCTTCTGTCGGCTCTGTCAGGCTAGGCTGGAATGTGTGGAATGTGCAGGGCTGCTTGTGATACACACCCTCTGCAGGCCCCCTGCATGCTCTGTACGACTCACACACTCTGCTTTTGTGAGCCTATCACAAGCGGGTTAGTTTGTAAACACTGCTTAAAACTGTTCATTACAAGCCAGGATTGCAGCAGAGAGTGGCAGAAACAGCACAGAGGGGCCCAGGAGAACATAATGAATAGAATGGTATGCTTTTTGCTGTAAACCTTTTAGAGTACAGATTCTCTTTAAGGGATTGCCCAGGCACAATTTTGGAGGAGGGCTTGAGATTACTTAATTCGCCGCGAGTGCCGAACAAATTGTGGGACATCACCTGGCTTACCTTCCAGGGCAAGCTTTACGTTGGGGGGGGGGGCATTAAGTGTCGGGATGTGGCAGACCGTGTTAGTCCTCGACAGGGGTGCGCTGTTGAGGACATGGACCACTTCCTGATGTCATGCCCCTTCAACGTAGAGGTATACAAACAGGTGGGGAGAGCTCTAGGTATTCCATTTCTGGAGCATCTTAGTTATGCTGAGTACGCGTATGGAGCTTTCAATCAGCGCCAGAGTTTTGATTTATGCACGTTCTATGTAGTTAGCTTAGTGGTTAGGAGACACATGGTTGGCACGGTGTGACTTAGCCATTAGAAAGAAAGACTTGCCTGTCCAGGTGGTGGTGCACAACATTCTAGGTAAGGTGGGGACTATTCGGTTCTTGGAGAGAAAGAAGCTGGGGAGAGGAGCTTGGGTTCTGGCGTGGCAGAACATCAAGCCTACTTGACCTGGTGAAATCTCTCCTGGGTGTATGCTTTACTATCGCTCTCTTTAGCACTTAGTTTTTTTTTTCTTTTTATTGCATTTTTTGAAGTCTGGCCGCAGGCACGAAGAGAGTTGTCCCTTTGTGCTGCTTATTTGTAGGTGAGGTTCATGTCTTTTGGGTTTTATTGTTTCTTTTTGTCTTGTTTTCTTGTTTGCCCTTAGTCTTATGTAATATTAAGTTGGTACTTTGAAAAATAAGTGAACATCTCTTGGGCGTAAAAGTCCCACAACTTGGTGTTTGAGTGTGTTGTATGCTTGGTGTAATGTGGGTGTTGTCTTTTTCACTTTTTTGGTGGTATATGTTGTGTAATTTTATTTCTTTTAATTTACTTTTGTTTTGTTTGTGCGACTGTTGTGTAGGTGTCGTCTGTCTTTTTGGTGGTAGTTGTATATTATATGTATTTATTTCTTTATTGTCTTTTCGTCTCGTTGGTATGAGAGTGAGTGAGTGGTACCCCCTCGACAGTCATTGCTCACAGCCTTCTGATATTTTATCGGAGTTTTTTATTATATTGCATTATGTTCTCAACACGGTACATGCATCCTTAGGCATGCGTGGTGTTGAGTCATGGGTAAGGGATGGAAAGTGGGTAGCCGAACTACCAGTAGTGACTGTTTCATTGAGTTTGGTGATTACAATAAGGCTGCTTTCACAGGGGGACGTTAAAGTCCCACGTTACAGCAGCCAGTAACGCAGCCTAACTCACAGCACTGTAAAATCAATGTGCTGTTCACAGTGCCCACGTTGCATACGAGTATAACGGTGCACGTTAGATGAGTGCAGCATGCTGTGCGTTATACTCCTATGTGGCTGTGTTAGACTGCTTGCACATGCTCAGTAATGTATGTCAGGAGAGGAGGAGGGGAGAGTCCGCTATTGTGTCTAGCCACATGGCTAATATTCACTAGAGTTGGGCCGAACGGTTCGCCTGCGAACGGTTCCATGCGAACTTCCGTGGTTCGCGTTCGCGTCCCGCAGGCGAACCTTTGCGGAAGTTCAGTTCGCCCCATAATGCACATGGAGGGTCAACTCTCTACATCACAGTCAGCAGGCCCAGTGTAGCCAATTAGGCTACACTAGCCCCTGGAGCCCCACCCCCCTTATATAAGGCAGGCAGCGGCGGCCATTACGGTCACTCGTGTGCCTGCATTAGTGAGAGTAGGGCGAGCTGCTGCAGACTGTCTCTCATAGGGAAAGATTAGTTAGGCTTAGCTTGTTCCTGGCTGCATACCTGTACTGTGAACCCACCACTGCATACCTGTTCTGTGAACCCAACACTGCATACCTGTACTGTGAACCCACCACTGCATACCTGTTCTGTGAACCCGCCACTGCATACCTGTTCAGTGAACCCACCACTGCATACCTGTTCAGTGAACCCGCCACTGCATACCTGTTCAGTGAACCCGCCACTGCATACCTGTTCAGTGAACCCGCCACTGCATACCTGTTCAGTGAACCCGCCACTGCATACCTGTTCAGTGAACCCGCCACTGCATACCTGTTCAGTGAACCCGCCACTGCATACCTGTTCAGTGAACCCGCCACTGCATACCTGTTCAGTGAACCCGCCACTGCATACCTGTTCTGTGAACCCGCCACTGCATACCTGTTCTGTGAACCCGCCACTGTATACCTGTTCTGTGAACCCGCCACTGTATACCTGTTCTGTTCAGTGAATACGCCACTGTATACCTGTTCAGTGAACACACCACTGCATACCTGTTCTGTGAACCCGCCACTGCATACCTGTTCTGTTCAGTGGACCCGCTACTGTATACCTGTTCTGTTCAGTGAACCCGCCACTGTATACCTGTTCTGTTCAGTGGAGCCGCTACTGTATGCCAGTTCTGTTCAGTGAACCCGCCACTGTATACCTGTACTGTTCAGTGAACCCGCCACTGCATACCTGTACTGTTCAGTGAACCTGCCACTGCATACCTGTTCTTTTCAGTGAACCTGCCACTGCATACCTGTTCTGTGAACCTGCCACTGTATACCTGTTCTGTTCAGTGAACCCACCACATCAGTGCGCATACCTGTGCAGTTAAGTGAACCCACCTACCTACGTGAGTGCACGGAGTGTGATATACCACTCCGTGCATACCCGATATGGACAAAACAGGTAGAGGAAGAGGTAGTGCCAGAGCCAGAGGAAGGCCACCCGGCAGGTCTGGGCGAGGTCGTGTAAATGTAATTTCGTGTGGACCTGGCCCACAGTACAGTGCTCGGAAGAAGGCCCATCCCATCACCTCCCAAGATTGTCAGGACGTGGTTGAGTATTTAGCGACACAGAACACCTCATCTTGCTCAGCCACCAGCGCTACTACTAGCACCACTTCCGCTGCATTTGACACTTCACAAGAATTATTTAGTGTTGAAATCACTGATGCACAGCCATTGTTGTTACAGCCAGATGAATTTTCACCAGCTCATATGTCTGAGTTACGTGGCAACACTATGGATGTAACGTGTAAGGAGGATGAAGGACCTACTGATGGTGCATGTTTGGATTTGTCTGAGGCAAGCGAAGCTGGGCAGGATGATTACGATGATGACGATGATAGGGATCCTCTGTATGTTCCCAATAGAGGAGATGAAGAGGGGGACAGTTCAGAGGGGGAGTCAGAGAGTAGTAGGAGGAGAGAAGTTGCTGAAAGAAGCTGGGGCAGCTCTTCGTCAGAAACAGCTGGTGGCAGTGTCCGGCACCATGTATCGCCACCTATGTACAGCCAGCCAACTTGCCCTTCAGCATCAGCTGCTGAGGTCCCCATAGTGCCCACATCCCAGGGTGGCTCAGCGGTGTGGACATTTTTTAATGTGTGTGCCTCAGATTGGACCAAAGCCATCTGTTCGCTCTGCCAACAAAAATTGAGCCGTGGAAAGGCCAACACTCACATAGGGACAAGTGCCTTACGAAGGCACCTGGAGAAAAGGCACAAACAGCAATGGGATGGCCACCTGAGCAAAAGCAGCAGCACACAAAAGAAAAGTCACCCTCCTCCTCTTCCTCCTTTAGGTGCATCATCTGCTTCTGCCGCTTTCTCCCTTCCACCTTCACAGGCACCCTCCTCCACTCCGCCTCTGCCCTTGAGCGGTTCCTGCTCCTCTGCCCACAGCAGCAGTCAGGTGTCCGTGAAGGAAATGTTTGAGCGGAAGAAGCCAATTTCGGCCAGTCACCCCCTTGCCCGGCGTCTGACAGCTGGCGTGGCGGAACTGTTAGCTCGCCAGCTGTTACGATACCGGCTGGTGGACTCTGAGGCCTTCCGTAAATTTGTGGCCATCGGAACACCGCAGTGGAAGATGCCAGGCCGCACTTATTTTTCGAGAAAGGCCATACCCCAACTGCACCGTGAAGTTGAGAGGCAAGTGGTGTCATCTCTTGCCAAGAGCATTGGGTCAAGTGTACACCTGACCACGGATGCCTGGTCTGCCAAGCACAGGCAGGGCCGCTACATTACGTACACAGCCCATTGGGTCAACCTGGTGGTGAACGATGGCAAGCAGGGCGCAGCGGACCAAATTGTGACACCTCCACGGCTTGCAGGCAGGCCTCCTGCCACCTCCTCTCCTCCTGCTACATGCTCTTCGCTGTCCTCCTCCTCCTTGGCTGAGTGGCAGTTCTCCTCTCCAGCTACACAGCCCCAGCTCCGCAGGGCCTATGCTGCATGCCAGGTACGACGGTGTCACGCCATCTTAGACATGTCTTGTCTCAAAGCGGAGAGTCACACTGGAGCAGCTCTCCTGGCTGCTCTTAAGAAACAGGTGGATGAGTGGCTGACCCCGCACCACCTGGAGATAGGCAACGTGGTGTGCGACAACGGCAGCAATCTGCTTGCTGCTTTGCATATGGGGAAGCTGACACACATACCCTGCATGGCACATGTCATGAATCTAGTTGTTCAAAGATTTGTGGCAAAGTACCCTGGCTTAGCGGATGTCCTGAAGCAGGCCAGGAAGGTCTGTGGGCATTTGAGGCGGTCTTACACAGCCATGGCACGCTTTGCGGAAATTCAGCGGAAAAAAAACATGCCGGTGAGACGCCTCATTTGCGATAGCCCGACTCGCTGGAATTCGACCCTGCTCATGTTCTCCCGCCTGCTAGAACAGAAGAAAGCAGTCACCCACTACCTCTACAACTACAGTAGAATGAAACAGTCTGGGAAGATGGGGATGTTCTGGCCCGACAACTGGACACTGATGAAAAATGCATGCAGGCTCATGCGGCCGTTTGAGGAGGTGACCAACCTGGTGAGCCGCAGTGAGGGCACCATCAGCGACTTAATTCCCTACGCTTACTTCTTGGAGCGTGCTGTGCGTAGAGTGGCGGATGAAGCTGCGAATGAGCGTGACCAGGAACAGTTACGGCAGGAACAGGCATGGGACCAATTTTCATCAGACCCAGCTGTTTCCTCAACACCTGCGGCAGCACAGAGGGGGGAGGAGGAGGAAGAGGAGAAGTCGTGTGCAGAAGATGAGTCAGACTCAGAGGATGATGAGCAAGGTGTTTCTTTGGGGGAGGAGGAGGGGACGGCGGCAGGAGAACACCCGCAGCAGGCGTCGCCGGGGGCTTGTGCTGCTCAACCTTCCCGTGGTATTGTTCGCGGCTGGGGGGAGGAGGTTGACTTACGTGACGTCACTGAGGAAGAGCAAGAGGAGATGGAGGGTACTGGATCCGACTTTGTGCAGATGTCGTCTTTTATGCTGTCCTGCCTGTTGAGGGACCCCCGTATAAAAAACCTCAAGGGGAATGAGCTGTACTGGGTGGCCACACTACTAGACCCTCGGTACAGGCACAAAGTGGCGGACCTGTTACCAACTCACCTGAAGGTGGAAAGGATGCAGCACATGCAGAACCAGCTGTCAACTATGCTTTACAATGCCTTTAAGGGTGATGTGACAGCACAACGCCAGCAAGGTACCACTGGCACTAATCCTCCTCCCGTGTCCACGCAGTCAAAGACAGGACGCTCCAGCGATCTCATGGTGATGTCGGACATGCGGAAGTTCTTTAGTCCAACGCCTCGCCGTAGCCCTTCCGGATCCACCCTCCACCAACGCCTGGAACGGCAGGTAGCTGACTACCTGGCCTTAAGTGTGGATGTAGACACTGCTGTGAACAGCGATGAGGAACCCTTGAACTACTGGGTGCACAGGCTTGACCTATGGCCAGAGCTGTCCCAATTTGCCATCCAACTTCTCTCCTGCCCTGCCGCAAGCGTCCTGTCAGAAAGGACCTTCAGCGCAGCTGGAGGCATTTTCACTGAAGAGAAGTCGCCTAAGTCACAAAAGTGTTAAGTACCTCACCTTTATCAAAATGAATGAGGCATGGATCCCGGAGGGCTGCTGCTCACCCCAAGACTAAGTCAGTCCCCGCACACCACAGCATCTCTGCCTGCACGCCGTGTGACTGGCTGCCTGGCCTGCCCCAAGAAGACTAAGTCGCTCCCAGTCCCTCCACACAGCATGTCTGCCTGCAGGCCGCTTGACTACCTTCTCCACCACCACCACCACCACCACCAACAGGGTCCGGGACTCCAGGCGGATTGCTGAATTTTTTAGGCCGCTGCTAGCAGCGGCCGCTGTAATAATTTTTCTGGTGCGTGTACATGACTGCCTAATTTTTCTGGCTGCACTGCGGGCAGCTGCAACAACAAAAGAAAAGGCATGTACATGCGCCCATTCCCCTTGTGATCATTACCTTGCCGTGGTGAAGGGGCTTGCGTATCACAATGAAGCAATGACCGGCGCCTAGATGAGTGTCTCGGGGGGCACACAAAAGATAATAAGGTCGTTGCTTCATTGTGGTCAGACCAAAATTTGATCAGCTGGACAGTCACTGTTCTGTCATTCAGCTACATCAGGCAGGCGACCATATGGGCTGTAAAGCCACCAAAACCTGCACTCTCGCCATGGTGCACACCAGTCCAGCACGGCCGTCACTACACAAACAGCTGTTTGCGGTGCGTTACACGGTGAGTTTGGTGTGTCAGTGTGAAGCAGTACCTTAAAGAGACACTGAAGCAAAAAAAAAAAATGATGATATTATGATTTGTATGTGTAGCACAGCTAAGAAAAAAAACATTAAGATCAGATACATCAGTCTAATTGTTTCCAGTGCAGGAAGAGTTGAGAAACTCCAGTTGTTATCTCTATGCAAAAAAGCTATTAAGCTCTCCGACCAACTTGGTCGTGGAGAGGGCTGTTATCTGACTTTTATTATCTGAACTGTAATTGAACTGTTTACTTTTCCTCTAGCAGAGAAGAGTTTATTACTTCACAGACTGCTCTGAAAGACTCATTTTGAATGCTGAGTGTTGTGTAATCTGGACATATTATAGAGTGATGCAATGTTAGAAAAAACACTATATACCTGAAAATAAAAATATGAGAATATTTTCTTTGCTGCTAATCTTCTAGTAATTATTCATAGTACACAACCAATTCATTATATAATATTTTTTTCGCTTCAGTGTCTCTTTAATTACACCACCTGATTGATGTATACACATGGAAGATGTATTAAAGCACTTTAGGCCTGTCATTTAGCATTCAATGTGATTTCTGCCCTTAAAAACGCTGCTTTGCGTCAAATCCAGATTTTTCCCGGGGACTTTTGGCGTGTATCCCACTCCGCCATGCCCCCCTCCAGGTGTTAGACCCCTTGAAACATCTTTTCCATCACTGTCACGGAACAGCCGTGAGAAACGAGAACGCAATCGGTTTATTGCGCCGATTGCCCGTGAATGTAGTCAGGCCAGCGATTTAGAGAGACTGACATTCCTGGTTTTTTAAATAGGCAGTTTTTTTTTCCCCTGTTAGCAGCTGGCAGGAAGACTGGCCCTGTGACTGCTGATTAAGCCAGAGGTGTAAACTCAAAGTTTGTCTAAGCTGATTTCACATTCAGATGTTAATTGAAGGAGCCAACAGGGCCTTTCATAGAGGGAGATCCCAAGAAGCAGACACAGCTGGACTCCAGTCAGCCTGGCTCCAGCCTTAGCAGGAAGAAATGAATGTACTATATAATCTTTTGCCCATTTACAGAATACAATAAATAGGGTGGTTATGAGAGCGGTATCATTGGATCCGTAGGGTCATGCTGGATCTCTTGATACCAGTCGAGAGGGGCCCGGGGCCCCTACAACCCAGGTATGAATCTACCCAGGACCCTGATCTGCTGCACTAGCCATGTCGGATATCATATTAATCTGTATTTTCCACCAAGTATGAAGCGGTTATCCCCCTAAATATAACGTGTATGGTTCAGGAGTTACAGCATTTCATAAGTTTAGTCCTAAAATCTCTCAGAGGGAATGGACTGGCATTGGTTGGTGACTCAGAGGGGCCTGCATTGCCACACCCCCAAACCAGCTTCATCAAAAGCACCTGGCCAGCAGGCGGGCTGGGAGTCCTCCCATTCCATCCATCTGAGAACATCCTGCGGCCAGCCAGAGGACATAGGGCTGGTGGCCATTTTGCTGACCCATCTGAAACAAAGGACACATGTGCTAGCGGCCATCTTGATTGGCATCTTCTGTAACCTGGAACAAAGAATTCTGCTGAACTTTGATTGAAACCAAGAGCTTTAAGAACTTGAAACCGTTTTGCTTGAACTTTCTGATTTTCCCACAAAAGGACATATTTCCACAAACCATAAGTATTTTCTCCCTTTTTATTTCATACTGGCTATTACTGTCTTAATTGTGATTTTAATAATTGTCTGTATATATTATTTATATTGCGTGAACAAACTACTTTCTCCAAGTCATTCACTGTCCACTACCCTGCTTATCAGCACACACAGAACTGATCCCGGGTCTCTGAAGATACCCTACTGTTTGTTTGTTGTTGGCTAGACAGAATACCGTGTGTTTAACCGTTTTATTCGCAGGACTAGTCAGTAAGTAAATCGGGTCCACTGGCCCATACCAGTGGTGGTGGCAGATACCGTGGAATCGTGTGTACGTTGTTATTACCCGTATCTCATGGGCTCCCTTCTGGTTTGTCTGCGGCTAATTCTTAACGGTTCCTGCGCATTGACTGCGACCAGAGTTCGCACGATCTGTGCGCTGGCACCGTTTAGAAGGCTAAGTGCGGTCAGACCACTGTGACAATCACTTTTGTGGCCAGCATAATTTTTTTTTTTTCAAAGTTCGCATCCCCATTGAAGTCTATTGCGGTTCGCGAACCGAACCTTCCACGGAAGTTTGCGAACCTAAAATCGGAGGTTCGGCCCAACTCTAATATTCACTGCACTGTAGTGTTGTGTCCAGATCATGAACAGATCCGGATCTTTTTTGCGTCGAATCATTCGGATCACCACAATGAATGATTCGATTCACAGTGGATGTCTGGAAGAAACAGGAACTGCAGCTTCTGTGCACAAGCACAATCTTCCTGCTGCATGCCTTCATTCTCCTGCACCTCTCACTCTGCTGCTCCCCTGCTTCCCTAGTAAAAATGATTCAAAGATTTGGATCTTTTCAATGATCCGATTTGAATCTGAATCATTGAAAAGATCCGGACTTCCTAGTATAGAAAGAAAAACGGCGCACCAAGAGCCTCATAACGCGGCTCAATCTGACGTCCAACTTCAACACCACCATGCGTTGCATTAGGGGCACGTTATGCGACCATAAAGTCCCCTAAAACTCAACGCCTTGGTGTGAAAGAGGCCTAAATGCCAATTAAAATGCTTAAATTGTGAAAAAGTTATTCACAAACTATTATGTACATCTCCTGTGTATTAAGGGGTACTTGAGAGATTGGGCATGAGTCACAAAGCTTTTTCACCTGTTTTTTTCTGTTTTCACCTTATCTGTTACTTTAAGCTCTCAAAGAGCAAACATATAATACAATTAGGGTAAGAAAAGTAATATTGGAATGAAGTTGATCAGGAGCAACAGTGATTGTTTTTTGCTTGTTAAATGTGCTGAAAGGTTATTTTTATCATATAGGTGATACATTATGAGAATGTTTGTGAATAGAGCCCACAGTGTTAGTCATAGTAGGGGTGCTCTTAAATCTCAACCTTCATAACAAAAAGGCATTTAAACAGGCCCGGATTCATGTTACAGAAGCCTATAGGCACAGATGTCCTGGCACCCTAAACTCCGCCCTCCAGGAACCCACAAACCCCCACCGAACTGCACCGCAAGTGTGCTGCCTGTCCCAGCTGTCACTCCTCCCTTACTTCCCTTGCCCATCATAGGTAGCTACAGGTGCCCCTTAGTATTAGGTAGCCAGAAGTACCCTCAATATTTATAGCTAGAGGTGCTCTTGATTGAAGGGAGCCAAGTGAGTAACCTTATTTACACACACTCATCAGGACTCTGCATAGGGAAGGAGGGAGAGACATTCAGGGAGGGGAGTGAGCTGCCTTTCCATCAGGCGCCTTTAGGCACGTGCCTACAGTGCATTATGCTAAATACAGCCCTGCATTAAAATGTTAAGACAGACTGGCACAAGGCATGTGTTATAATGTGTGAGCTGCACTGAACACACCATACATGTGCATTCTGAGCCTGCATGTAGCGAGTTAGCATAACGTTATTTACAACACTGAGATGTGAACAGCCCTATAGACCTGTATGGGCAATGAGTCCACACGCAATTATCCTGCAACAACTGATGCAGTGGGACTACACCGTTAAGGGGCCCACTAACTATGCAAGTTTAGCAAATTATCTTTCCAATCAGAAGGTAATTGTAAATCACCCATACGCCTCATGAATGGGATTGAAATCCAATCATTTCATATAGAAGTGATCCACAAAATGGATCAGCAATCCAATCACCATCCAATCTGATCCATCATAAGGGGAGTTTCTAAAAGTGGACTGTTAATGGACACGTTTATTCTGCCCATGCTTGTTCCTTCCAGGACAGTCCACATTTGTATGCAACAGCTTTAATGACATTGCCAGAGCTACGGCCATCCCTGGCTTCTGTCACCTCAATGGGCTCTATTCACAATTCTCTGCATGCGAAAATGCACTTGCAGTAAATTCCCAACTGAAATGAGACCATCTTCACACTCACAATATTTTATGTATGGTTTTCCCGCATGCGTAAAAAAAAAAAGCACAGTAAAAAGATTGCAAATGCGGAAAAAAAATTCTGCAAAAGTTGGTAATTCCCAGAAAAAACTAAATTCACAAGGAAAAAAAAAAAAAGAGGTGCATTATTTCTGACTTAACTAGTGATTTTATATCGCCTGCAAGTACTTGGTGATACATTTAGCTTCCCATTGGGCTTAGAGTCTGGAGCACTGAGCGCTGTGTTTTCTGGACTTTACAATTTTTTTATGACTTTTCTAGCATGGTTTCCGCATGCTTACTACCCGATTACGAATGTTTCCCCAATTTTTTTTATGCATTATTCCCGCATGTGGAAAACATGCTAAAAAATTTTAGTGCATGTGGGAAAAATTCGGAAATTAGCACTGCCGGTAATATAGCGGTAAAAAAATCCCATATTGCATGTGTGATGGTGAATAGAGCCCATTGTGTTCTTCCATCTTTCAATGGTTGTCTAAAGAGCAGGGATTGGAAATCAAGTGAGGTTTCTCCAATACCAGCAGTGCAGGGTACCAAGTCACACTATTCATAGGGAGGGGAGCAGAAGAAAAACCTACCTAAGCATACAATCCTTTATCGGCCAATGATGGATTATGATATTTTACATTTCAGTCACCCCTCCTCTTGACACAGCTTTCATTTCTCCTCAATCACGCAAGGAAAATTGTATTGGACAATTATTACATATTCATAGTTAGGCATTGCATTTTCTTCATATATTCTGGAGTTCTTAAATAGGTTTTGTAGTGACATAGGATGCAGTAAAAAGAGACCCTGTAGTGACATAGGATGCAGTAAAGAGGCCCTGTAGTGACATAGGATGCAGTAAAGAGGCCCTGTAGTGACATAGGATGCAGTAAAGAGGCCCTGTAGTGACATAGGATGCAGTAAAGAGGCCCTGTAGTGACATAGGATGCAGTAAAGAGGCCCTGTAGTGACATAGGATGCAGTAAAGAGGCCCTGTAGTGACATAGGATGCAGTAAAGAGGCCCTGTAGTGACATAGGATGCAGTAAAGAGGCCCTGTAGTGACATAGGATGCAGTAAAGAGGCCCTGTAGTGACATAGGATGCAGTAAAGAGGCCCTGTAGTGACATAGGATGCAGTAAAGAGGCCCTGTAGTGACATAGGATGCAGTAAAGAGGCCCTGTAGTGACATAGGATGCAGTAAAGAGGCCCTGTAGTGACATAGGATGCAGTAAAGAGGCCCTGTAGTGACATAGGATGCAGTAAAGAGGCCCTGTAGTGACATAGGATGCAGTAAAGAGGCCCTGTAGTGGCATAGGATGCAGTAAAGAGGCCCTGTAGTGGCATGGGATGCAGTAAAGAGGCCCTGTAGTGGCATAGGATGCAGTAAAGAGGCCCTGTAGTGGCATAGGATGCAGTAAAGAGGCCCTGTAGTGGCATAGGATGCAGTAAGAGGCCCTGTAGTGGCATAGGATGCAGTAAGAGGCCCTGTAGTGGCATAGGATGCAGTAAAGAGGCCCTGTAGTGACATAGGATGCAGTAAAGAGGCCCTGTAGTGACATAGGATGCAGTAAAGAGGCCCTGTAGTGACATAGGATGCAGTAAAAAGAGACCCTGTAGTGACATAGGATGCAGTAAAGAAGCCCTGTGACATAGGATGCAGTAAAGAAGCCCTGTGACATAGGATGCAGTAAAGAAGCCCTGTGACATAGGATGCAGTAAAGAGGCCCTGTAGTGACATAGGATGCAGTAAAGAGGCCCTGTAGTGACATAGGATGCAGTAAAGAGGCCCTGTAGTGACATAGGATGCAGTAAAGAGGCCCTGTAGTGACATAGGATGCAGTAAAGAGGCCCTGTAGTGACATAGGATGCAGTAAAGAGGCCCTGTAGTGACATAGGATGCAGTAAAGAGGCCCTGTAGTGACAGAATGCCGTAAAGAGGCCCTGTAGTGACATAGGATGCCGTAAAGAGGCCCTGTAGTGACATAGGATGCAGTAAAGAGGCCCTGTAGTGACATAGGATGCAGTAAAAAAAGACCCTGTAGTGACATATGATGCAGTAAAGAGGCCCTGTAGTGACATAGGATGCCGTAAAGAGGCCTTGTAGTGACATAGGATGCAGTAAAGAGGCCCTGTAGTGACATAGGATGCAGTAAAGAGGCCCTGTGGTGACATAGGATGCAGTAAAGAGGCCCTGTAGTGACATAGGATGCAGTAAAAAGAGACCCTGTAGTGACATAGGATGCAGTAAAGAGGCCCTGTAGTGACAGAATGCCGTAAAGAGGCCCTGTAGTGACATAGGATGCCGTAAAGAGGCCTTGTAGTGACATAGGATGCCGTAAAGAGGCCTTGTAGTGACATAGGATGCAGTAAAAAAAGAGACCCTGTAGTGACATAGGATGCAGTAAAGAGGCCCTGTAGTGACAGAATGCCGTAAAGAGGCCCTGTAGTGACATAGGATGCCGTAAAGAGGCCCTGTAGTGACATAGGATGCCGTAAAGAGGCCTTGTAGTGACATAGGATGCCGTAAAGAGGCCCTGTAGTGACATAGGATGCCGTAAAGAGGCCTTGTAGTGACATAGGATGCCGTAAAGAGGCCCTGTAGTGACATAGGATGCAGTAAAGAGGCCCTGTAGTGACATAGGATGCCGTAAAGAGGCCTTGTAGTGACATAGGATGCCGTAAAGAGGCCCTGTAGTGACATAGGATGCCGTAAAGAGGCCTTGTAGTGACATAGGATGCCGTAAAGAGGCCCTGTAGTGACATAGGATGCAGTAAAGAGGCCCTGTAGTGACATAGGATGCCGTAAAGAGGCCTTGTAGTGACATAGGATGCCGTAAAGAGGCCCTGTAGTGACATAGGATGCCGTAAAGAGGCCCCGTAGTGACATAGTATGCCGTAAAGAGGCCCTGTAGTGACATAGGATGCAGTAAAGAGGCCCTGTAGTGACATAGGATGCAGGAAAGAGGCCCTGTAGTGACATAGGATGCAGTAAAGAGGCCCTGTAGTGACACAGAATGCAGTAAAGAGGCCCTGTAGTGACAGAATACAGTTTCTTATTCAGAATAACCACTTTTACATCAACTATCCTGGTTTCAGCTTCAAAAACATTTCCTATATCTATACATTGTCATATATTGCTATGTAGCCCCACCCTCCCAGTGATGTTTAGTTTGGGCTAATTAGCTATGTGGAATTCTCCCAGAGCATCCTGGCAGAATAGGTATATTTTATACTGACTTTGGAAATCTGTAAAACAAACATTCCGCAGAAATCACCTGACAGGCCTATAGATGTCACCCACCTGTGATAATGTGATAAATAGAATGTAAATCAGGATGAGGAAAGATATTACAGTGGGCAAACAGACTATTTTATAGGATTGCCCCCCCCCCCAAAAAAAAAACGTTGCATTATTTTTTACTACAATTCTGTTTTAACTGTATATTTACACCATCGTGTGCTACAAGCTGGTACCCTGCATGTGCTTTACCCTGTACTGCCAGCCACTGCTGATGGAAGCTACAGCCACTATCTGCACCCTCCATGGACTGCCCTGGAACATGGATTATATATTAGAATCTGAACTGCGACCCCTCCACCTCCATACTGCTCTCATTCATTATTAGGCATGACTTATGATTCATAAAGTTTTAAAAATGTTTTTTTACCCATTTTCCTTTGTTTTCACCTCATCTATGTTACATTTTTATGCTTCCAAAGAGCAAAAATATAATTAAGGTAAGAAAAGTTATATTGAAATGAAGTTAATCAGGAACTGCTGAGTTATTTTCCTTGTAAATGTGCTGAAAGGTTATTTCTCAATTAGGTGAGAAGTCATTTATGAGAAGTTTTGTGAATAGAGACCAATGTGGGAAATAACCACAACCACATTCCGTGTCAGCGGCGGAATGCTGAGACCCAGGCTGCAGTTCCGACTTCCACTGACGTCAGCAGCTTGCAGAGACCCGGAACGCAGGGAGCCACGCAGGCCTCATTGGATAGGCGGAGAAAGCGCTCTCAGCACGTGCTCCGCCTATATAAACTAACTCATGCTCATTCTGAATTGCTGTTTGTTTTCAATTCTGCTCTATGTTGATTGTTTAGTCCTAGTATTTAAACCTAGTGAGCGCCCCCAGTCATCGTCCGTGATAGCATTAGCTTTGGCTTGTAGCTGGGTAGCGCTCACTTTAACTTTGATTCCACTTGGCGACAATTGCCTTGTATATTAACGACATTTAACCTCTTACTTGATCCCTGTTGCCGACTACTGCCTTGGATTGACCACGTTATACCTGCTGGATTCCTGTTGCAAACCTTGTTTTGTACCTGGACTACGCTTGCCTGCTGCCTGGACTAACCTCTGCTTGGACACGGATTGCAGTAACTCTGCCTGGACTTACTTGGGCTTGTCTTGACTACGCTATCTCTGGAAAGTTCCTATCCTGGGTCCTTTAACTACTACCTGAAGTTCCTGGCTTTCCTGCTTCCTT
The DNA here is from genome assembly GCF_040937935.1 of Hyperolius riggenbachi. Taxonomy (NCBI): domain Eukaryota; kingdom Metazoa; phylum Chordata; class Amphibia; order Anura; family Hyperoliidae; genus Hyperolius; species Hyperolius riggenbachi. The sequence continues at coordinate 20,186,567 of NC_090649.1, forward strand.
ATTCACTCATCTGGAAAAGCATTATCCATTAGGCCTCAGGTGACTGTCTTACATATGTACACATCTGCTGTGCCCATATTGCAGTGCCAAGTATTCAGGTTCTGTCTGGTGATTAGCTATCCGTCAGGCTGTATGCTACATCTGCCTGCAGTGTGTTAGTATTGTGGTAGGTAGGAGAATGTGCAGGTGTTAAGGGCTGGGCACTGGGTCAGTCATATGGGCATACAGTCTGTACAGTAGTTATTGACCAGACAAGCCTGACAAACTGCTTTTTCCAACTGTCAAGCCAGCAGCATTGCCCTCTGTGCACAGAACATTCCCGTACAGATCACCTGGCCGGAGTAAAGATGTCACCGCCTGTGATACATTGTAAGAAAGTAAATCAGGAAAAGGAAAGACTTTACAGTGGAACCGACGAAATCTATAAAATTTATATTGTAAAAAAAAATAAATAAATAAAAAAAAATCGTTATTTTCACAACAGGTCCTCTTTAAGTGGACCTGAACTCTTGCACATGACACAAACATAACAAATGCACCCTGAATGTATTTAGAGAGTTTAGCCTGTTGAGTCCCCCCTCTGTGTCTAATCACAAGTTGTAATTTGCTCTCTCCCATCACATGACAAACAGATACGCCCATGGGAAAGCACAGGCTGTAAACAATATGTCTGCGTCCATGAATCAGGAAGTAGAACCTGCAGATTTTAGTGTTTGTATCAGCTGTAACAAAAACATGTTTTTTGTTTAAAAGTTAGTCTGCTGTTGTGTATTTTTTATAGTAGAGAGGGGGTCTGAGTTCATGTCCACTTTAAAAGGACACCTGAAACAAGAGGTATATGGAGGCTGCCATATTTATTTACTTTTACGCAATACCAGTTGCCTGGCTATCCTGCTAATCCTCTGTCTAATACTTTTAGCCGCAGCCCCCGAACAAGCATGCAGCAGATCAGGTGTTTCTGACAATGACTATCATTCATAAAAGTGTGGTCGGTAAAGAAAATCCGGGCGAGAAACCACCACATTCGGTATTTTAGACTTCTGTGTGCTCATTCATAAAAATGTGTACAGTTGCGATAGCAGTGCGGGGATTTCCCGAACTAGGCTGGCTGTAGGCTGTCGGTAGGCTGGCGTAACAGGAGAAGCTGCCTGAGTCCCTCTGTGCGCTGCTCTCACGGCTGCTTGCCTGGGAGGTCTGTCTCCATTGACTTAGCTGTAATCCGCATGCTTATCGCTACATCCAGGGGAGCGGTAATCCCCGTCCGCATACCGCCTCCTCTAATCTTTATGAATTGACATTTAGTAAGATTTAAGAAAATCACTGCACAAGGCGGTAATTTATCGCTCTGCTCGGGAAAGTCAGCTTTTCATGCGGAAACAGCCTTTATGAATAGACATTTTCTCGGTAAAGTCAGCTGTTTTCAGCATTTCCGCATGCGGGAATGCTTTATGAATGATAGCCAATGTCAGATTTGACAAGATTAGCTGCATGCTTGTTTCTGGTGTGATTCAGACACTACTGCATCCTAATAGACCAGCATGGCTGCCAGGCAACTGGTATTATATAAAGGAAATATGTCAGCCTCCATATTTTTCTCACTTCAGTTGTCCTTTAAGCACACTTTGGGAGGCATCACATTCCCCACAAACATTTTGCAGCATGATGTGTTTTCTCCATTTTAATGCATGTGGTGTTACAGGAGGCAGTGATTGCATAGAGGGATTGTGTGCCTTGTACAGAATAGTGCAGAATAGTGCAGAATAGTGCAGAATGTAGCATTATCCCATTGCCATACAGAATCACACATCCCTCCTGATAACGCCCCATAAAACATGCATTTTTGGATGGAATTTTGCTTTGCAGCAAACGCTTATTGCACAAGTGTGATCCCTGCCATGTGCATACTTATGGATTTAATTATACATTAAACCCACCCAGGGCCGGGGACAAGGCAGAGGCGAGAGAGGCTGCAATCTCAGGGCGCAGTGTAGGAGGGGGCGCACAACTCACTCAGCTATCGTTCCTCTATTGTGTTTGAAGTAGAGAGAAATAAGAAAAGGGGATGCCTGGCTCTGACTGCAAGCCAGATAACTAGAGATTTAGGTTCTGGGAGGGTTGGGGGCCCTGGGGCCCTCTAAGTCTAATAGCTATCAGTGTGTGACAGCTGGGGTGGGAGGTATGGGGGGTGCACTTTGGTGTCTCAGCCTTGGGTGCTGGAGGACCTTGTCCCAGCTCCGACCCCACCATGTTGCCCACAACCACCCCCCCCCAACCTTTTCTGTATGTGGTTGATTTTTGAATGAACAGTGTGACTACCTTTAGTTATCTGATCTGGAGGCAAGAGCGGACCTGAACTCAGAACTTCCTCTCTACTCGAACAGCAACAGCATAAACAAAATACAGCTGATGCAAATCCTGCAATACATCTGCAGTGTGTACTTCCTGCTTTCATGGGAGCAGACATGGGGTTATCATTCAGTGTTCAAAAATGAGCTGCTCTGCTGAGGCAGCCAGCTGACAACTGAGCTTCACAAACGAGGTGGAAATAGGCGAAATTCTCTCCATACACACCGAGTGCATTTCTCTATTGTCTCCTGCATGTATATTATAGCATGCAAAATTGTATTAACATTTATGCAATTCTGTAATGCAAATTTGCAAATACATATTTCTGTACAATAAGATCCAGGGAGGAAGTGCCTTTCTTGACCATACAAACACATGCATCGTACAGCATGCAACAATTAGCACAGAGTCAGTTTTGTTTTGCTTTATTTTTTTTAAATTGCAGTTGGAAAAAAAAGGCAACAGGCTCATACAATTGTGGGCAAATTTGTGCTAAAAAAAATACAAATTCACACCTAGTGGAAACAGGTGCCTGTGTTTGTGTTATTAGTGCAGTTATCACCCGGAGAGCTCACCGCAGCATCTATTGAATGGTATTTCTGTTGGGTGGTGCGTTTCCACATAGGATAGTCTGAGCTCTTCAATGCTAACAGCAGACACTACATATTTAAGTTATGCTATTTGCTTTATAAAGCAGCTGAGCTATACAGTCCAAGTAACTGCAGTTTCCAATCAGGTGCAGTTAAACCAGATGGCTTCAAAACTGCCCTGAAAGCCACCAGTTACCTGACCAATTAAGACTGCCTCACACGTGTGTGTGGTAATGAATAGGGGCGAAGCTCTGGGATGCATCTATAGTAATGTAGCAGATATTGCAGAGGTAATCTGAGAACACCACACTATTCTCAAGTAAAAAGCAGCCCAATAGCAGAACATTGCTAGCTAGAGAATGCCAAGCTTCAGGCAGGGAGCTCCCATGTCTGTTCCCTGCGCAGTGTGTCTGCAAGAGGCATGTGACATGATGCAATTCTTAATCCTCCTGACACCAGCAGCCACAGGAGGTACTGGGGAGCTCTCTACAGCACATTATACAGCACAGGAGGGACTGGGGAGCTCTCTACAGCACATTATACAGCACAGGAGGGACGGAGGAGCACAGAGAGCTATATACAGCACATATTATATCAGTATATTGTTACACATTACAGCCAGTCTGCCCTCACAGAGCTCCCCCTCCCAGCATACAGCTCTCCCCACACATCCCTTATAGCAATCCACCAGCTTCCTCCCTGGCCTCTTATTACCAGAGGGGCGGGCCTATCCACCTTCTCCATGATTGGCTGCTGAGTGGTGTATGGGCTGCATGCAAAGGATTCTGGGAAAGGCTTGCAACCAGGAAGAGAAAGCAAACTGCCATGTGCTCACAGGAGGCTGGAGGAGCTGCTGTCTCATTACTGATTGGCTGGAGTGTTCCTGCAATACACAAGCAGCCTGTAGGAGGAGTCTCTGCATCTCCTCAGCACACACATTACACAGGCTATCTCATTCCTCATAGTGGTGATTAATGGCACAATAATACACACTTTATGATTATGATATATTATTATTATTATTTTATTTGATTTTTTATTTATCTCTTTCAGCAGCAGCAGATGGCTCCGCTTGCCACATGCATTTTCCAAGTGCAACACAACTGTCAAAATGCTTGTTCCAGGGCTGTCTCCACTGTCCACATGCATGTTCCAGGTGTGACACCACTGTCCACATGCATGTTCCAGGTGTGACACCACTTGCCACATATATATTCCAGGTGTGACTCCACTGGCCACATGTATGTTCCAGGTGTGACACCACTTGCCACATGCATGTTGCAGGTGTGACTCCACTGGCCACATGTATGTTCCAGGTGTGACACCACTTGCCACATGCATGTTCCAGGTGTGACTCCACTTGCCACATGCATGTTCCAGGTGTGACACCACTTGCCACATGCATGTTCCAGGTGTGACACCACTTGCCACATGCATGTTCCAGGTGTGACACCACTTGCCACATGCATGTTCCAGGTGTGACACCACTTGCCACATGCATGTTCCCGGTGTGACTCCACTTGCCACATGCATGTTCCAGGTGTGACTCCACTGGCCACATGCATGTTCCAGGTGTGACTCCACTTGCCACATGCATGTTCCAGGGTGTGACTCCACTGGCCACATGCATGTTCCAGGTGTGACACCACTGGCCACATGCATGTTCCAGGTGTGACTTCACCGGCCACATGCATGTTCCGGGTGTGACTCCACTTGCCACATGCATGTTCCAGGTGTGACACCACTGGCCACATGCATGTTCCAGGTGTGACACCACTGGCCACACGCATGTTCCAGGTATGACTCCACTTGCCACATGCATGTTCCAGGTGTGACTCCACTGGCCACATGCATGTTCCAGATGTGACTCCACTTGCCACATGCATGTTCCAGGTGTGACACCACTTGCCACATGCATGTTCCAGGTGTGACACCACTTGCCACATGCATGTTCCAGGTGTGACACCACTTGCCACATGCATGTTCCAGGTGTGACACCACTTGCCACATGTATGTTCCAAGTGTGCCTCCACATGCCACATGCATGTTCCAGGTGTGACACCACTGGCCACATGCATGTTCCAGGTATGACTCCACTTGCCACACGCATGTTCCAGGTGTGACTCGACTGGCCACATGCATGTTCCAGGTGTGACTCCACTTGCCACATGCATGTTCCAGGTGTGACACCACTTGCCACACGCATGTTCCAGGTGTGACACCACTGGCCACACGCATGTTCCAGGTATGACTCCACTTGCCACACGCATGTTCCAGGTGTGACTCCACTGGCCACATGCATGTTCCAGGTGTGACTCCACTTGCCACATGCATGTTCCAGGTGTGACACCACTTGCCACATGCATGTTCCAGGTGTGACACCACTTGCCACATGCATGTTCCAGGTGTGACACCACTTGCCACATGCATGTTCCAGGTGTGACACCACTTGCCACATACATGTTCCAGGTGTGACACCACTTGCCACATATATGTTCCAGGTGTGACTCCACTTGCCACATGCATGTTCCAGGTGTGACACCACTTGCCACATGCATGTTCCAGGTGTGACTCCACTTGCCACATATATGTTCCAGGTGTGACACCACTTGCCACATGCATGTTCCAGGTGTGACACCACTTGCCACATGCATGTTCCAGGGTGTAACTCCACTTGCCATATGCATGTTTCAGGTGTGACACCACTGGCCACATGCATGTTCCAGGTGTGACTCCACTGGCCACATGCATGTTCCAGGTGTGACTCCACTTGCCACATGCATGTTCCAGGTGTGACACCACTTGCCACATGTATGTTCCAGGTGTGACTCCACTTTCCACATGCATGTTCCAGGTGTGACACCACTTGCCACATGTATGTTCCAGGTGTGACTCCACTTTCCACATGCATGTTCCAGGTGTGACACCACTGGCCACATGCATGTTCCAGGTGTGACTCCACTTGCCATATGCATGTTCCAGGTGTGACACCATTTGCCACATGCATATTCCAGGTGTGACTCCACTTGCCACATGCATATTCCAGGTGTGACTCCACTTGCCACATGCATGTTCCAGGTGTGACTCCACTGGCCACATGCATGTTCCAGGTGTGACTCCACTTGCCACACGCATGTTCCAGGTGTGACACTACTTGCCACATGTATGTTCCAGGTGTGACTCCACTTTCCACATGCATGTTCCAGGTGTAACTCCACTGGCCACACGCATGTTCCAGGTGTGACACCACTTTCCACATGCATATTCCAGGTGTGACTTCTTTTGCCACATGCATATTCCAGGTGTGACTCCACCGGCCACATGCATGTTCCAGGTGTGACACCACTTGCCACATGCATGTTCCAGGTGTGACACCACTGGCCACATGTATGTTCCAGGTGTGACTCCACTTGCCACATGCATGTTCCAGGTGTGACACCACTGGCCACATGTATGTTCCAGGTGTGACTCCACTTGCCACATGCATGTTCCAGGTGTGACACCACTTGCCACATGCATATTCCAGGTGTGACTTCTTTTGCCACATGCATATTCCAGGTGTGACTTCACCGGCCACATGCATGTTCCAGGTGTGACACCACTGGCCACATGTATGTTCCAGGTGTGACTCCACTTGCCACATGCATGTTCCAGGTGTGACACCACTGGCCACATGTATGTTCCAGGTGTGACTCCACTGGCCACATGTATGTTCCAGGTGTGATACCACTTGCCACATGCATGTTCCAGATGTGACACCACTTGCCACATGCATGTTCCAGGTGTGACTCCACTTACCACATACATGTTCCAGGTGTGACCACTTACCACATACATGTTCCAGATGTGACACCACTTGCCACGTGCATGTTCCAGGTGTTACACCACTTGCCACATGTATGTTCCAGGTATGACTCCACTGGCCACATGCATGTTCCAGGTGTGACTCCACTTGCCACATGCATGTTCCAGGTGTGACACCACTTGCCACATGCATGTTCCAGGGGTGACACCACTTGCCACATGCATGTTCCAGGTGTGACACCACTTGCCACATGCATGTTCCAGGTGTGACACCACTTGCCACATGCATGTTCCCGGTGTGACTCCACTTGCCACATGCATGTTCCAGGTGTGACTCCACTGGCCACATGCATGTTCCAGGTGTGACTCCACCTGCCACATACATGTTCCAGGTGTGACTCCACTTGCCACATACATGTTCCAGGTGTGACTCCACTGGCCACATGCATGTTCCAGGTGTGACACCACTTGCCACATGCATGTTCCAGGGTGTGACTCCACTGGCCACATGCATGTTCCAGGTGTGACACCACTGGCCACATGCTTGTTCCAGGTGTGACTCCACTTGCCACATGCATGTTCCAGGTGTGACACCACTTGCCACATGCATGTTCCAGGGTGTGACTCCACTGGCCACATGCATGTTCCAGGTGTGACACCACTTGCCACATGCATGTTTCAGGTGTGACACCACTTGCCACATGTATGTTCCAGGTGTGACACCACTTGCCACATACATGTTCCAGGTGTGACACCACTTGCCACATGTATGTTCCGGGTGTGACTCCACCGGCCACATGCATGTTCCAGGTGTGACTCCACTTGCCACATGTATGTTCCAGGTGTGACACCACTTGCCACATGCATGTTCCAGGTGTGACTCCACTTGCCACATGCATGTTCCAGGTGTGACTCCACTTGCCACATACATGTTCCAGGTGTGACACCACTTGCCACATGTATGTTCCAGGGTGTGACTCCACTGGCAACATGCATGTTCCAGGTGTGACTCCACTAGCCACATGCATGTTCCAGGTGTGACTCCACTGGCCACATGCATGTTCCAGGGTGTGACTCCACTGGCAACATGCATGTTCCAGGTGTGACTCCACTGGCCACATGCATGTTCCAGGTGTGACTCCACTGGCTGCATGTATGTTCCGGGGCTGACTCCACTGGCCACATGCATTTTTCTTCCAGGTATGACTCAGACACTGCTTAAAGAGAATATGTACTGTAAAATTCTTACAATAAAAAGCATACTATTCTATTCATTATGTTCTCCTGGGCCCCTCTGTGCTGTTTCTGCCACTCCCTGCTGCAATCCTGGCTTGTAATTGCCAGTTTTAGGCAATGTTTGCAAACAAAAGACATGGCTGCTAACCAGCATGTGATAGGCTGAGAGAAGCTCAGTCTGTGACTCATACAGATCCTGGAGGGGGTGTGTATAACTTCTACCTATCACAGCAGAGCAGCACATTCCTGCCTCAGCCCTATAGAGCTGATAGAGGAGAGAAGATTAAATCATATAACAGAGATAACACAGCCACTGTGAGACTATGAAAGGCTGCAGTAAGACAGAGCACATTAGAACAGGTATAGGAACTTATAGGATAGAAGAAATAAGGCTGAACATTTTGTTACAGAGTCTCTTTAAGCCTAATGACCATTATAATGACCACCATTGTGTAACTTCCCGGCAATGCTAAGTCTAGTCCAGTTCAGTCTGAAAAAGGCCTTATGCGGTGGCATCATGAGCTGTGACTGCTTCTGCACCATTATTAATACATTAACTGAGATGAGGAGGAAAATTTTCCTACAGAGTTGAAAAAAAAATATTAAAATACATATATATATATATATATCAGGCAAAAACCATGGCTATAACTCACTGGGCCCTTTCCAATTCACTTTTCCTTCTGCGTTTTCTACTGGGTGATATTTTTACACATCATAAAATACGTTTTAAAGTGTATCAGAGATGATATAAAATAAAAGTTTTATACATACCCGGGGCTTCCTCCAGCCCCGTAAGCTTGGATCGCTCCCACACCGCCGTCCTCCGATGTCTGCAGCTCCGGTACCAGGTCCCGTCACTTTTGCCAGTCGCAGCCAGTCTGCGCAAGAGAAGTGCGCTATCTACGTATCTCTCCGCCGCCTGCTAGAGCATCGGTCCGTGCGCAAGGGGCTGGAGGAAGCCCCAGGTATGTATAAAACCTAAAATACTCAAAATAATTTTGATAGTACTTTTTCACCAACTTTTAGGTAGTTTTTTTTAATTGTAGAAATGCTAAAAAGTTATTTTAAAGATAAGATAAAAATGATCTCTTAGGAGATAACTCAAGAGAAAAAGTGAATTGCATTTGGGCCCTAATGAGTAAAAATTCTTCTAAGCCACCAGTCAGCAAGAAAATACTCAGAGTAATGTGACAGGACTTTTTCACCTACTTTTTGGTATTTTTTCAATATGCTGCGTGCTGAAACGTTATTTAAAACAGAAGATGAAAAATAATCTCCTAGGAGAAAGCTTAGGAGAAAAATTGTCTTGGATCGGGCCCACTGACTGTAACATTCAGCTCAGCAGATTACAGGAGCAGATGCAGAATAGCACAAATAACTCGTGTCTATCCTACCTAATAAAATCCCTGTGTCTCTGCGTCCCATGTCCGTGTGTGTGTGTCTGCGTTTGCGCTACTGCGCATGTGCCACAGGGAAAGCTGTTGGACGGGAGCAGGACAGCCAGGCGGGCATGTGCGCGCGCGATAAGCGGGGAACAGGACAGCCGGGGGCCGGCCGGGGGAGCAGGTGTGCGCGAGGGGGCGAGCATGCGTGCAGACAGGTGGCGGTGGTGACGGACCGAGAGCCCGTTATTAAACGGGGTAAGGTCCCTAGTCTATCTATCTATCTATCTATCTATCTATCTGTCTAACACTGAGATGATGACATATTGACTCTCATTCATAAAGCATTACCGCATTCAGTAATGCAGAAAACAGCTGACTTTACCGAGAACTTAGCAAAGTGTCCATTCATAAAAGCTGTTACTGTATGACTGCATGAAAAGCTGAAATTCCTGAGCAGTGAGGTAAATTACTGACTTGTGCGGTAATTACCTCAACACATGTAGGTAAATGTCAATTCATAAAGATTAGAGCAGGCGGTAATAGCACAAAGAATACCGCCTGCTTTGAAGAGGCAATAAGAGAGCAATAAGAGCAAAGTTAATGGAGACGCAAAAGCAGTGAGATCTCCCCAGGCAGCAGCAGCAAAACAAACAAGGCTTCCCCTAAATAACTTAGGCTGTGTGTTTACACTCTAGGGTCCCTGCTTTAAAGATGTGTATTTCACATCAGAAAGCCTGCCATGTGTAAAGTTTCTTAAAGTCCTTCTACGCTGTGGCAATTAAATAGGTTGTTATGAAAGACTAATAGACAGATTCAGAGCAGATTCAGGGCAAGCAGAGGCACTAGAACAAAACATGCACATCTCAAGGGAAGTTGGGGATGCCTCTTTTAGTGTAATGCTGTCTCTGCACGGAGAACAGGAATGTAACAATGTTGTAACAATGTTACTGACTGTTGGGCTTCGGGAAAATACTGCACTTCTATCGCAGCTGTAAAAATGTTTATGAATTAGCACACAAAAGTCTAAAATACCGAATGTGGTATTTTCCCGGGTTTTTTTTTTTTTTTTTTTTTTTACCGCACATGCTTTTATAAATGATAGCGATTGAAGGTGTTAAAAAGGCTTAAACTTAACTTTTATTAACCATTAATTAAAACCTTATATTCTAAGCTAGCTAACTAACAGTGATACCTGTGATTAAAGGCAAAATTGTAGAAAAGGATGATTCTAGTATTGAATACCATGCCAACAATTTGTTAGTAGAATGATGTATCCTTCTCCTCCCATTAGCATACAGTGAGTACCCCACCTTGCAAAAAAACAGCATGTTTCATGCCCTCAAATAGGGGCTACGTCAGGGGTAAAATGTGCTAACAGTGCAAGAGTGTAATTGCATCTGCAAATTACATCACAAATAAGTACGCATTTCAGTGACAACATGTAGCCTCTTGGCACTATAGTAGGCAAACGAGCGCCTGGTCAGGCATCTATTTATAAATGGAATTGAGGGGGGCATTCAGTGGCGTAGCTAAGGAGCAATGGGCCCGGTGCAAGTTTTACATGGGGCCCCCCCAAGCACTCTATACATAACAATTGATATGGCGCACCAAAACCTGCCAAGGACAACCCCAGTGTCAGAGGTGCAAGAAGGGGATGGGGAACAGTGTGTTAAGGATTACTACTATTCAAAGCATCTATAGAAGTGAGTATTACAAGCACAGGACCAATAGAGAGCTAATACTGTGATAGAGGGTGAACCCTTCGGGGCCCCTCTGGCCCAAGGGCGCCGATGCGGTGGCTACCTCTGCACCCCCTACTGCTATGCCACTGGGGGCATTCCTGGTGCCAAAAATGAAGGATCCTGCGTGTCAGTTTTCCCTTAGTCCTAAAGATAGAGTGCACAAATGTGGATAACTTTGGTGATATTGGCCAATCACCTGGGAGACTCTTCCCAACCTTGAAGCCCATTGGTGCCAACACCTCCAGCAGCAGGTCTTTTGCTGTAGGTGGCACCATAGGCTAGCCAAGAGTATCCAAACCTCACATCTCTAACAACCAGTCATGGGGATTATCTGCCCCATGTTGCAAATGGTTCCAACACCTCTGTGGGTGGGACAAAGGCAATATACCCCAAGCCATGCCCCACATTGCAATCATTTACTAGCCAATCAGTAAAAAAACAACTTGAAATTAGTGTATGGATGACTCCAAGTACTTGAAGGGTGGGCATTACCCCAATTTGATTGATTCTTTACTTATTAATAAGGGGCAGGGCTAATTGACTGCAGAGGGACTCGCCGTTGTCATAGGGTCTAGCCACAGTATCTCTGCTCCTCCGTCGTTCAGATGTCACTCTATTCACTAAATAATTGGAGGTGGGGTCCAAGGGAGGATATGTTAATCTGGGCTGACAGCAGGTAACAATTGTTTCACAGGAGATATTTATCCATAATGTATATATGTGTGTGTGTTGTGAGATTAGACATTCTTAACACAAAATGGGCGAAGTATTAATAGGTGATGAAGAAATGCAGTCAAAGTAGGAGGAGTCATCCCTACATTATGTAATCGCCCATCACAAGTTATATTATGACAGGCTACCATTGGGCAATATCACATGTATGTATAAACAGACAATAAGGGTGAGAATTTACATGAGTTGTCACCCTCATACCTTCTTCAGTGACTATTACTATTTAAAGGGAACCTAAACTGAGGAGGATATGGATTTTCCATTTTAAAATAATACCAGTTGCCTGACTCTCCTGCTGATCATGTGTCTCTACCACTTTTAGCCACAACCCCTCAACAAGCATGCAGATCAGATTGGATTAGCTACATGCTAGTTTCAGATGTGTGATTCAGCCACTACTGCAGCCAAAGAGATCAGCAGGACTGACAATCAACTGCTATTGTTTAAATGGAAACATCCATATCCCTCTCAGTTAAGGTTCCCTTTAATCTGGCTGTTATTCAACACATAAACTAATTTTCTTTAAAATCCATAAGGTATGGGGGCACAAAATGTATACATAAGGATGCGGGATAAAGTACACATGCAGAGATACAATAAAGACATGGCTTAAACTACAAGCAGTACACATCAATCCTTTATTAGGGGTTCCCTGTCAGTACACCCACTTGTCCTCCAGCTTCAATAGTGTGAGATCCAGGTTGCCGCCCATCTTTCATTGTTGTATCCCCAAAAATTTCCTGCACAAGACATCACCACTATGATGTTGTTTATGTGTCTTGTAATTGGTGTGTCTTTCCCATTCCTGATGTCCCTGGCATGTTCAAGGAATTTTTGCTTAACTTGTCTTGGTTTTTTTTTTATTTTTTTTTCCTTCATTATATTCCGTTTATTGATGGAATGAAAATAACAGAGGTTCAAAATTCAAATATATAATGACAATAGGTAAATGACATGACATTGAACCATAACAAACAATCTCGCTGCATAAGGTCTAAAGCTCAACACACACCATACAATCTTGGTTGTACAGATTTACCAAATCTACGTAGTATAAGGGCCAACAGATTGAAAATACCTTGAATGATTGATTGGATAAGCTCTTATACTACATGAAAGTGGTAAGATTGAACAACCTAGATTGTATGGTGTAGGTTGAGCCTTATACAGATGTCACTCCTAAGAAGAAGGTCTATAATTAGCTGTTTTACCTAAACCTATACTAGGTAACAAACAATGATATAGGCAACTGTGGTTGGTATCGAAGCGGTGGGCAAATATATGCCCTGGATGCAAACATACATTTAAGCGGTTTAAAACTCTGACAAAATTTTCAACAAAAATGTGTTTTCCTACTTTTTATAACCCATACAATTATCATATTTGCTTTTGTGCACAAGTATTAACCATTTCAGCCCGCGGTGATTTTTCACCTTATGCATCAGCGCAATTTTCACTTCCCATTCATTCGCTAATAACTTTATCACTACTTATCACAATGTATTGATCTACATCTTGTTTTTTTCCGCCACTAATGAGGCTTTCTTTGGGTGGTACATTTTGCTAAGAATTTATGTATTTATAAATGCATCTTAACAGGATTAATAAGAAAAAAATGGAAAAAAATTCATTATTTCTCAGTTTTCGGCCATTATAGCTTTAAAATAATCCACGCTACCATAATTAAAACCTATGTATTTTATTTGCCCGTATTACTCGGTTATTATACCATTTACATTTTGTCCCTATCACAATGTATGGCGCCAATATTGTATTTGGAAATAAAGGTGCATTGTTTCCTTGTTGCGCCCATCACTATTTACAAGCTTATAATTTAAAAAAATGTTTGTAGTATACCCCATTAAAATGCATATTTAAAAAGTTCAGACCCTTAGGTAACGATTTATGTTTTTTTTTTTTTTTTATTGTATTTTTTTCTTTTTTTTCTTTAAAAAATTTATTTGGGTAATATTTTGGTGTGGGACATAAACAGGGCATTTTTAATGTTGTAAAACGTTTAGAGTGTAATGTAAAAAATGTGTTGATGTAGTTTTACTATTTGGCCACAAGATGGCTACCTTCATTTTTGTTTTCCCTCCTTGTACTTCTCGCTAAGCGGAAGTACAAGGGGGATGCGGAAATTGTTCCGGGCAGAAGAACTGAAACCTCACAGGTGAGCACTACGGTTTTTCTGCGGGGGAAAGGGATCGGTGATCGGGAACCATGTTCCCTTTCACTGATCCCAGGGCTAGCGGCGGACACCACAGGGACACGGGGGCGCGCCCGCGTGGGAGCGCGCCGAACAGCGGGAGCGCAGCACAGCTGCCGCCCGGACGTGAGCTGAAATGGTTAATATTCATTTAGATATTATAACTTCCCAAAGTTCAGTAAAAAAATATCATATTCTCTTCCATTTTGTAAATCAAATAATTTTTTGCATACATTTACATTGTTACTTACATGCACTGCGTTCCAAATTATTAGACAAATTGTATTTTTTAAGTTTTTTAATGAAACTAATGGACTGTATCGTGTCTCAGGGTAGTAATCCACAAGAGCATTTTTGAGTGTTTATGGACGGCTTTATGTTTCAATAATTTTTATTGATTTTTAACGTTGAACAGAATAACATAACTGTCAAAATAATAAGCCATATGGTACATTGCTGTAATCAAACAGAAACAAAGTACAAGTGCAATGCATATTATGAAGGTAATAGCATGGCATTATGAACCTTAAGAATATACAAACCTGTGAATGTTGAATAACAGAAACCAAAAGCTTGGTATACAATTAATGGGAACCCCTAACAGAATATAGCAGTTATTTAGAAAGGCAGAGTGTGGATAGCTTAGTAACAAAGTTAGGGAAGATAGCAACTGCCCACTCCCAGAACCAAGTATGGTTGGGCAGGGCCACCATCCCGTAGGTACAACTAGAGGTTTATGAGATCCTGCTTCCAGCGAGGCAGGATCTTTATCACAATCATGGAAGGGTTAGACTGTATTCAGGCGATCTCTAGGGAGATAGAATTTTTGGGGGTACAATGCCAGTACAGGTTTGTGTAGAACTATACCTTGTCAAATTGACAGTCTATAGAGGAGGGTAAGAAAGGAAAGAAGAGGAAGTAGAAAAAGGAAGTATAGGAAAGAAGACCAAGACCACGAGAGGGGGGGGCTCACTCAACCGCTCACAAGAAAAAGATTATGGAGTGGACGCATTAACACTGTGCAATAGTACCTGCCGGCCACAGAGTTATTTCAATTGTTGTGGGGAGTCCAGTGCGGTAAGAGGTCCATCAAACCCCTCGTAAAAGTTCCAATCAATCGTACAATCCACATAGGACTCGACCCTCCATAGATGATTCAACTGGTATTTATTGCATTCATTAGCGGTGATATAGCACACTGAAAGCACTGGTGCTTTCAGTGTGCTATATCACCGCTAATGAATGCAATAAATACCAGTTGAATCATCTATGGAGGGTCGAGTCCTATGTGGATTGTACGATTGATTGGAGTGGACGCATTAACCCAGGTTAGTAGTGTCTGAGTTGAGAACTCGTCTCAGGCCCTAAGATATAATTTGTTATAGACCGCTTTAACCTCTTTAAGACCGCTTCATGCCGATTGGCGTGAACGCAGTGGCTCCACCAGGACCGCCTAACACCGATTGGCATAAAGTCCTGGGGGCGTGTTTTGCAGGAGATTGTGCATGCTGATACGCACGCATCTCCACTTGGATGACGGAGCTCCTCTCCACTATCAGTCTCCCAGTGGCGAAAGTTAGAAACCGCTGTCTATTTACTCTGCACAGCTCTGCAATCTAAGGCAGCGCTGTACTGGGGACAGCCGTGTGATACGGCTATCCCCCTGGTAGGCTCAGGGGTGATCCGAAGCCCTATGACAGCTGATCACAGTGATTGGTTGGCGGGGGGGAGGGAGGGACAAGGGTATCCAAAATAAAAAAAAGATAAAAATAATTATCAAAAAAAATAAACATCCTGGGAGTAATCATAGCCCACCAACAGAGAGCTTTGTTGGTGGGCAGAAAAAAAGGGGGATAATCACTAGTGTGTCAAGTTATGCGGCCCTGCAGCTAGTCCTTAAAGCTGCAGTGGCCTAATTTGTGAAAAATGGCCTGGTCTTTAGGTTTAAACCCATGAACCTTAAGTTGTTAAATCGCTAGCGATTTCCCTAAACGCTTTGCCAATGTAAGTGAATGAGACAGATTCCACTGGAGCGATTGTGATTAGACAAATTGCAATCGCAGGACATTCAGCAATTTGAGAGAGTTTCCATTCTAATGACTTGTATAGGGGCAGAGAAATCGCTCCCAATATCACTTGCAAAGCGCTGTCACAAATCGGTAGTGATCGTGATAGCTCTTTGCCCCTTGTAGCGGGTTCCAAGCCTTAAGGCTCATTTGATCACTAAAATCAATTTCAGACACCTGTCATAATTATTTTGCCAGGTGAGCCCAATTAAAGGTAAAGCCGCTAAAGAAGGGTGTTCTACATTAATAAGCAGGCCACCATTTTCAAGTAATATGTAAAAGAAAAAGGATCAATCTACTACCAGCTTCCCTCTCCCTGCTGAAGAGAAGCACCCCCAGAGCATGATGCTGCCACCACCATATTTGACAGTGGGGATGGTGTGTTCAGAGTGATGTGCAGTGTTAGTTTTCTGCCACACATGGCGTTTTGCATTTTAGCCAAAAAGTTCTATTTTGGTCTCATCTGACCAGAGCTCCTTCTTCCACATGTTTGTTGTGTCCTCCACATGGCTTGTGGCAAACTGCAAACGGGACTTCTTATGCTTTTCTGTTAACAATGGCTTTCTTCTTGCCACTCTTCCATAAAGGCCAACTTTGTACAGTGCATAATTTTCCCTTTGTATTCTATACACAAAACCATATAATAAAAAATTGGCAATTCATTTTACTTGCTGTTTTGACAATTTGAAAAAAAATAAAATAAATGAAAAAACACTTGCAAATAAGTTTTCACAACCTTTGACATGAAGCTCTTAAATAAACTCAGGTGTAATATTTCCACTGGTCAAGTTTGATATTCTTCTACTAAATTGGAGTACACCTATGGGAAAATTAGTTGATTGGACATGTTTTGGAAAGACACACCTGTCTGTATAATGACCCGCAGTAGTGATGGACTGAATCGTTCAGGGTGCCTCTAGCCATTTTGTCACTCCATGCGAGAAAACCTATGGCGTCCACCGCCCACCTGATGCTCCACCATGAAAATAATCATATTGCAGCAATGTTTCACCCGAAAACAATCGTAATGCAGCAGCGGTTCACCAGAAATTACACACAGGCAGGGCTCCTCTCTCCTCCCCCCTTCCCATTAGTTCCCCCTATTAGGCCTGGTACCTGCCCGCACCCGATAGAAATAAAAAACATTTACTCACCTGCAGAAGACTCCTCTCCCAGCCTCCCTCAGCAGCTCCCCCGATGATCTTCATGCAGTAATTCCGGCTGCAAAACTACCGCACTGACAGGCAGAGCAGGCGTACGGGAAAATTTGCGCCCGAAGCTCCACACTGGAAACACAAATAGTCTCCAGTGAAAAGGTTCGGATGCCATTTTCTCGTGGCCCTGCTCTGCCTGCCGGAACCCACAGACCTTACAGGCTGCAAAAGTAATATTACGTGCTGCGGCCAGGGAATTGGTGCAGCATCTTTTAGACGCTGCAACTCGGTACACCACCTGAGTACACACCATCTGGTGGGGGTGGCTGCTTCCCCCCTCTGCGCCTCCCCCTCCCCCCACACAGCACTCGTGACTGCCTGGTGGGCCTGGTGGACTAGGCGCCTCTGCAATAGGATCAGAAGGAGGCACAAAGGGGTACAGAAAGAGGCAGAGGTGACACAGGGGGACTGAAGGAGACACATTGAGACAGAAGGATAAACTGGGTCAGACATGGCACAAGGGTCTGAATGAGGTATAAGGAGACAGAAGGAGACACAAAAGGACAGAAGGAGGTACAAAAGGGGAAAGAAAAACACACAAGGCACAGAGGTGGAAGCTGCATGCAATTTACGCTAAGTAGATGCAGCAGAAGCAAGTAATAGAACACCCATGGGGTGGGGCTTATTGTGGGGTGTGTGGCTGTGTTTGGAGGTGGGGCTTAACCCAGCAACAAGGCGCCCCATGACCAATTGCACTCCAGGCAATGGCCTATACTGCCTATGCCTAAAGGCTCCCCTAGAATCGTTTCCTGGCGATCAACGACTCTGCACGCGAACAATCCATAAAGTTCACTCCACCCCCAAACAATTACAAGCAGACAACAAAATTGACCCTTAACTCCAGAGTCAGGAGATGCATGGCAAGCAAGGTGGTATTTCTAACATTCCCCCCGCCCCGCCCCGCCCCATAAAAGTGCAAGCACAGCAGCCACAATGACACACACCGTAGTGGAAGTTACCAGGCCGCAATTATTTCTTCAATAAGGCGATACCCAAACTGTACCGTGATGTTGAAAGGCAAGTGGTGTCAAATCTGGCACACAGCGTTGGGTCAAGGGTCCATCTGACCACGTGGTCTGCAAAGCACGGTCAGGACTGCCCGAAGACAAAGTCAGTCCCCACACACAGCATCTCAGCCTGCACGCTGTGTGACTGCCTGCCCCAAGACTAAGTCGCTCCCCACACAGCACCTCGGCCCGCAGGCCGCTTGACTGCCTTCTCCAACCACCACCAACAGGGTCCAGGACTCCAGGTGGATTCCTGAATTTTTAAGGCCACTGCTAGCAGCGGCCGCTAACAAAAACGATAATATTTTTATCTAGTCCGTGTACATGCCTGCCTAAATTTACGTATCACAAAGAAGCAATGACTGCCGGCTATATGAGTGTTTTGGGGGGCACACCCAAGATAATAAGGTCGTTGCTTCATTGTGTACAGACCAAATTTGATCAGCTGGACAGTCACTGTTCTGTCATTGAGCTACCTCAGCCCGGCGACCATATGGGCTTACAAACCGCCATGGCCTGCACTCTCTCCATGGTGCGCACCAGTCCAGCATGCCCATCACTACACAAACAGCTGTTTGCGATGCGTTACACAGTGAGTCTGGTCTGTCAGTTTGAAGCAGTACATATAATAATCGGTGTCAGCAAGAACATATTTTCTTATTATTGGTGATCTGCAGTATCACCAATAATACAGATGTTATACCTGATTATGTAGTGATCTGCAGAATCACCAATAATGCAAGTATAACGAGACACAGGATAAGAGATGTAAGAACAGGTGTTTGGTGCAACAGTAATACAAGGAATACTGATCAACCGAGGAGCGGGTGATTCAGACTGTACTGCAGCCGATGATCACCTGAGGAGCAGGTGATTAACACTACACTGCAGCTCCTAATAACAAGTGGAGCAGAGTGCACTGTAGCAACTAGTCACCTGAGGAGTAGGTGATTCAGACAATACGGCAGCTACTGGTCATCTGAGGAGCAGGTGACAAAAGGTGTAGTGTAGTTACTGCTCACCTGAGGAGCAGGTGATTACAGACTGAACTGCTGTTACTGGTCACCTGAGGAGCAGGTGATTCAGACCGTACTGCAGTTGTTAGTCACCTGAGGAGCAGGTGAGTAAGACTGTACTGCAGCTATTAGTCTCCTGAGGAGCAGGTGACTATCTGCACAGGAAATCCCTCACCAGAGACTAGGCACTCTAGTGAGGGTAGAAGAGTCAGACAGGCAGGTTCGGCAACACACGGACAGATAAGGTACAAAGACAGAAGGCTAAATCAGAGTAGTATACAGGCTGAGTCGGCAACAAGATCAGATAGGCAAAGGCACAGAATCAGTAAGCAAAAGAGTAGTCAAGGCTAGCAGAAGGTCATAACAATACAATTCAATTAGTACTTTAGCTATCAACAGAACTGACTAAGTAAATTAATGTTCAGCGCTGCGTAATATGTTGGCGTTTTATAAATACAATAAATAATAATAATAAGTATGGATCCCCAGCTCCTGCTGGTTCTAGGCACACTTTGGGATCTGAACTAAGGTCTGAGTGCTAACATGTAGCATATGCAACAGCAGACAAGGAACAACTGACAGGCATGTCCTATATATACTGGGAGCGCTCCTTAGCGCTGCCCCAGTCACTCAGCCAATCAGGATCAGTGTTGGAGTCAGCTGACCGGCTGATCAGCTGACTCCCCTTCTGCTTGCATAAAGGTCCTGTCTTTGCGTGCGCGCGTAGACCTCAGTCTATGTGCGACTGAAGGACCAGGCAAAGTTCCGTCATGTAACAGCAGGGTGGAGGCTGCCGGCTGAGACGTGGGACAGCCGCCATGCCACTCAGCGCTGCGGTGGCCTCTCCCGCATTCACCATAGTCCCAGGCAAAACTCCATCATGTACCCGCATGGCGGAAACCGCCGGCTGAGACGCGAAGATAGCCGCCATTCCGCTCCCTGTTGCGGCGGCATCTCCGCTATGCTTTACAGTACACTAATTACACTACCTGATTTAGGTATACACAGGCAAGATGTTTTAAAGCACTTTATGCTTCCAATTAGCTAGCAGCAACTGCTATAATAATTTTTCTGGTGCGTGTACATGCCTGCCTAATTTCTCAGGCTGCACTGCAGCTGCAACAACAAAACAAAAGGCATGTACATGTGCCCATTCCCCTTCATGATCATTACCTTGCCGCGGTGAAGGGGCTTGCGTATCACAATGAAGCAATGACCACCGGCTTTATGAGTGTCTCGGGGGGCACACCCACGATAATAACGTAGTTGCTTCATTGTGTACAGACCACATTTGATCAGCTGGACAGTAACTGTTCTGTCATTCAACTACCTCAACCCGGCGACTATAAGGGCTGGAAAGCCGCCATCACCTGAACTCTCGTCATGGTGTGCACCAGTCCAGCACGGCCATCACTACACAAACAGCTGTCACTGCATACCTTTCACTGCATCTTTGACTACACATTGTATTATACCTGGAAGTCAGTGCATACCTTTCACTTGAATGGATGGCAGACTTGCCCTCCATAACAGATTCTTGTTAAAGGATTTAAAGTTGATTCATCTCATATACAGCAGGGCCTCAAAAGTCCTCCTGTATTGGTATTTTTGGTCACTACCTCGGGACGTGCATGCCATGCCTGCTGCCTTCCTTGGATGTGTGGTAGCCGTTCCTGCTCCTTTGCCCACAGCGTGCCTGCTGCCTTCCTTGGATGTGTGGTGATGGAAGACATTCTTAGGCTCCCACTCCGGACCGGAATCGAACCAGGATTCCCAGGCCATTACCCGTGGTCACCATGCTACTGAGAAAGTACCATCGAAAGTTTCACACAGTTGAATAAATGGCAGACTTGCCCTACATAACACATTCTTGGCAAATACTTTCGATTTGGTTTGTCTTGCGCTGAGTCAAGGGTCCATCTGACCACAGATGCCTGGTCTGCAAAGCACGGTCAGGGCAGGTACATTACTTATACAGCAAATGAGTCCTTACTTGGATGTGTGGTGGTAGCCGGTTCTCAGGCTCCCACTCCGGACTGGGATCGAACCCTGACTCCACGGCCGTACGCTTTCTTTAAAAATGGTAGAGAAAGAACCATCGACAGTATGAGTAGGGATGGACTACTGGGTATGCAGGCTTGACCTGTGGCCAGAGCTGTCATAATTTGCCATCCAACTTCTGGCTTGCCCTGCCTCAAGCGTCCTAGAAAGGACCTTCAGCACAGCTGCAGGCATTGTCAGTTATAGGAGAAGTTGCCTAGGTCAAAAAAAGTGTTCAGTACCTCACCATTATTAAAATGAATGAGGCATGGATCTGCCTGCTTGCTCGAAGACTAAGTCAGTCCTGATTCCCCACACACACACTGTTGTTCTACCATTGAGCTACCTCAGCCCAGTGACCATATGGGCTTGAAAACCGCCATGGCCAGCACTCTCGCCACCATGGTGCGCACCAGTCCAGCACGGCCGTCACTACACAAACAACTGTTTGCAGTGCGTTACGCAGTAAGTTTGGTGTGTCTGTGTGAAGCAGTACACTAATTGCACTCCCTGATTTATGTATACACATGCAAGATGTTTGAAAGCACTTTAGGCCTGCAATTTAGGATTCAATGTGATTTCTGCCCTTAAAATGCTGCTGTGCGTCAAATTCAGATATTTCCCCGGGACTTTTGGCGTCTATCCCACTCATCCATGCAAAAACTCAGATGTTAGACCCTTGAAACATCTTTCCCATCACTTTTCTGGCCAGCATAAGTGTTTCAAGTTTTCAAAGTTCGCCTCCCCATTGAAATCTATTGCGGTTTGCGGAAGTTTGCAGTTCGCGAACCGAAAATCGGAGGTTCGGGCCATCTCTATTGCTGAGTGGAATGGGCAAAACTGACTAATGATAGGTATGCAAAGTATATTTCCATCATATTTAAAAATTAGTTGAGGATTTATTGCTGCCAAATGTGCATTGATAAAGTATTGAGCAAAGGCTGTGAATAGTGTACATTTTTAATTTGTAAAACGAATTGGCAAAAAACTCAAGAGAACTATTTCACGTTGTCATTATAGGGTCTTGTGTGTATATTTTTGAGGAAAAAAATAAATGTAAACAGTATTGTTATAAAGGTGTAGCATAACAAAATGTGACAACATTTTTTTTGTTTAGATTATAATTTCCAGATGCACTATATAAAATTAGTGAAAAACATTTTGTAGGTATTTTTAATTAGAAAATAAGTATTGGTAATATTATTACATAATGATTATTTACGTATTTTCATTTAGAGAAAATGCCGAAGTGTTTGGTTAGAAACTGCTCGAACGGCAGTAAACAAAGAAAGTCAAAAAAAGATTTCATACTCCATGTCTTTCCGAAAAAAAAGAGACCATTAAAAAATGGATTTTATCTTTAGATCCCAACATCAGACAAATAGATGATTATGTTGAGGAAATCTTTCAAGGGAAAATCTATGACAATTACCGAATATGTTCTGACCACTTTGAACCAAGTGACTATCAAAATAAAGGAGGAAGGAAACATCTGCATTCACGTGCCCTGCCAAGAATTAAAATAGAAAGTAAGGCAGCTGATAAAGAAAACATGAATAGAAGAAAAAGAAGAAGACTTGAGGTCAACACTGCCGAAGAAAGCTCTCTAGTGTTGAAAAATATACTTTCCAATTCTTCTTCTCTACAAAACTATGAGTTGGGAGAACCAGTAAATGTGTTGAAAGAAAATGTAGAAGGGGAAGAAAGTGAAACACAACACTCTCCCGCATTTAAGAAAAACAAAAACAAAGAAAAAGAAAACATATTCAACAGTACATACACAGACAGATTGTGAATGTCTTGAAAAGCTGACCATTCAATGAACTCATTGCAATTCTGTAAGTGATTTGGCTAACAAGTCTTCACCTAATACTGAAATGTGCATGGAAGTAGATTTCAATACAGAAGGTAGAGTAACGAATTTTCCTTTTTCACCTATTGCATCTTCATCAAGCAGCATTGAAATTCAAGACATAGAAGAATGTTTTACCAAAAAAAGGAAAATACCTCCTTCATCTAAAACAAAAGAAAAAGATCCCGATTTTGAACCTTCTAGTGTCTCAGAGTCAGACAGTGATCCTGGAAGTGAAGAACACAACACGTGTCACTGGATTTTAAAACTTGCTGACATTATTCATACCAGCAGTCCCTCGGAAACTACTTTTCTTGTGTATGAAACTTGCCTGTTTCATTTAATTGTAATGGTCAAGTGTCCAAGGAAAAAAAAGTGTGATGCCCCAATTCAACTAGTGAAAAAAACCATAAAGGGCACGTTCCTATCCATCACATGTGTTTGTGAAAATGGACACATAAGTAAGTTGTGGGACAGTCAGCCAAGGAAAAAGAATACTTTGTTAGGAAATATTAATTTGGCATCGGCTATCCTTCTCAGTGGGTCTAGCTTTGAGAAAGTGTATCGCTTGTTGAAGTTACTTGGCATGCATCAAATGACGTCAGCAACTTTCTACAGGATTCATCAGAGTACTTTGTTCCCTGCCATCGATTACCATTGGAAAAACCACCAACAACAATTACTGGAAGATTTTTCTGGAAGGGCTGTATGTGTGTCAGCAGATGGGCAGTGTGATAGCCCGGGATTTTCTGCTAAATATTGTACTTATAGTTTGATGGAATCAACTACAAAGAAAATTTTACATTTCCATGTTAAACAACTTGCCAACAATTGTTCCTCTGTATCATTAGAGAAAAAGGGATGCAAAAAATCCATTGATTTTCTTTGTTCGCAAAACCTTGATCTAAAAATGATGTGTACTGATAGACATGTTGGAATCAAAAAAATGATTGCAACCGATTACCCCGACATTACACACCAATATGATGTGTGGCACTTTGCCAAAAGCCTAAGGACAAAATTAATCAACGCAAGTAGATGGAGAAACTGCAGAGACATTTCAGCTTGGAGATGTTCAGCTGTCAAACATTTGTGGTGGTGCGGTAGAACCTGTGAAGGAAATGTTGAGCTGCTTCTTGAAAACATGGAAGTCAATTGTTAATCATGTTTCAAATGTTCATAGCTGGGATTATGGTGTTTTGTACCACAAATGCAATCATGAAGAACTTAGCTTAGATCAATGTGAAAGGAAAAAATGGATGGACAAAAAATCAAAGGCTTTTTGTATTCTTCGAGACATTGTTCTGAATCCCAAATTCTTGAAAGACTTGGAACACCTTTCAAATTTTTGTCACACAGGGGAATTAGAAGTTTTCCACAGTAATGTATTGAAGTACAGGTCCAAGAGAATACATTATTATATAGATGGTATTATTGCGCGAACACAGCTGGCAGCTCTTGACAAAAATTGGATCGTTGGTAGAAAGCAAGCAACAGTGAAAGTCTCAGGACCAGGAAGGAAACCAGTTGGAAGTTTCCGTTTCAATTTGGTATTTTCTAAGTCTTCAAAAAACTGGATTGTCAAGAAGATATATGATCCCAAATCGGATTACTTCCTGCAGGGCATTAAAGAGAACATCTTCAAATTTGCTACCGGCCAAATTACAAGTGCTTGGCAACAAAAAAAAAAACATGTTCCAAAGAATATAGCACTGACCGAGAAGCCTTGTAAAGAGTTCATGGTAAAGGAGTATGTTTCAAGATTTGGTGCAGAAGATGAGGAATAATTTGATACAATAGTGCTATTGCTATTTTGTTTGAAAAAACAATGTAGTATATTTTTACGCAACTTTTTTGTTACTGTATGTTATAGTATTTTAGTCTTATGCTATAAATGTATATAAGATTTATTAATAGTGTACTGTTACTTTGTAATTTAAAAAATGTCATTCTTTTCTACCTAAATATTGATGAAAAGAATTGAATAGAAGAACTGTGAAATATTGTTAAAAAAACATATTTTGAATAAAAGAAAATTTATTTTACAATGGTAATTGAAAAAAAAATTAGAACCATTTTACCATATTACATTTTCATGTAGCAAAATATGTTTTTTTTATTAATAAACAGTTTTCACAAGTGAAATAACAAATGAGTTAATAAAAGTATAAAGCCATGTGCATAATATACTATTGCTACAC
This sequence comes from Hyperolius riggenbachi, assembly GCF_040937935.1. Taxonomy (NCBI): domain Eukaryota; kingdom Metazoa; phylum Chordata; class Amphibia; order Anura; family Hyperoliidae; genus Hyperolius; species Hyperolius riggenbachi. The sequence goes on from NC_090649.1 coordinate 20,212,010, forward strand.
TAGTGAACCACATACAAAGAATGTTCAGAGTACATTTATTCAAATGTCCATTTGTAAAAATTGAAATTAAATTGAATTAAAATTGTAAAATTGTACCACTGAATTAAATAAGTTCTGTTTAGAATGTTTTCCTTACACTTCATACGGTCATTTCTTTATTTTTTGTTTACATACAGTTTTCACATAAAAAAACTGTTGTAACAGTACTTGAGGGGATCCACTCACAAGTGTAACCACCAGTGATTTTTCTCAGATCACCTAGGACTCACCTTGTGGAAAGAGTCCAGTTTGAAAACTCCATAGCAAACTCAGACTCTGTGATGGCTGCTCTGACAACGATTATAAAGGCGTACTAGCCATTTTTGGAAAGTATACTGCATTCTTTATATGAGATGTAGGCCGGTGTTCTGATAAAAATTACTGGTGATTAAAATGGAGAATGGTTCCTCTACATCACTGTTACAACAATCTACATTATACATTTTTTCTTTAATTTTGTAGAAAAAATGAAATTAAAGATGACATGAAGGAAAATAGTTTTATTTTACCATGATACAACTATTGACTGAACATTTGAACAATGAACTATAAACCTTCTTTTGTATGTATTTTTCTGTAGATAAATATAACCAATTTTTTTTTTATTTACTTTAAATAAAATTTCCCCACACAATAGTCATCATGTTGGACTATGCTGTACAGTGTACATCCTGTGACATGTATGCATGCCTTGATCAGCGCATTGAGGGTGTTTACTGTTGCCCTGGGTGTGTGCGTGTTGCTCAGTTAGAGGCGGAAGTCGCAGAGCTAAATAAGCATCTCGCAACACTGAGACGCATACACAACATGGAGATGAGCTTGGATCTCACGATCCAGACACTGGATGGAACCGGTGAAGATGAGGTGGGTGGAGTAAATCCGGAGCAAGAAGCAGAGGTAGCCGCTAGTTGGGTCACAGTTAGAAGGGGTAGGAGAAAAAGTGGCAGGGAGGCTAGTCCCGAGTTGTCCCTCACTAATAAGTATGCTTGTTTGCGTAATATTGGGGAGGATGATTCAGGAGTAGCAATGCTGCAGCAGGATGTGCTCCTTAGCAACCAAGGGGCAGACTGCTGTAACGAGAAAGGGAATAGGAGTGCAGCTAAGGCTAGACAGGTACTGGTGGTAGGGGATTCAATTATTAGGCGCACAGATAGGGTAATCTGTTGAAGAAAACGTGAATGCCGTACAGTCTGTTGCCTCCCGGGTGCTCGGGTTCGGCATGTAGCGGAAAGAATTGACAGATTATTGGGTGGGGCTGGGAAAGACCCAGCTGTCATGGTACATATTCTTATAGGGGTTGTTCAAGATATTAATAAATGTTTGATACTGTTTTGAAGATACTCTCTGCAAGTCTTTTTTGTCGTGTGAATATTGTGACAGAGAGTAGCTCCCCTCAGGGGTCAGTAATTCACAATTTAACTCTAGCGCATCCCAATCCTTTTTTGTCATGGTACACATTGGCACCAATGACAAAGTTAGTGGGAGATGGAAGGTCCTCAAAAATGATTTTCCGGTACTTGGAGATAAACTTAAAGCAAGGACCTCCAAGGTGGTGTTCTCTGAAATACTGCCAGTGCCATGTGCTACATCTGAGAGACAGAGTGAGCTTAGGGAGTTAAATAAGTGGCTGAGAAATTGGTGTAGGAAGGAAGGGTTTGGGTTCCTGGAGAACTGGGCAGACTTTGCAGTCGGCTACAGGTTCTACAGCAGGGATGGGCTGCACCTTAATGGGGAGGGTGCAGCTGCATTGGGGGAGAAGATGGCTAAATGGTTGGAGGAGATTTTAAACTAGGATCTGGGGGGAGGCGGGAGCAAAAAGTCTCAATATGTAGACAAGATAAGGTAAAAAGACAGTGGGAGCCTAACATTATGGGGGGTGGAGAGGGGGGTGGGGACAGTGTAAAGATTAAGGAGGTTGGTAAAACTTCAAGTAGCCCATTTCATGTAAACAAAATTGGTAAATGTGGTGGTAAAAATATAAAGTGCATGGTAACCAATGCTCGGAGCCTTGCAAATAAAATAGACAAACTAGAGTTCATTCTGAATGACAAAGGCTATGACATTGTGGGAATAACCGAGACATGGATGGATGAAAGCCATGACTGGATAGCTAATTTAAAAGGATACAATGTGTTTAGGAGGGATAGAACAGGAAAAAAAAGGTAAAAGTAGTACAGAGGCGCCAACAGGGTAAAAACAATATTTCTTTAAAATGGATAAAATGAAGTAGGTAGCGGTGGACTTACCCCTCCAAAACAGACACAAAAATTGCTGTTTTAAGCAAAAATCAGTTTATTTACATACTCCGAACAAGGTGCAACGCGTTTTGCGGGTATATCCCACTTCCTCAGGCAATAAATAGGAGCATATCACCAATGCGGTCCGGTACATAGCCTGGCGCCTCTGAAAAAAAGGTGGAGGGGTTTGTCTCTTTGTTAAGAATTCTTTTACAGCTGTCCTCAACAATGAGATTGAAGAAGATTGCGAAGATGTGGAGTCTGTTTGGGTAAATATTCATGGTGGAAATAAAAGTTGCCAATTGCTTATTGGGGTATGCTACAGACCACCTCATATTAATAAAACTGCAGAACTGCGATTACTACAGCAGTTTGAAAAAGCTGCAAGTAAAAATGAGGTCATAATTATGGGCGACTTCAACTTTCCAGACATTGACTGGGGTATTGAGGCTACCCATTCTGGTAAAAGCAGCAGATTTTTGGCAGCACTACAGGACAATTACTTGACTCAAATGGTAACGGAACCAACTAGGGGGAATGCGTTACTGGATCTGATAATTTCTAATAGACCAGATAATGTATCAAATGTGCAGGTTCAAGAACATTTGGGAAATAGTGATCACAACATGATAACGTTTGATCTGGTGACTGATAGGCCACGGGGCAGCGGGACCACTAAAACTATGAATTTTAGAAAAGCAAAGTTCAATCAAATTAGGCAGGCACTAAGTTTGGTGAACTGGGATAATGTACTACAAGGGGAGGACACTGAAGGGAAATGGCAAGCTTTTAAACTTTTTCTCAATCAATATTGTAGTATGTATATCCCATATGGAAACAAAATGTCTAGGAATAAAAAAAGGCCTCTATGGATGAATAGAAAGGTTAGGGATAAAATGAAGAGGAAAAGGAATGCCTATAAGGTCCTAAAACAGGAGAGGACTGAGGCTGCACTAAGCGATTATAAGGAGTGCAATAAAAATTGTAAAAAAGAAATTAGGCTGGCAAAGATCGAAGCTGAAAATCAAATCGCTAGGGATATCAAATCTAACCCAAAAAAGTTTTACAAGTACATCAACTCTAAAAAAAGAAAGGTTGACTGTATAGGACTCCTAAAGGATGAGGGTGGGAACTCAATGGTGGATGACCAAGGTAAGGCAGCGTTATTAAATGCTTTCTTTGCTTCTGTCTTCACAAAGGAAACCGCACTGTTGCAAATTACAGAGGCAGAAGAGTCTCAATCTTCTAACTGTAATATTAAATACTTAACGCAGGAAGAAGTGAAGGCAAGACTAAATAAATTAAAAATAGACAAGGCACCTGGCCCGGATGGCATGCATCATCGGGTCCTAAGAGAATTAAGTTCAGTTATAGCTAAACCCCTTTATCTTATCTTTTGTGACTCTCTTGCAACTGGCAGAGTCCCAGTGGATTGGCGTACAGCCCACGTTTTCCCATTATTTAAGAAGGGCAAAAAATCAGATCCAAGAAATTATAGACCTGTAAGCGTAACATCAGTTGTATGCAAACTATTTGAGGGGTTACTAAGATATACTATACATGACTTCATAGTAGAAAATAATCTTATTTCTCAGCATCAACATGGGTTTACTAAAGACAGGTCCTGTTTGACTAACATGCTCAGCTTTTATGAGGTAGTGAATGCTAATATGGATATTGGGAATGCTGTAGATGTGATATACTTAGACTTTGCAAAGGCCTCCGACACTGTTCCCCACAGAAGTCTGGTGCAAAAGTTGAGGATGCAAGGACTGGGGAAGAGTTTGTGTGCATGGATAGGGAACTGGCTAATGGACAGAAAACAAAGAGTTGTGGTCAATGGATCGTACTTAAAATGGGAGATTGTTAGCAGTGGGGTCCCACAGGGGTCTGTACAGGGTCCAGTGCTCTTCAATTTATTTATTAATGACCTAGTAGATGCAGTAGTGAGCAATGTTGCTATTTTTGCAGATGATACAAAATTGTGCAGAATCATCAACTCTCAGGAAGATAGTGTCATATTGCAACAGGATCTGGATAGGATGGCTATATGGGCACATACATGGCAGATGAAATTCAATGTTGACAAATGTAAAGTCATGCATTTTGGTCGTACCAATGGTCTAGCACCATACAAAATAAATGGGATACAGTTGGGGACATCAAACTTGGAGAAGGACTTAGGAGTACTCATCGACAACAAGTTAAATAATCATACTCAATGCCAAGCCGCTGCAGCTAAAGCTAACAAAATTTTGGGATGCATTAAAAGGGAAATAAAAACTTGAGATGCTAGCATAATATTGCCCCTGTTTAACTCTCTACTAAGGCCACACCTGGAATAAGGAATTCAGTTCTGGGCACCACATTACAAAAAAGATATTGCAGTTTTAGAGCAAGTGCAGAGACGAGCAACAAAATTGATACGTGGGATGGAAGGTCTCGCTTACCAAGAAAGGTTAGATAAACCGGGTTTATTTAGTCTAGAGAAAAGACGCCTTAGAGGAGATCTAATTAACATGTATAAATACATCAGAGGGCAATATAATAGCTTGGCGGATGAGCTTTTTGTCCCTAGGCCTTCTCAAAGGACTAGAGGACATGATCTGCGCATGGAGGAAAAAAGTTTTAGCCATTTATTTAGGAAAGGGTTCTTTACAGTAAGAGTGATTAAGATGTGGAATGCATTGCCACAGGAAGTCGTTATGGCAAACTCTATACCTGCATTTAAAGGGGGCTTAGATTCCTTCCTTGCGTTGAAAGACATCCATGGCTACAATTACTAGGTTATGCCTAATGATGTTGATCCAGGCATTTTATCTGATTGCCATCTGGAGTCGGGAAGGAATTTTTCTCTTTTGGGACTAATTGGACCATGCCTTGTGGGGGTTTTTTCGCCTTCCTCTGGATCAACAGGGATATGTGAGGGAGTAGGCTGGAGTTGTACTTTGTACTGGTTGAACTCGATGGACGTATGTCTTTTTTCAACCAAAATAACTATGTAACTATATGTAAAACGTACCTGTCTGCTACACAATGCCATTTAATGGAAATGTCCAGGTAAAGCAAACAAAAAAAAATTCTACTTACACTGGTCTTCCTGAAGCTCCTGGCAGCCGCTATGTCCCTCGCTGCAGGTCCACTTTCAGCCACTGGCTCCAGGTCCCCTCTGGTGCAGAGGCCGACCTCGCCAAGTAATCCTCTACTACACCTATGGGAGCGTCATTGACAATCATACACACATGTTACGGAGTGTTCACCGCCTGTGTAGAACTATTGCGCCTGCGCATAATTCTCCGGGCCATGTGTGCATGATTGATAACGGCACTCACACAGTCGCAGTAGAGGGCTACCTGGCGAAGTTGGCCTCTGCACAGCTGCTGAGAATAGACCTGTGACGAGGGACATAGCACCTGCCAGGGGTTGGAGGAAGACCCGAATAAGTAAAACTTTATTTTTTATGTAGACTGGACATTCCCTTTAATATAAAAGTATATAAGCACCAAAACATTTGAAATTAAATTTATTTTCCATTAATAATCTTATTATATGTATATTTACTATTATTCCTAAAGTTGTAATTTCACTTGTGACAACTGTTTTTTGGGATTCACTTCTGGAGTGTTTTGGAAGGAATGGGCGGGCCAACCACTCCATCAATTTTTAATGGCAGGAAAGAAGATCTAGTAACTTTTGTATTTATTAGCATAAACTGTACAGCACATAATGCTGATTTTGTAGTGATTATTCTAGGGTTAAACTTTATTTGGGTTGTGTCAGCGCCTAGCACATTTCAAAAGCTTACTGTGCAATGACCTGTTCTATGTACCACTAGGATTTACCCAACAGTAAAAAGTTATGTTCCACACCACTTATCTAAAAAAAAAAAAACAACAACAATTTAATTAGACAAACACCAGTAACATCACATGTCATGAGGCAGCTACAGCCCGCTGTTTGGGGTCCAATTGACCTTTGACGATTTTAACATCACAAATATATATACACAAATTCAAGCAAGAATTGACCAATCATCTATGAGCCTGCCAGGTGACGGTTCTGATGGTATACCTCTTTTAAAACTACAGGACTCCTCCCACACAGCCACTAACCCAATGTGATAGGCTTTTGATATTCTAAAACATATACCACCAAAACATCACAATGTGCAAAGTTACAGAGGACAGCAGTCCTGATGGGAGACCTGATTGTACTCCACAAGTACCTCCCATGGTCATGCCTTCCTACTGCCATTGGTCACCACATAGTATAGTAATTATATGTAAAAGATGCCTGCTAACCTTGTATATACTTTGCCCTTGTGGTGCATCCCTTGGTAAACAGTTGTGGGTGGTTTAATTGCACATGTGGAAATCACAAGTCCTCCTCATGTGGTCATAGATCCAAACATTGTTATAGAAATGTAAATGCCTATGTTGCCTCGCACTGTAATTACTGCCTCCCTATCAACGACAGGTTGTCAATAGCGGCTTGGATACCATGTGTATTCATCAAGTGGTCTCTGTAACAGAATTCATGGCCCTGTCCCCCAGTGCAGTCATAGCAACCAGGATGCAAATGCTGCTTCCTATTGTAGTCGATGCAACCATAGTAACATTACAGCGTAGCATTCTATACATGTACTATGCACATTATTTATGTTAAAAAAAAATGTTAATAGTGATGTGCTACATTAGTTTTCATAATATTTCATAGTTGTTGAAATCTAATAGAAATATAGAAATACTTAAACAAATTAGCCAATAGGTTTCAATATTTATTTACAATGTTTATATTATCTTTTTTATTTATTTATTAACAACTACATATATTATACTTTTGTGTCTGTGAGTAACATCTGTAATCTACATTCAACAATTTTAATAGCAAAAGAAGACAACAACAAAAATATGTTGCTCATCATAGGTAAAGTGCAATACTACACTTAGTCATTAAATGCCATGTCAATAGCAGGATAATCTTCACACCAATGGAAACCCTGATAAATGTTATGTGGATCTGGAAATGTGTTTCTTATTAAATTCACTACACATGAAGGAATTGGCACTCTATTTTGATATCCCAAATGGCCATGTGCCCATAAAGTGAAAGATTTGTATGCAGCCTTTCTTAGTAATCTGTAAAAATAAATGTTACAAAACTATTACTACTTAACTATATACATTATAAAACTACTAATATAAATAATAAGTCATTTCTAAATTGTTAAACTCTCATAACTTTGAGATACTTTTCTCCCATATGCGTTGTACTACAATGTCAATGTTGGGATCATCCTATCACTTTCAGTTGTCTACTACAGGGCTTTTCAACCTGTGGTACACGTACCGCTGGTGGTACTTTGCTGTTGACCAGGTTGTACACTCCAAGTTTGCATGCCTCTTAATTGCCCACCTACCACTTGTCCTGGTCCTATCCTGCCTCCACAAAGTTCTGCTCCCCCGTCGCTCACTCCTCGATGTGCTGCCCTGCTACATACTTCAGACCTTAGATCAGCAGTGATGAGACAGCCAGGTGAATGGTGCACAGTGACGGTGGGTATACTTCAAATACAGGTAGTGACATCACTGCTCACTTCCTGTATTTGAAGTACATGTGCGCTCAACTGGGTACCGTTCGCCTGGCTGTCTTCTTCACTACGGCAGAGTTTCCGCTGATCTGAGATCTGAACCATTCTGCAGGGCAGCACAGAGAGGAGCGAGCGAGGGAGAGCCAAACTTTGTGGTGAGTCACTCCCAGCCTTCTGCTGGTCGGGGGGCTACCTATATTGAAGGGTGAGGGAGGAAGAAGCTGGAAAAGCTACCTATATTGGAAATCTACCTACAAATTGCCAATACTTGCAACCTATAGGCTAGAAATCTAATTTTAATCCTTTCCCCACCAATGCATCTTGCTATTCCCCTCCCATATGCTCCCCCCCTCCCCATTTCTTAAAGTGTACTTTTCAAAAAAAAAGTGCGAGAGGGAGTAACCTCTGGATCCTAAAGGGGCTTCTCCCTTCATCCTCAGTATAGGGGATACTAGGACCCCCCGAAGATCTCCTTGTCTGCGTGAGTGCATGCGCAATAGCGGTTCTTCGTTCTGGCGAAAACGGCTGAGCCTGATCGGGTTTGATCTACTGCGCAGGCACACAGGTAGTACTTAAATTTTTTCAGTCAATAAAAGTGTTACAATAAGTGAAAGGGTTGAAAAGCCCTGGTCTACCTGACAATATATAAAGTACTAGTTGAACACTACAAACTACCAATTTCTGCCTACGAGCCATTATAATATACCCAACATTACCTACTTATCACTATAATTTAGTTTGTTTCCCGTCCGCTCAGCAAAGCGCTGCCTGTACCATTTTTTAGGAGTTTTGCCTCAGTGGAAGGTGTAGGGAAATTGCAAAACGCTTGAAAAAGCGCTTTGCATAGTGATTTCCCGGGCGCTTTTACTAATAAATACAATGTTTTTATTATTTTCCGGGTCAAAGAGTTCACTTCCTGAAGGGAAAAAACGCAATCGCTCTGCAAAACCGCTTATAAATGCGCTTTACAAAAAGCGCAGCGCCCACCCGAGTGCCGGGAGGAGAAAAAAATGCCCACAAAAACGTAAATTGCTGGCATCGGCGATTTCGATTTTACATGTGAACGAGCCCTTAGACTGGAGTTGCACTGTGTATGTTGTATAACACACACGTTATAATGAGCATGAACTGCAATGGAGATTTGGCATAGACATACAAAGCCTGCATGCTTTTCCTACAAGTGTATACGGTGCCATAATCTACTGTGCAAACTGCTTCTCATGCAGGATTCTGTACACAGGCAAAAACGGCGCTGGGAAATTTGGGCGCAGGGCGAAGCCAAAAAACGTCTCACACTGCTCCTGCAAAAGCCCCGGTAGTGTTAATCATTATTCCGACTTCAGTCCACCGCGGACTAAGGCTAAAGCTGGCCACTAATGATCCAATCTTTTTCATCCAATCTTACCATTTCTATGTAATATAAGGTAACTGCCTGAAGTATTGATTCAGTAAATTCACTCAATTTACCCTTATACTACATAGATTTGGTAAGATTGGATGAAAAAGGTTGGATCATTAGTGGCCACCATAAGATGTAATTCGTCTGCCAGTTATTGCTGGCGGCCATATTACGCTGTTTTTAAAGTAATTTGGGCTCAGTCCATTTACAGTGCATTAATTGCTGTCTGAGTGCCTCTATAGCCGTAATTCACATTAAAGGGGAATTGAAGTAAGATGTATACGGAGGCTGCCATATGTATTTCCTTTTAATCAATACCAGTTGCCTGGCAGCCCTGCTGGTCTATTTGGCTGCAGTAGTATCTGAATCACACCAGTAACAAGCATGCAGCTAATCTTGTCAGATCTGACATTAATGTCAGAAACACCTGATCTGCTGCATGCTTGTTCAGGGGCTATGGCTAATAGTATTAGAGGCAGAGGATCAGCAGGACAACCTGGCAACTGGTATTGCTTAGATGAAAATAAATATGACAGCCTCCATATCCCTCTCACTTCAGTTGCCATGTTGTGCTGTCTGGAGGATTTCCTATATATCTTAGTATTATTTATTTTTCCAGATCCACTCATTTAGTGCAGGATTATGCACATTTTGAATGCAAATTTTTGCAGCTAGAAAATGGACCCACTGAATTCTGCTAAAGTGGAATTTGGTCACAACATTTTAAAGCTGAAGAAACCTGCATTCAAAATGTGCACTTTATTGCTTCAACTTTGAATGATTTGCATCTCAATGAGCAGCACTATTGATTAGTTTGCTACTTCCTGTGGCTGGGCTCACATAGGACATAGCGTTAAAGGCTGTGTTTTATGTCATGATTTATGTTCATTTTGTGGGCTTTTATTTAGCGTTTTTACTGCGTTTTTCGTGCATTTGCGATGCGTTTTGCGTGCATTTTAATGCCTTTGCGGTTTGCATATAAAAACAGCATATGCATTTTGCATGTGTTTTCCATGCATTTTTATATTTTCATTTATTCAAATCACTTGGAAGACAACAGGAAACAAAAATACAGTAAAAAAACAAAACAAAACAAAATAAAAAACACATATAAAAACGCATTGAAAATGCATGAAGAACACATACCGTTGCGCTCCTATTGACTTTCATTATGTGCATATTGGCAGCATTCCTGCATATATTATGCAACACTGCCAGCGGTTTTGAAAACGCAGCTTTAAAAACACATAGAAAACACATAACATATATTCCGGCGTATATGATGACCCCACCAACTTTTCCAGTGAAAATATAGAGTTTGGGATGTACTCGCCGTATAAGACTACCCCTCTTCCAAAGCACACCAAATAAAAATGTAAAAACATCATATACTGGTGCTAGTATGAACTGGTGCTGTACTGTATGTGGTACCCAGTATATAACAGTTTACAGGGGATTAACTGGTTGGATTGGTCAATTCTTCCTAAGCAGATTGGTCAGCTCTCCTTGTCTCCCTGCCCTCAAAGGCATACATTTGAAATCGGCGCCAGGAGACTTGAGTGCAGGATACAGCCGGTATAATATGGCTGATCCTGCTGCTGCACAAGTCCCGGCCGATTTAATTACTATTCCCCCTCCAGGCTGCCATTGATAGTGGGGGAATGATAAAATTCGTCTTCCAGCGATTGCTGGAGGCCGAATTATTGTGTTTTAAAAGTAACTTCTGCTCCGTCTTCTGACAGCGCCGACGTTACTCACTGAACGCCGCTATAGATGTGATTCCTATTACAGTCTATGGTGGCGCCGGCTGCGCCCAAATCCTCCTGCGCTGAAAAGCACTGCTCCGTATCAAAGCGGTATGGAGGAATAGATCATGCTGTGCCCATAAAACACACCTCTTTCACCCTTCCCCATGCGGTATTTTACACTTTTTTTCCAAATTCACAAAAGTTTTCCCCCATGAGGCAGAAATTTGGCAATTTACCGAACAAACATGCCTCAATTCACTAATCCCTTCTCGGCAAGGGTCCATTCACACTAGAAAACGCTAACGCAAAAGCTAGAGATTTCCCAGCAATTTTTTACTGTATAGAGATCGTTTTTCCAGCGTTTTTTCAGCGATTAGCGTTTTGTGATTTCTAATTCAATTTAGCCTGCAGAATCGCTCCAAAATCACTCAGAAAATGCTTCAGGCAACACGTTTGCATTTCAGCAAATCGCAAATCGCTTAGATGAGAACACTTTCATATACTTTCATTGTACACACATTTTTCAAACATTTTTCAATGCTGAAATTGCTCTGAAAAATGCACAAGTGTGAATGGGCCCTCAGAGCTCAGCTTTTTAAAAATCGCTCCCATTCACTTTCATTAAAATGACGGCAAAAATTGTGTAAAAATCCGTGCAATTTTTCACATTTGCGATCACGCAATCGCAGTGATTTTTACAGCGATTTTAATAAAATCAATCTTGAAGCGCGCAGAAAAGCGCTTATAGGGCTTGATTCACAAAGCCGTGCTAACTGTTTAGCACGGGTGTGCTAAACAGTTAGCACGTGAAGTGCCGTTCGCGGACTTTTGCGCGCGCGAATCGTGGCAATTTGCGCGCACAAAAGTCAGCGGCCGCGCAAATTGCAGCACTTTGCGCGCGCAAAAGTCTGCGAATGGCACTTCACGTGCTAACTGTTTAGCACACCTGTGCTAAACAGTTAGCACGGCTTTGTGAATCAAGTCCATAGTGTGGCTGAGCCTTAAGTGTCACTTAGCAGCCTTCTAGCTGGGCAGCAGGCAGCAGGCAGCTGTGCATGTGACTTGAAGGTTTTTCTGACTGTGCATCTTAGGCCCAGTGCACACCCAGCGGTTTTAGCAGCGATCTGCCAATCGCATCCGCCTGTGACAACGCTTGGCTAATGTATCTCAATGGGTTGGTGCACACCAGCCGTTTGAGGTTTTTAGCAAACCACAAACGTGCCTCCTGCTGCATGTTTGCGGTTTTCTGAAGCATTTCGTCCTCAATGTAAAGTATAGGAAAAGCTCAAACCGCTCTGGAAAACGCTAGATCAGAGTAGGTTTCCAGGCGTTTTTGTTACAGAAGTTGTTCAGTAACAGCTTTTACTGTAACAATATATGAAATCTGCTACACAAACGCTCCCAAAAATGCTAGGCATGTTTAGAAAACATCTCTTAACATGCCTAGGAATCGCTCTGAAATCTGCTCCAAAAACCGCTAGAGTTTTGTGGATCTGCTAGAGGTTTTGGTGTGCACTGGGCCTGTGTTATCCCTTTAGATGTGCTGCAGCCACCAGGGGGAGCTCTTCTGTATGCTACAATGCAAATGTGGACATCTAAAGGGATGCAGGGATGCTGGCAGAGTTATAGCTTGTCTCTGCTTTGATACAGTGAACCGGCATCCCTGTCGCATCCAATCAGCGTGAGAAGCAGGCTGTGTGGCTCTCCCCAAAGGCTGTCAAGTTACCACACTTAGGCCTGGTGCACACCAAAAACCGCTAGCAGATCCGCAGAATGCTAGCAGATTTTGAAACGCTTTTTCTTCTTTTTCTGTAGTATTTCAGCCAGCGTTTTGCGGTTTTGTGTAGCGGTTTCGGTGTAGTAGATTTCATATATTGTTACAGTAAAGCTGTTACTGAACAGCTTTTGTAACAAAAACGCCGGCAAAACCGCTCTGAACAGGCGTTTTTCAGAGCGGTTTGCGTTTTTCCTATATTTAACATTGAGGCAGAAACGCATCCGCAATCCAAAATCTGCAGCAGTCCGGGAGTATGCGTTTCTGCAAAACGCCTCCCGCTCTGGTGTGCACCACCCCATTGAGATACATTACCCAAGCGTATCCGCAGCCGCAAGCGGATCGCAAAACGCAGCCGAACCGCTCTGGTGTGCAATAGGCCAGAGACAGCAGGGGGAGAGCAGGTTATTGGCTGCTGTGGGCTGGAAACAATTACAGAACTCTTTTAGCTGGTAAATAAGATGTGGAAATCTTTGCGAATTGACATTTCTTGACGTTTCCTGAGGTAATTACCACACAAGTCAGTAATTTTCCTCACTAGTTGGGAACTGTGATTTTCTATGCGGTAACAAGTTTAGTGAATTGTAACTTGGGAAGGTGATCAGTAAAATCAGCAGTTTTGAGCATTACCGAATGCCGTAATGCTTTGTGAATAGAGCCCATTGGGTAATGCAGTAATGGATTTTTTACCGCAAAATTACCGCCAGCGGTAATCTCCGCATTTTTTCCGCATTCACTAAAATTTTCGGCATGTTTTCCGCATGCGGTAAAAAAAGTGCGGAAACAGCCATTAAACTTGCGTTAAACATGCGGTAAAAAGGTCGCAGGAAAAATTGTTCAATAAAAAAATTTCAAAGTCCAGCAAGCACAGCACTTAAGCCTCCAGAATTCATGTAAATCAATGGGATGCGAAATATATCAGCTACTACTTGTAGATGATAAAAAATCGGTACTTAACGCTGAAATAATGCGCCTTAATTTTTTTGTGAATGTTGATTTTTTGCGGAAAGTACCGACTTTTGCGGAACTTTTTCTGCATTAATACCGGACATTTACCGCACTTTTTCCGCATGCAGAAACAACATGCGGAAAATTTTGTGAATGACAACCTGGCGCTGTTTTGGTCGCAAACTTCCCGCAACTACTTTACCGCATGCGGTAAGTCATTGGGTATCATTCATAAAGCATTTCCGCATGCGGAAATGCTAAAAACAGCTGACTTTACCGACCAGTTAGTAAAGTCAGCATTCATAAAGGCTCTTTCCGCATGAAAAGCTGACATTCCCGTGCAGAGCGATACATTTCCGCCTTGTGCGGAGTTTTTCTAGATTAATCTAGAAAAAGTAACAAACACGTCCATTCATAAACATTAGAGCAAGCGGTATCTGAAAGGAAAATACCGCTTGCTCGACAGTAGCGATAGGCGGGCGGATTACATGTAAATGAAAGGGACGGAACTCCCAAGCAGCATCAGACAGAGGAGCGCACGGAGGGAATCAGGCAGCTTTTATGTTTCCGCATGTCTTCCGCCACGCTACCGCCAGCTTCCTCCAGAAAACCTCCGCACTTCTACCGCAACAGGCAACTTCTTTATGAATGACCACCCAGAAGTCTTAAGTACCGGTTGCGGAGAAGAACGTTGTTTTCCCGCACTACCGACAGCCTCTTTATGAATGATACCCATTGTGAATAGAGCCCATTGTGTGCACCCAGCCTGTAACTTCACTTGCAATAAGGTTTCTGGTGATGAAGGAGTTAAACCCTGTGATGATTTGATACCACACCCCCAGGGAGGGTGGAGCTTAGGCTTTATATACCCATCAGACTCTCATGTGTGCTCATTTGTTATGTGAATGTGTGAGGTGTAGGGTGGAGGTGTTATAAAAATGTTCAGAAGAGAAATTAGGTTATTTCTTTGTAAATCTTAGTTCAGCAATTTGTGTGGCTGAGGAGTTTTAGGTTAAGGAAATAGTATTTATTTTTTTTAATGGCAAAAACTGACCTGGCAGCACAGGTCATAGCAACAAATATGAAAGTTCTGAAAATAAAGTGGTTTAAAGTTTTTAGCAAAAAACTGCAGGCTGGATAACCACATGTACCAGCTGTCACTGCCAGGGAGTTGCAGGATGTCAGTGCTGGCTGTTACTGCAGCTCAGGTTGTTACATGAGAAGCCTCTAGATCAGTATATATAGATTTTTACACCCACAGCTGTGATGTGCCTTGAAAAGTTAACCCTTCAATTTAATTGGTGGCCAGCTGCCCCAATCTTTATATGCAGATGCAAGTTTAAAATGTTGTCCAAAGATGCTGCTGAGGCTGCTTTCACACTGACATGTCAAGCACTATAATCTCACAGCCTGTGTGATGTGGTTATTGTAATGGTGTGGCAGTAGCATGGAGTCCATGGGAATAACATGAGGTTTGTTATGTTCCCTGACAATTGCTATCATTCATTAAAGGCTGTGCAGTAAAAAAAATCTGGTCGGGAGAATACCGCATTCGGTATTTTAAACTTGTGTGCCAATTCATAAACACTTTCACAGCTGCGATAGAAATGCGGTATTTTCCCAAAGCCCAACTGTCGCTAACATTGTTACAACATAATTTCATTCCGGTCCGCAGAGACAGCGTTACAATAAGGCATCCCCAACTTCCCTTTATATGTGCATGTTTTGTTATACTGCCTCTCATTGCCCTGAACCTGCTCTGAATCTGTTTTAGTCTTCTAAACAATCTGATTGCCACAGCTTAGAAGAACTTCAAGAAATGTTACACATGCAGGCTGTCTGATGTGAAATACTTGTGGAAAACTGGTACCCAAGAGGTTAAAAACACAGCCTGTGGTATTTATGGGAAGCCTTGTTTGTTCCAATTGCTCTGCTGCTGCTGCCTGGGAGATCTGTCTCCTTAACTTTGCTGTTATCCGCACCCTTATCCCCTCTTCAAAGCAAGCGGTATTCTCTGTCCCAATACTGCCTGCTTTAATCTTTATGAATTAAGTGACATGTATTGAGATAATCACTGCCCAAGGCGGTAATTTCCTGCACTGCTCAGGAATGTCAGCTTTTTGTGCGGTAATAGCTTTTATGAATGGACATTTTTGCTGAGTGTTTGGGAAAGTCAGCTGTTTTCTGCATTACTGCATGCAGGAATGCTTTGTGAATGATAGGCAATGTGTGCATGCAGAGGCGTATCTAGAGGGGCGCAGGCATGGCTCATGCCATGGGTGCCATGTTTGCTCCTGTGTTGCACCCCCATGCCTGCCCATGTGCTACGCCCCATGTCTACTTATGTGCTGTACCGCCATACTTGCCCCTGTCATTCAGACCTCAGATCAGTCTGTTATCTGGGGAGCATGGCTACTTTATGTATGCAAGGCGCACTTGGCTTGGTGTTAGAAAAGAGGACAGAAAGGAAAGAAGAAATATTTCTGAAAAGGTAACTTCAGCAATATCCGGAGCCCAAAACCCAGGCAACCATAACATATGTACGTGAGAAAGGTAGCTATTTTTAGAGGGGTAGGAGCCCTGACCGGGAAGGGGGGGTGAGGGGCACTATTTGTGTTTGCCATTGGCTCCACATTACCCAGTTACGCCCCTGCGTGCATGCAGTTGCAGTGAAGCTCACCTCATTTACTGAATGCTTCACATTGCTTGGGTAACTTTCGCCACCAGTGCAATACCCCACAGGGGAAGCCAGCCTGAGGGAGTGCACACCCTAGTGCTTTTCAGCAGCATTTTGCTGCAAAGCCAAAACTCCTGCTACAAATTCATGATTTTTAAAGTGGAACTCTTGCACAGGACAGGAGATACACGAGTCTGTTCCAAGTACAGGAAGAGTTTAAACTCGAGTTACCTGCAAAAGAACCATTGAGTTCCATGACTTTCAAAGTTGCAGAGAGCTCGGTATTCAGAAGCTTATCTCAAGTGTCTGTCACTATTTTTTTTTCACTGTAGAGGAAAGTTCAATATTTCATTGGCCTGCTCTGTAAAATCATTTTCGAATGCTGAGTAGTGTATAAACTGCAAATATTAAATGACGCAATGTTATAAAAAACACTAACTGAAAATAAAGATGAGACTATTTTCTTTGCTACTAATGTTCTTATAATCATCCGTACTGCAAAACTAATCCATTATATAATTTTTTATTTTTTTGTGCTTCAGTGTCTCTCCTCTCTTTAAAGGTTATGCTGTCATATATTTTAGAGCAGAGGGGACGCTCAGGTCTGCTTTAATGGTGGTGCTGCTTTTTTTTCTAAGGCATCTGCAATTCCGTACGGCGTTTAAAAAACAAACTGCACAATGCATGTGTTTCCTCATTGACATCACTGGCTACTATCATTTGCATACACCTTGCATATCGTGCAGCAAACCTCTTGCAGGGAATAGTCAGCAGGTCCTACAGACACAAGTGTGGACCCTCCCTTATGGTAAAGGTATATCTATCAAAGAGGGGCGTAACAACAAATCACTGGGCCCCCTGCCATACATGCCATACTGAAGACTAGGGACTGTCTATAAATATTTGTTTGCAAAACATAGTATAATTAGTTATTAGTAGTAGCTGAGCAGATACAGTCATTAGATATGTGCAGAGATCAGAAACTTTTTTTTTCCCTCTCCATGCCCTTAGCTTTTAGTCTCTCAGGACAGGGAAAATAACCCCCCCCCCCCAATGGGTCCCCTGCAGCTTCTGGGCCCCCCTGCGGCTGCATCCCTTGCAGGGTCTATTGTTATGGCCCTACTACTATCAAGTCAAAAACTCATTGTGAATGGACATCCCACCACAAGATAATCTGACTGGCTGTGATTCCTCCTGAAGAGTGACACTTGACCCACCTGACAAACACTCCTATAACCCCAAGTGTCCTTCAAAAGCCATATAACTTGCTGTAAAGACTGGTTTAATTTTTCACAATCAATGAAAAGAATAGATGGAACCAAACGTTTAGGAGGCGGTCACACTAGGTGTGGGTCACAATGCAGCAGTGGTGAAGTCACATCGGGCATACAGGTGCAATGTAACACTTTTTTTAATTTGTTTATTTACAGTACAAAAAATGCCCAGATACATGCTGCATTTTGCAACAGGCAAATTGAATACAATGCAAGTCAATAAAAATGTTAGTTTTTGCATGCACATGTGCAGTTAATTGCATAGCACTTTAATGTCAATTTACTGCTTTGATATACATAGAAATGTTGGAATGCAAAATTTCCATATAAATGTGATTCTTGAAAATCTGATGCAGAAAATCACAACATAAAATTGCAGATAAGAAAAACAGATGGAGACTACAGGGGAAAGTGCTATACCGCTCAGGCAGGTTCAGTGGTCGGTTGCATAACGCATGCATTCTATATGAACTGCAATGCAGACTGGACATTTTTTTTTTTATGGCTGTCATTCATAAAAGTATGTTGGGTGTAAAAAAAGAAAAATCTGGGCGGGAAAATACTGCATTCGGTATTTTAGACTTCTGTGTGCTCATTCATAAAACTGTTTACAGTTGTGATAGGTCAGTATTTTGCCAAACTAAGCTGGCTCTAGGCTGGCGGTAACATGAGAAGCTGCCGAGTTGATACATTTTCTCCTGCAGAGAAGGCGTTACAATAAGAGGCAGCCCCAGCTTCCCTTTTTTAAACTGCCTCTGTTTGCTCTGAATCTGTCCATTTAGTCTTTCTGAACAATCTATTTAATTGCCACAGCTTAGAAGAACTTCATGAAATGTTACACATGCAGGCTTTCTGATGTGAAATATATCTGAAAACAGGTACCCAAGGGGTTAAACACAGCCTGGGTATTCCGGAAAGCCTCTTTTTGTTTTCTCTCCGCTGCTGCCTGGGAGGTCTCCATTAACTTTGCTGTTATCCACACCCTTATCCCCTCTTCAAAGCAAGCGGCATTCTCTGTCCCAATAACGCCTGCTCTAATCTTTATGAATTGACATTTAGTGACGTGTTGAGATAATCACCGCACAAGGCGGAAATTAACCTCACTGCTTGGGATTGTCAGCTTTTCATGCGGTAACAGCTTTTATGAATTTACATTTTGCTAAGTGCTCGGGAAAGTCAGCTGCTTTCAGCATTTCTGCATGCGGCAATGCTTTATGAATGATAGCCAAAGCCTGCATGCAGCGTATTTAAAAACTTTAATTTACAACGCAGATGTGAACAGGCCCATAGGATTGTATAGGCAAGGAGTTGACATGCAGAATTATTTAACACAGTACTGTGAACCTAGCCTTCTATTTCCCAATAGCATTGCAGGAGCAAGGCTGACAACTGGTTTGAGATGTTCTGCATTGCAGTGTCCAGTCACTAGTGGACACGAACGTGATTTGCTGCAAATGTTCGTGAACCACCATAGACCTCAATGGGCAGGCAAATTCTAAACTAGCTATGGTTTCTGGCCACAAGTGATGGGAAAGTTTGTTTGAAAGGGGCCTAACACCTGGACTGTGGCATACCGGAGGGGGATCCATGGCAAAAGTCCCACCAAAAATTACATAGTTGATGCAGAGACATGTTTTTAATCTCTCTAAAGGGCAGAAATAGCATTACATTCCTACATTTGTGGAATAAAGTGCTTTTAAAACTTCCGGTGTGTACACGGCTGTAAGGTAATGTAAGAATTAGGCCTTGTTCCCACTGACAATGAAACACAGCATTTAACGCAGCGCAAAGAGTATCGATAACCTCCAGTGAGCCAATCGTTTAACAAATTGACACCCTCAGGACATAAATGTTAGTCCTCTAGGCAGCATTCTTTTCATCCTGTGTAGTGGCTGCTGTGAAAGTTGGATTAATATTATCGGCTACAACCACTTAACAAATAGGCCCTGCCTGTGAGGCCTTATACAGGGGGCAGTAGTAGTGGGTACTAAATGCCCATTTGGTTCACTCAGCTGTTTGGGGGGGGGGGGGGGGGGGGGTTGTATCCATGTCATTTGTCATAGGTCAGGTGACTGGGTTTACTATCTGCAAAAGTCACTTCACTATATAGGCCCAATACAAGGGTCAGTAGTGGATACTAGATAGTGGTGGTAAAGGATTATTGGGTTATCTAGTCTGTGCACTGCTAGGACCAGCAGACCGGTCTCAAACTGCTAACGTGTGAACTGGACACATGGGACTGCAACATAACGACAAGAAAAAATAAAGCGGCACTTATGAGGGTTATTATGGAAGGTACTGCAGCAGGGTGCACACCTGTGTCCAGCAGCTAAAGTCACACACAGAACTGTAATAATAGCGAGGACCAATGTATCAGCCCTTATAAGGGCTCTTGGGTGTTCAGGATGCTGTACTAGCAGCAAGAAACTCCACTGGGGACGCAGAAGAGGATTAATGCTTTCACCGTTAGCAGCACAGCTCTCTCCTGACACTCCTTCACAGCAGCCACAGTGTGGCTGTTTTTTTTATAGGAAGGGGGGGTCCAGGAGGGAGATATAGCTAGCTGCCATGTGCCTGCTTGATGCTGGGGTGTGGGGTCAAAGGTTTTTTTTGGCTCCATGATGAATAGGGGGCGAGTCAAATGATCCACATGTTCGCCTGCTGACAGCTAAGTTTGGGCCATCTGTCACACTGCACTATAAAAACACACGATTGGTTCACACGACGGCCAGGGGCCCCGGACCTCTCTCACTGGCCGGGGCCCCAAGGCCAATGCGCGATACCTGGAGGCGAGTGCAGGTGGGCCTGGACCTCTCACACCCAGGCTCTGGACCTCTCACATCCAGAAAACCCACCAACACTGCCTCCATACTGAATGCTAAATCCAACACACAAGCAACAGAACGTATAAATAAACGTTTTCTTTCAGCTCTAGGACATGGCGGACAGGTGAGCGGTTAGGGAGGTATGCCTGCACGGGGCGGTCCTGCTAGCGACGCAATCTTGCGATGGCGTCCAACTGAAGCCTCCCACCTGAATGCTAATGGCTGCTAGATGTGGTATGGCAGGTAAAGGGTGTATGACAGTGCATCCTGATTGGCTGACGAGCACCTGCTGATCACTTTAAATGTACCTGGATGCATACACTGCACTATACACAGGGGTGTAGCAATAGGGGGTGCAGAGGTTGCGACCGCATCGGGGCCCTTAGGCCACAGGGGCCCATCGAAAGGCCCTCAACTACAGTATAGCTCTGTTGGTCCTGTGCTCATAATCACTTCTATAGCTACTTTGAATAGTGGTAATCATTATCTAGCTGTTCCCCATCCCCTTCTTGCACCTCTGACACTGTAGTTGCCATCAGCAGGTTTTGGTGTGCCGTATCAATTGTTATGTATACAGTGCTTGGGGAGGCCCCATTGTAAACCTTGCATTGGGTCCCACAGCTCCTTAGCTACGCCACTGACTATAGTCTATGCAGTAACCATTAATAAGCATTTTCCCAGCATGCAAAGCTACAAGGTGTAACTGCAAATCCCTCACCCACTCCCAGCAATATATCTCCCCTCTTCCCTTCTGCTCTGGGAGGCCCAGGGCTGCCATCCTGGCGCTGGTTACCAAGCCATTGCTTTTCCTTCCATACACAAGCAGTACCTCTTATCATGGCTGTCCTGCTGCATACTGCAAGCCTGTGCTTATGGGGGAGGCAGAGAATGCCACACAGCATCAATACAGGTTTGTATTAGTTGCCAGTTCATGTCTTAAAGTTGGGCACCCAAAGATCTGTCAGTTCCAATCTCAATCAATTCACGTTTGTTTCCTCATTTAATCTGTTAGCAAGCAAATCTTCTTGCAGGAGAAGCGTGGCAGGAGCTTAGTGACAAATAGCGTTACTCCGCGCAGCACACAATGCTCTCCATTCACAATACATGTTAAAGAAATTGTAACTGAAAATTACTGACATTGTAAACTACTGTTTTCCACATTCCCTTTTTTCAAGTTTAAGTAAAAATGGTGTGTTCACAAGGCGGTACTGGGTTCAGTGGTAGGTAGCAGAACACATGCATTAAAGGGAAACTAAACTGAGGGATATGGATGTTCCCTTTTTTAAACAATACCAGTTCCTGGCAGCCCTGCTGGTCTCTTTGGCTGCAGTAGTGGCTGAATCACACACCTGAAACAAGCATGCAGCTAATCCAGTCTGACTTCAGTTAGAGCACCTGATCTGCATGCTTGTTGAGGGGCTGTGGCTAAAAAATAGACAAAGGATCAGCTGGAGAGCCAGGCAACTGGTATTTTTTATAAGGAAAAACCCATATCCTAAGTTTTTAGGTTCCCTTTTTAAAGTGTGGGAACTGCAAGGGAGAATGGACATTGATTTTAACACACAGCCTGCACACTGAGCTAGGAACAGGCCCATAAAATTACTAAAAAAATGTGTGGTATTCTGATTTATTTATTTATATTTTTCTGCGGTACTTGACACACATTTCAGATGGCCATTCTTCATAATGGGCATATTTTAACATTCAATGTTTATGCCTCCATGGTAGCACACAGACTTCAATTCACAAATGTTACTACAATTGATACAAGGTGATGTGAGGTTGACCTGAGTATGTACAGTGCCAAGCACACAAATATCTATGCGTCTTACTTGTTCCCCAGCCTGAAAGTGTTAATCGGCTATGTAAGTGAGTTAGTTATGTCCATCGAGACTGAGTCAGACTATAGCGTAACCCTCACTGATTAGGAATTCCAGCCATAAAACTTTCCTGGCAGTAAATGTCTTGAGCAGGAAAGAGATGCAACGGGTCAATAGGTCAAACATTTTAGCTCTGGCATACTTCAATGCATATCATTGAGCAGAGATAATAATAAAATAGACAACTTAAAAGATTAAAACAAAAAAATGTGGGATATCCAAAGTCATTTTTAGGAGGATAGATACAATTGTTGATCTCATCGGTTTTTCACCTCCTGTTCAAGGCAGAACACTGATTTTATCAAACATTAAAGCCCATTTCACACTGGCATTAAACTGTATTTGTGGATCAGAACGGATACTGTACAAATGGAAGCGAACAGATCCAATGTCAACCTATGGATCTGTTCACATCCACCCATTCCAATGGATCCATTCTGCACAATCCGGTGAACGAACAGTTTCCTCACTGCAGCAATTTTCTGGACACCGCAGCCCAGCAAAACGGAAGATGAAGCCCTGCATTGAGGCAATGCAAGAACGCATAGTTTCTTCACATTAGTAAAGAAACAGAGCATTCTAAGGACAAAATCCACTGGGGGTGGGGGAATTGTTGAGATGCTCCACTGGGGGTGGGTTGTGGGGACATGCCACTGGGGGTGGGGTCTGGGGGGGGGGGATGAAGTGCACCTGAGCAGGCAGGTGAGGGAGGGTTTCTTACCCAGGCTAGTCTTTACCTTCAGTTGCATCATTTGACTACCACGCTTCTTCCTTCTGGGTTGGAGGAAGCCTAGTCACATGATGCAACTTGGAACGTGACTTGGGATGCAATTTAAAAGTAGACAGAAGCCTGGTAAGTTAACCCTCGCTCACCCGCCCGGTGGAACGGAGTGAAAATCCAATGGACCGGTGATCAGAACCATTATCGCGGTTCAGTTTGCCAGTGTGAACCAAGCCTTACCGATTCGGTTAAGTGGAAACTGGATCCGTTTGGTTGAAAATAGCAGCAGTGTGAAATGGCCCTTAATCAAATGTCAATTCCCTTAGGCTGTTACATGGACAACTGAAATTACCCACTAGGGAGGTAAATTCATCATAAGTGTTAATTTACAAAGTATTAGAGAATGCAGTGCCACAAGTGAGATGTTCTGTGTCTCCAGCCTGGAGCTGTCTAACCAACAATCAGCCGCTTGGTAAGACAGGCAAAGGAGCCAGCCGAGAGGAGGAGCCATCCTGTTACCACTCCCCCCACTGGCAACAATGCACTGCCGGGACAATTATGATTGCAGAATCTCTGGCCATTTTTACACCCATGTAGTATGAGGGTGAACAGACACTGAATACTATATGCAGGTTATATAGGTAACCTCACACTACATGGAAGGGGTAAAATTGGGCAGTGACTGCCCAATCATAATTGAAGGTGTTTACCAGGCTTTTTAAAGTGAAACTCCGACCAAGAATTAAACTTTATCCCAATCAGTAGCTGATACCCCCTTTTACACGAGAAATCTATTCTTTTTCACAAAAAGACCATGAGGGGGTGCTGTATGACTGATTGTGGTGAAACCCCTCCCACAAGAAACCCCTCCCACAAAAGTACATACTCCTGGCAGTTTCCTGTCTGTGAACCTTGCTGTATTGTGGGAAATGGCTGTTTACAGCGGTTTCCAACTGCCAAAAACCATGCAGCAGCTACATCACCTGCCAGCAGTAAAATGTTAACTGGAGTTCCTCTTTAATGGATGGAAAACTAAATGTAGGGTTGAGGTAACTACCTCCATAAATAGCAATTCACAGATTGGAGCAAGCAGTAAGTCCGGTTCTTTACCTCCAGCCTGGAGCTCTGTGACAAACCACCATTCATTAGGGTTACCGATGGGAGGACACCAAGCAGAGAAAAGGAAACTTTTCTTAAAAAAAAAAAAAAAAAAAAAAAAAAAAAAATTATAAAAACCTAAAACTAAATTAACAATGTAATTGGGTTGCAATTAAGTCAATAAGATGGATTTGAGCCGCTACATACTGTGTATTTTTATGCAATTTGGCTCTTGCAGCTAATCTGTATCAGCTCTTATCCATTTTCATGCAATTAAATAAATAATCCAGCAAATACTGAATGAAATATCACATGAGGTAAAGCAATTGGTGAGAACTTCCGGTTCCGGCGCCCGGATATCGGTTAGATGAGAGCTCCGCAAGCCAATTTCCCCCCCTCCCCCCTGCAAGGCTGCAGTGCAGATAAAGCACCCCTGACTCACCCACAACAGAGGAAAGTGACCGGAGCGTCCCGCAGCAAACACCGCTGCATATGGAGCGGTGCCTGCTGAGATCGGTCCCACGGAAGAAACAGGCGGACCCAGAGCAGGCAAAGATGGCCGACGTGGCTTCCCCTGAGCGAGTGACGCAGTCCCAGTCTCAGACAATGCTTCACAGCAGGCGGCAGACTGGGAATCGGAAGAGGCATCTATAATCCAGCATTCAGGTGAGGGAGAGCGGCTGGCAATAGACTACAAGCTTTTAGCCACTGAAGTAGCCAGGCAACTAGCCCCAGAGCTACAGGCAACGTTACAGGCAACGCTTGATAAATCCATACAGGCCATTAAAGGCAACATTCAGGCCCATGCTCAGAGGCTGACACACGCAGAGCACAGAATTCAATCTTTGGAGGACGATATGGCAAAGGGGGGACCAGGTTATAATAAGCTCCTGTAAGAGAACAAAAGCATCAAAGATAAACTGCAGGATCTGGAAAATAGATTGCGCAGGAATAATCTGAAGGGTAGTGGGGATCCCCGAAAGCATTTCAGCTACAGTACTCCGGGAGTTACGTATGGTCACCATCAGTGGCGTAGCTAAGGAGCTGTGGGCCCTGATGCAAGTTTTACATGGGGCCCCCCAAGCACTCTATACATAACTGATACGGTGCACCAAAACTTGCCAATGGCTACTACAGTGTCAGAGGTGAAAGAAGGGGATGGGGAACAGCTTAATGATTACTGCTATCCATAGCACCTATAAAAGTGATTATTATGAGCACAGGACAAATGGAGTGCTAATACTGTAGTTGAGGGAGGGCCCTTCGGGGCCCCGATGCGATCGCTACCGCTGCACCCCCTATTGCTACGCCCCTGGTCACCATACCCAAGATGTTAGGTTTCAAAAGGGCCTTTAAATGGAGTGAGCCCACAGAGTAGGACCCCCCCCCCTGTTCAGAGCTCAACCCCCCCCCCCCCCCCGTCAGCGCGGTATCTGGACTTTGCCGAAAAGACGGATTTGTTACGGGCCTTTAGGGATCTGGGACACCCGATCGAATATCAAGGGGCAAAGGTCCGTTAGTTTAATGACTACTCGGTGGAAGTATCTAAGTCATTTAAGTATTTTTAAGTCTGCCTGTGAGATGTGCATTAACAGGAAGTGGAAGTTTGCTTTATAATACCCAGCTACCATGAGGATCACTGACAGAGGATCATATATACACTTCAGCTACTGAAGCCTTGTCATACCTAAAATTGATCCCTAATAACGAAGAGGGATAACTTTCAAGATTTTACATGATGCTTTATTACAAATCTGTTCCAGTAGGGGGTGCTGTTACACAAGCATGGAATTAGAATTTTACTCAAAGCAGAAAGTACTAAGTCACTTGCTAATGACTCTGATTTATCACAATATTTGATATAGAGTGAATTTGGTTATTCTATGCAAATTTTGGTGTGTGTGTCTGTCTGTCTTTGGAGACTGAAGGAGGCCATCCGGGAAAGAAGTTGTCACAGTATGACATGAGTTGTTTAAGGTTCTTATATTATATTTTGTTTTTCTTGGATAAGGTTTGGGTGGGGGAGGGAAAGGGTGGAGTGGGAGCTTTTTCTGTCATTTCTGACCATATATTACCACATGTATAAGGCTGTAAAACTGTCATTTGATATTTTACCGTATGTGCAATGACCTTGCGAATAACTGGAATGTTAAGGGGCTTCACTCCCCGGGCAAGCGATCCATAGTATTACAACATTTAAAGAGAAACTCCAACCTAGAATTGAACTTTATCCCAATCAGTAGCTGATACCCCCTTTTACATGAGAAATATAATGATTTTCACAAACAGACCATCAGGGGGCGCTGTATGACTGATATTATGGTGAAACCCCTCCCACAAGAAGCTCTGAGTACCGCGGTACTCTGGGCAAACTGTCACAATGTAACAATATTCACAGACAGGGAATAGCTGCTTACAGCTGTCTCTAACAGCCAAAACAGCTAGGAGCAGCTACATAACCTGCCCACAGTAACAATGTCACCATGTAATACATGTCAGAATGTAAATCGGAGAGAGGAAAGATTTTACAATGAGCAAACACTAACTAAATCATTTATACATAATTATGGTAAAAATGAAGCACTTTTTTTTTACTACATTTTCACTGGAGTTCCTCTTCAAAGAAAAACTGACATTGCGTTATTGCAGGAATGCCACTTAACAAGAGATCAGTTTAATTTGATGTGAAAATCTTGGGTGGGTCAGGTATTCGGCTCTCCGGCTCAGGGAAAGAAAGCAGGGGTATTAATACTGATACACAAAACTTCAGGGCCAGATTTTGGAGGAAAAATGTGATGGGGATGGGAAATGGGTGAGGATCAGACTAGTTAGCAGGAGAAGAATTGGTGATTTCAAGTGTTTATGGGCCTAATGATGAAGATAAAACATTATTTTCAAATCTATTGTCTAATACTTTGAGCACAGGTGCCAATAAAATAATACAAGGCAGAGACTTTAATGCTATGGCCAGTCTCTGTGAGGATAGATCTAAGAAAAACAGAGCCAGTGCCCCTACAGCAGCCAAATCTCTATTTCAAGATTATATGCAAATGTCTCAGTTGTGTGATGGGTGGAGATCTCTAAATCCGGACACTGAGGAATATACTTTTTACTCAGGCCCCCATGATGTTTGGTCAAGGTTAGATTACTTTCTATCAACATACCATGCCCCCAAGTCACATCTATTGATATCTTACATCTGATGATTTCCGATCATGCACCTGTTCAAATAGTGTTCTCCCCGTCTATCTCTAGAGGCACTGACATTATCTGGCGATTCCCAACTTTTTTTATATGAAGGTGAAGGCTTTGCTAGCCTGCTCCAACAGTGGTGGTGGGAATATAAAGAGGATAACCGCGTTCATATGAAAGATATATATTTATTTTCTGGGAAGCAGCTAAACCTACCCTAAGGGGAAAAATCATCGGTTACCTAGCATCAAAGCGTAAAACATCTCACGACCATTATATGAAGTATGTAGATACCCTGCGGAAAGCACATAAGAGCCTTTTAGATAAACCCTCTACCGAGACAAAATTACTCTGGCTAAGAGCAAAAGGGGAAATGGAAACCAAATGGAAATCCAGAGATATGTACCTAAAATCCTACAAAGATCTAGATTTCTATAGACATGGAAATAAGGTGGGTACCTTCAGGTCAGATCCAACATAATCCCAAAGACATTAATTATATTTTTAAGGATTACTATAAACTGTATGCAGATCCTGCTGCTCCTAACTCCAAGGGAAAGGTACAGAGCTGGCTAGCCAAAATATCACTTCCAACCCTCTCGGAGGCTGACCTGGCAGAATTGAACTCTCCAATAACCGAAAATGAAATCCATACTACTATAAAGGGTCTTGCTAATGGTAAAGCACCAGGTCCAGACAGTCTGTCTCCTGAATTTTTCAAAATGATACGACAAGACCTGGTGCCTCACCTATTATCGCTATTTAATAAGATCTTGAAAGAAGGAAGATACCAGTCGTCAGCAAACATGGCCTACATTAAACTACTTCCTAAGGCGGGTAAAGATGCCTTGCAACTGGCTCATTTTGGCCGATATCACTGATTAATCAGGATATAAAGATACTATCCAAGATAATGGCAGACTGGCTAATTTATTACCTCAATTGGTAAGTCCCAATCAAGTGGGGTTTATAAAAAATCGCTCTGCGGTTTCCAACATTTGTAAATTGCTTCTTAAAGATTATGTAAAAGCCTATCCCAAGACGTGTAAAAATGATGCAATTTTTAATGATCGATGCTGAAAAAGCATTCGATAATGTGTCTTGGGAGTGGCTTGATGGGGTACTGGACAAAATGAACATTACAGGTGCCTTAAGGAACTTAACGCTATGCATACTGATCCGCGGGCCCGTATATATCAGAATCAGAATCAGATTTATTTCGCCAAGTGCAGCAGTTGCCACACTCGGAATTGTTTGTCGTACACATCGGCATAAGACATAGTAGTGCAAAGCATGCAATGACAGACATAGAACAATAAAACAACATAGTGCAAGCAAAACATGTGCAGACAAGAGACTTTAGGGTATTGTAGTGCAAAAACTGCGTGCGGAACCACGGAAAAGTACATATTTAATTAGGCCTGGGTCGCAGGTGTTCTATTTAGTTTTTCTGTGTGTGACTTGAGTTCAGAAGGCACACTGCTTGGGGGGAAAAAGGAGTTCCTGTGCCTGGAGGTTTTGGTGGAAATAGCTCTGAAACGATGGTCCGAGCGCATGCGGTTGAAAAAGCGGCCACCGGGATGGTGCGGGTCATTCGTGATCCTGTATGCCCTTGTTTTCAATCTGGATGCGTGGAGGAGGTCCAGAGGTGGCAGGGGTGACCCAATGATTCTTTCCGCTGCCTTGATTACTCTTTGAAGTCTGTACCTGTCGCTCGTGGTGGCACACTCCAGGCTTCCTATCAGATCCCTTTACGTTAGAAAAGGGAACGAGACAAGGGTGCTGCCTGTCTCCCCTGTTTAATTTAGCCCTGGAACCCATTACTTGGTACCTGGAAGCAAATATACAAGGCGTGGAAGTTGGTGATAGCATAGTCTCCCAGGCCATGTTTGCTGACGACATTTTATTTCTAAGGGACCCATTGACCCAATTGGAACAGGTATTAAACATGGTTAAAGAAGTTGGCAGCCTAAGTGGATTTTTGAAATGTCTCAATGTGAGCTGATGTATCTATCACCATAGGCCCCTCCACTAAATCTGACTCCTTCAGGTAAAAGCCTGTTCACAGGTAACCTACCTGGGAGTAAAATTCCATAAAGATCCTGCTCTCTTGTACTCAAAAAATTACCCACTGATAACAGACATTAAACGCTAATTCGCTAACTGGGAGAAGCTACCTATAAATCTGGTGGGGTGAGCAGCACTAATAAAGTCGGTGTCTTTTGGTAGATTGTTGTACCCTCTGCAGACAATTCCGGTGCTTTTGAAGCACTCGGATGTAAAAGATCTTTACAAGGCATTTTCCCGCTTTCTTTGGAAAGGAGGGAAGGCAAGAATAGCTCTCTCCAGGTTACAATTACCCAAAATTCTGGGAGGCCTTGCTATACCTGATATAAGAAGATACAACTTAGCTTGCATTACACGCCACGTACGAGACTGGATTAATCAATCAAATATATATTCAAATTATGGTCTTGAGTCTTCGTTCTCGGAACCATGGGCACTATCTGGCCTGCTACATACATCTCTTAAGCACCTCCCTCCCAAGTTCAGATGCAGCAAAATAATTGACACTATAGTAACCTGGAGGGAGCTATGTAAAACCTTTAATATGCCTTATACGGTTTCCAAATACATGCCTCTATGCGGGCTGCCTGAATTCCCATCAAGCTTGGCCCATGGAGTTTTTTGATTAGCGTGAAAAGGGGATCAGATGTCTGGGACAATTGATAGATTTAAACAAGGGCAAACTACTAACCTTCTCGGAAACGAGAAGTAGGTTTCGTATTCCGCAACAGCATTTTCTGTATTATGGCCAACTGAGGTCCTTTGTAAAAAGCAAGAGGTGAGCAATTTTAAGATAGCCTTCTTGAACAACTTGGATGAGTTTCTAGCACCACATCCCTAAAATATCGTTGTCAATGATCCAAACAGACCTTCAAAAATTGTCGGCCCCTAGAAAAGCATCTATTAATCTATCGAACTGGTCTAAACATATATACCAGGGGTAGATCTCCCCAATAAGATCCTAGAAGGCTATAAGAAATTTCAAAATTTGGTAATTGGGGAAAATTGGCGAGAATCTAACCTTAAATTAATACATAACGCAAAATGCGCTTTTAACATTAAATATAAGACTCCCCCGGTGTATTACACACCAAAATGTCCCAAATGTTCCTACCCCAATGCGGATTTATTTCATTGTATTTGGACCTGCCCAGGAATTGATTTTTGGAAAATAGTGCTCCTATATTAAACAAACATGTAAAACTCAATTAGAAATGCTTCCCTTGCTATTATTTAACTATGAAGAACCTAAACCGGAGGCAGGGGGAGAATCTCAACCAGCAGCGAAAGGCATAAGTAATCTAGCTCATCTAGTACTGATAGCGTCTTGGAAAGCAATAGATCTATCAGAGTCCACCAACAACCTGGGATGTGAAGGAGGAACTTGCGCATTTATTTAAGTTGGACAAATTAGACGCGATTTATCAAAAAATGGAAGCCCTTTATTTTGATGACACATACACGGCAGGAAATTAAAGATCTGATGGAGCATTTCAAATACACAAAGTGGTACCTCACCGAACATCTCTTGGGTTCCCTAGGAAAACTAGATATAACAGACAGTGAAAAGCAAATGGTCGGAAATGACAAGGGAAGGAGGGTGGGAAAGAGGGCAGGTCACAAAGAAGAGTGTTCATCCAGAAGTAATTCTGTACAGTTTAAATATTATGATTGCATTGTACCATTCTAATTGTTCATGTACCACAAAATGTCATTCTTTTACTTTTGTGAATTTGGGGTGTTAATATGTTAAATTCAATAATTTGTTTGAAAAAAAATAATTGGTGAATGGTCATGGTTCTGGTAAATGAGCGACTACTTACTTTTTATGTGTTTAAAAATCAGTCAAAAACACTGCGGTATTTCACTGACCAACGTCTTGTTGAATTGAAGCCATAGTGTAGAAGAGGAATTGATCACTATGTGGTATATTTTTGTATTTGGGGAAGAAATGATTGGCTTGTTATAACTGAGCTGTGTGCTCAGTTTTATATATCATTTCCCTAAGGCAAGGTTCACAGTGGGACTGTGTTGTGACAAAATAGCAACACAACGCAAAAAGTGGTAACTAACATTAATACTGTTACCGTCTCATACAGTAGGCACTGTAAAGTATACAGGAAATGAAGTATGCTTCCCTATGCTTCAGTTTAGAGGTAATGTACCGCAGCAGTGTCTTACCATTACACTACACGTTACACTGTGACGCTAACATCGCACTGTGAACGTCCCATAGGTTTATTGCAGTGTACTAACCAGCGTAAGACTTAATAACGCAGATCCACAGCATCCCACTGCCAACGTAGCCTAAAGCTCCTAGAAGCTGGTATTCTTTATTGGAAACTCAACATGACAAAAATAAAACCACAGGAGCAACTGACGCGTGTATAACGAAGGGCAGATTGTAGGCCCGATACGCGTCAGTTGATCCTGTGGAGTTTTCGATAAAGAAAAACAGATTTTTTTTTTTCCCCCCACCAACCTTTGTCTGGTTTGTAGATGCTTGCTTGCTTATGTGGACTGGCCTGGCTGGTATGATTTTTAAGGGGGTAGAGCGCATATGAATTTTTTTTTCAGCTTTCTCATACAGTTGTATTTACATTATGATGGGAATAAAATGCTATCCCTTGTACCATGGCTGGATTTGAGGTTTGTCTACAAAGGTCATGGCCTAGGGCACCGGGGTCAAAGGATGGGCAGTGGGTTTAATGGCTTTTTGGAGCCAAAGCTGCTAAACATATGTATTGTGCGGAGAGAAACACTGTCCCTGTTGCTGACTTTTTGTAGCACTGTGAATTCTTGCTGATGACTCCCAGGGTTCCTGGGTTTCTTCCTCCTCCATACAGCCCTTCTCTCCCAGTAGGTAGGCTGTATGCTGGCATTTTCGGCTCTCTGGGCTCTCTGGGCTCTCTGGGCTCTCTGGGCTCTCTGGGCTCTCTGGGCTCTCTGGGCTCTCTGGGCTCTCTGGGCTCTCTGGGCTCTCTGGGCTCTCTGGGCTCTCTGGGCTCTCTGGGCTCTCTGGGCTCTCTGGGCTCTCTGGGCTAGCTGTATGAAGAGGTTCTGTCTCTCCTGCAATATGATCCTTCCCTATCAGGGGTTAGTGCTTGTTTCTGGCTGATAGCTGGTAGTGTGTCCAGCTATGTTCTGCTGCTCTAACATGACTGACATTCTCTCAGGTTTCACTCTGCTGGGGATAAACTGTCACTCTGCTCTGTGCTGAGGGCTAGTTCACACTGGGTGATTTTTTTTTCAGCGCTTTGGTCATCACTGGCGATTAAAGTGCTGCTACTAGTGTATCCCTATGGATACCTTCACACAGCAGCCTTTTCGATCAATTGCAAATGCACTGAATGCAGTGTTTTGGGGGTTATTGCGCTACACTTGTTCTATTGAATGGGAATCCTAAGTGCAATCACGCTGAATCACGGGAGTTTGCACGCAAATTGCGATCGCGGAGCCAAATGTGATCCACGCACAAGCAGTGCTCCAAGCACTGTAAACAGGCCATAAGGGTTCACATCCAGTCCAGCAATTGCTTGTGCATTTTGTCAGTGCAGTTGTGACCTAATCAAATGGCTTTATTGGCATGACCAAGATGTCTAGTCATTTGTTATATGGCATCCATTTTGTCTGCCACCTAAATGTGTTATATTTAATGTCTATTCATGGTCTAATATTTAGTTTATCAATTATGTGGAAATTCCCTTATTAATGATTTGATATCTAGCAGCATAATGTCATGACACGCTGACCTCAGGATGTATTTTAGTTTTTATCACAAACATCCTCTGCTACAAGCAATTGGCATAAACTGGTTTATATCTTTCCTGATTGCCACACCCAAGATTGGCTATAGAATCCCGTTTCCAATAAAGCTTCACCAATTCTTTGTGTCTTCATAAAGCGTTCTCCTCCTGGTATACCAGCCAAGAACCAGACCAGTAGTCCTGTTTGGGGGAGCCATACCTTGATGGAACTCCTTATTCCTGGGATTCACATGATGGATATAAAGTGCTGGGTTATGAGGAACATGAAAACCTGCCATCATTTCAATGTTGTCTACTGGCTGTCTCTCCTTCATCGGCATGGTTGGGTTGTCCAACGGTGGGTTGTGGTCCTAATTTTTCTTCTGCTGCCTGTTACAATACTAAATTAAAATAACTTTGTAGGTTCTTTAGCAAGCTTTCTGTCCTACTGGGCTTTTGGCAGTAATATAAAACATGCATGTCCTCCTTTTGCTTACAAAGATGACCAGGATCTTCCATTAGTTCAACTGCCAAAATCATGGTCTGACATCAGTTCGGACAGTAGGTCTGATTACAATAGTCCAGGTTGTGACTGTATTGTTTGCAACTGGCCCATCCCAGAAAGGTACAGTTCACGCTGTCCAACTTAAACCTGGCAGGTGGTCATACATGGTCTTTAAACCTTACAGCAAACGTCCCATCTTAATGTCCACATCCCAAACGCGTTCATCCAAAGCGAGTTGCGGTCCTTGTTGGTTCTTCTGCCGTCTGTTATAATACCAAGTTTGAATAATTTTGTGCGATCACTATGCTATCACTGAATCTTTCATACACAGGCCTGAAAAAAGCATTCTAAAACACTATTAACCATCCACAGATACAGTACAGCCTGAGCAGTTTCCTGTCTTCCATTGACCATACCTCCTAACATTTTGAAATGAGAAAATGGGACACTTAGTCCACACCCCCAGCCACAGCCCTTACACACCCCTAGTCAAGAATAGATTTGGGCCTTTAAATAAAAAAATACTTTACCCTGACCGTGGGTAGGGAGGAGGGTGTTGGTGCCCGTGGGTGGGGAGGAGGAAAAAATGATCAAGGCCCCAACAGCACGGATACAGTGTGGGATGCTGGTCCGGCATAATATTCGCCCTCCCTCAGAATGTGCCCCCCTGTGTCCCCCTATTTGCAGAGTAAAGAGTGCAGCAGAGTGGGCTGTAATCTTACCGTCCATCCTCGCATACCGGAATTTTTTCACATCTGACACACACCCCCCCCCAGCCAGCTGGGAAGCTGTTCCAACTTTTGTGGTGGTTAGCCTGTGCCTGTGGGCTGTAGATATTTTTACTCCTAAGTAGAGGGAACATATTATTTTTTCTTTTGTTTGATTACATATACATGAGCGGGTCGATTACCTATTTTTCCTCACCCAGATATTTCCTCTCCTTATGAGGTACAATTAAGACAAGTTTTACATATCTGGAATTTTTTTTGCTCAAGTTTGTGTTAAAGTTGATCATACATCATAAAAGCATTGTCAGAGGGTCACCTACCTATAACCTATGCCATCCCACCATCCTACAGTACAATGTTCAACAGAAGTCTCACCTATGCAGAGGTGAGGTAAACAAGGTCTCAGCTATGTGGAATCCACATGAATTACACCAGCTCTGCATAGCTGCCTCTTATTGTGCTCTAATGGGGCTATTAGGACAGGATTAAGAAAGCAATACACAGACAATAACTGGGCAGACTAGTGATTGCCCATGCCAACCACTAAAGGTTACAAAGTTACTGTAACGTTTGCGGAATAGTTTCCGTGGTCAG
Source organism: Hyperolius riggenbachi (assembly GCF_040937935.1). Taxonomy (NCBI): domain Eukaryota; kingdom Metazoa; phylum Chordata; class Amphibia; order Anura; family Hyperoliidae; genus Hyperolius; species Hyperolius riggenbachi. Next base: position 20,247,052 of record NC_090649.1, read on the forward strand.
CGCACCAGACGTGTGCTGACGCGGCGGAAATCCTCCACAAAACGTGTAATTGGGAGAACCCCAGTTAGGTGCAATGCACCGGTAGAGGGCAGTTCCCACCGGCAGATGGAGCTGTGGAATGCAGACGAGCCCTGCCTCTGCACTGCCACAGATGCCAGATGGGAATTGTGCGAGCAGGATCAAGCAGGGATGAATAGCCCTCAAAGAGAAATGGCACAGGGACAGACAGAATGTGTTCACCAATCTAGTTGCCCCCCAGTGACGGTGAACACATCAACGGAAAGAGCGTGAATGCAATCGCAAGAATGGCGATTGCCAACAGACACCAGACTGAGGACAGAGCACGAGAGTAGAAAAGGAACAGCAAACAAGAATTAGAACAAATAAAGAAAATAACAAACGCTAACTAAACGCAAACACTGCACTCATTTGCAACTGCAAACGCGTTTCTGCACGATCACAGCATGTTAGGCGCCCAGTGATAAGCGTGCCACCCTAACTGACCAATGACAGACAAACACGGAATAGAGAACACGAACGCTTGCTAAACTGTTACCTCACAGAGCCAACAGCAAGCGTTCGTATCAGACAAGACAGGTGGGGCTGCCAGTAGCAACCGCTGCTCTGGCTAGCACCCCTAAGGCAGAGGTACAGAAGGAGGCACTGCCACTACCACTAGGGCAAATGCGATCCAGACAAATGGAGAAGGGGCTACCAGTAGCAACCGCTGCTCTGGTTAGCACCCCAAAGGCAGAGATGCAGAAGTAGGCACTGCCACTACCACTAGGGCAAGTGCGATCCAGACAGATGGAGCAGCCAGTAGCAACTGCAGCTCTGGCCTACACTCCCAGACAGAACGATTTTCTGTCGACCGCCGCTGGCAACAGGACAATCGCAGCAGAGACAACACAGGCAAAACAGATTAACTTAACCTGACTGCACTAGAAGAGCTGCCTAGTGCAGTCCCAAGGAATTACTCTAAGGTAAACTTTGACAAACAGGGCTGATACTCTAGGAGAGTTTCTCAGTAACAAACCATGAAAGATGACCAGCAAAGGATTCTGGGAGAACATATTTATACTGCCAGCCTTCAAAGGAGGCAGCTAGGCAATTTGCATAAGACATGTATGCAAATTCCTCAGCAGCAGAGCAGGTCTGAAACTTGCAAAGCAAAGACAGGTCACTTTTCCAGAGACCTGCAGCCCTCAGACTTAAGGAATGGTCAAACAGCTGTCTGTCTGTGCAGACAGCTGAGCGGATCATTAGTTACATAGTTATTTGGGTTGAAAAAAGACATACGTCCAAGTTCAACCATAAAACAAAGTACAACACCAGCCCAATCTCTCACATATCCCTGTTGATCCCAAGGAAGGCTAAACCCCCCCCCCCCCCCCCCCCTGGTGGGGAGTCTAGGGGGGGGGGGGGCATCTTCCTTACACCATACAATGGTGCAGATGTTCTAACAGTGGATGGTAAGCTGGACTGGCCATTTTTTTTACAAAATTGTTTTTGTGGTTTAATTACCTTAAACCCCGGAAAAAAGGATATTTTTAATTAACATTTATTTAAAAAAATAAACATTTATGTTACACTACAAAGATTGCAATTAAGCAAATTATTTATTGCAACATACTTTTGAACACAGTACATGCTAAAAATGAGGAAAAAATAATAATCCAACCACAAGAGGTCGGCCCCTTCCCCTGAGAGAGATTTTCTGTTGACACCATAGTCAAAGTTCTTCTCCTGCAGAAATGTTTGACCACTGGCTTTACGTTGTGATTCTTTTTGGAGTGGTTCATTTTCCTCCCAAGAGTTGTTTCCAATTCCTGGTGACAAGGGCAGGGTACAGTTTTTTAGTATTCACACAAAGCTTTTTTTCCCCATCTTTGAAAAATAAATACACCATTTCATCCCTAGTAGATGCTAACATAATCTCACTTCCTTTTTTGTGAGTAATAATTGGTCCATGATAGTCAGACAATATCATATTTTTTTGAATGGCTGAGTCATCAGTTTGTCTCTTTTTGCTTGATCACTCAAGTCCTGGCCACATCTGAGAATGTATGAGGTCCTTCAACTGAGCATCATTGTGCATCTATGCTCTACGGGCTTCCAGTACAACATGTCTTCTGCTGAAGGGATATTCTTTTGCCATCCTTTAATTGCTGTGTGACCTGATGCAACGTTGGCTTCTTTTTCTTGAATCGCGCTAAAAGAAAAGGGAAAGCAATGTTTAATCTATGTAAACATGTTAATTTGAGGAAAAGGTCAACAGTAATAAAGATTTGACACGCATATAAAAACACTGACCTATTACATGATCGAGCCGTAGTTTGTGATGCTGCCTCCTCCACCTGTAATAGTACTTCCCATAGATCTCTATTTTCTGGCTATCTTTCAGCGTGGGAGCGGCCTTCTCAAGTTCAACCGGAAACGTATCTAATATAGTCTATGCCATCTCTCGCTCATTTATAGGGGCACATCCGGGCTCCATGCCATCATGTTGGTACACATCCGATCTCTGCAAGTGGAAAATAGTGTTAAGTATTTTCCAAGTATTTTCCAACAGCAGATGAAACCTCTATACCCAATACACACACCACCACAATCAGGGCCGGATTTGTGGGCAGGCCCAATAGGCCGGGGACTAGGGCGGAGCCTAGGGTGGGGCGGGTTAAGTGTCCCAACAGCTGCTAATGACATACCCCACAACAATGCCCATGTTTGTCTGCAGCCGCCCCTCGCTTTGCTCAGCACATAGAAACAAGTCTCTGTGTGCAGCAGCAGCGTCGGCTATGGACAGGAACGGAGCGGGCAGCTTTCCTATTGTGACAGGAACAGTGTCTGCATCATTGCAGCCCTGTCTGCGGTCACTCAATAGTTCTTCCAGAAGCCTGGCCAATAGCAACACTGCAACTCTTTATATGCCCACCCTCCACCTTACTCCTGCCAATCGGAAATTCTGAGGGGCAGGGATAGTTCAAGCAGAGCTGGTTCAAGTGCTTTTTTTTTTAGTCTCCGAGGCAGGTAGGAATTAATGAAAGCTGCAAAAACTATGGTCTGCCTTTATAGATGTACGCGCTCTGTGTGCCTGGAATGTATTGCTACTAATAGCCCATACACATGGGCTACAACTGTCGCCGCAACCACGTGGCACCTGCGGCCACAGGTCAGTGTGTATGACGCACGCACTTCGAACCGTCGTTACTCAGAGCTGTCGCCGGGCGATTGACTTGGTCAATCATCTGCAACAGCTGTCGCCACAACTTAGATGCAACTGTGCTTTTGTGCCTCGTGAGTATGAGGCTTAACACTCCCCTGCTTCTGTTTCTAGCCCCCATCACATTCCTCTTCTCCCATTATAACAGCTGCTATTCCCCAGAACTTCCTCTTCAGTAATAGTGGTGGGGGTGACTAATGGAATCCCAGGGCAGAGGTGCTGACCTCCATGAAAGAAAGTATGTTTAAAATCTTCTGGGCAGGAGGGGAGGCTGACAGGACAACACACTGCTTAGGTGCTAAGTTGTGACTGACAGCTACTGACAGCTTCAGTAGCTGTTCAGTGTTACCCAACCCGGGATATATAAATAGATCGTTAGATGTATATACAGGTATATATATCTTATAATTTTTTATTTTTTTTTACTGCACACTAGTACCTCACGATTATTGAATAACCTTATGCTGCCCAGGCTTTTTTTTTATTCGGAGTGTAGAAAAAGGATAGCTAGGTGAACAGCATAACAGGCCTAATGAGCCTGGGAATTGCCGGTGCCAAGTCTCAGCTGGATTTCTCACACGGCTTACAGACACACATAAAACAAGACGGCACATCACTGGCTGCAAAATTATTGCTGTATTGAATGGACAAGAACACTATACATGTTACGGATAAAACTATCCATCAGGTGTCAAACAGCAATGAAGCGTACAAACACAAGTGTGTGTATATATACTAATTAAACTGTGAGCACCCCACCCATCATTGCTCCTTCTTTGGAGCTAATTAGCTCTTAAGTCCCAATTCACAAAGTGTACATAAAATGAAGTGGTCATTTGGCACTCCTGCATGGCTACCAACAAATATAAATCAATAACTGACTGTACTCCCGGCACTTCCAAGAAAGGACTGCCATAAAACCACCTGTAGAAAAAAACATGTGGTTATAGCAAAAAGTCAATACATGCTACATACATGAATATCAAGGTCATATTGCACAATCCCTATAAAAGACACTTGAGGCAACCTCTCATTCATGCCTCTAGGGGCCACTGTATCAAGGGAATAAATCCATCTTGCTACTTTTTGTTTTAACAATTTTTCTAAATTGCCACCCCGACCTGAGGGATTCACAGCTTCTAATACACACCATCTCAACTGCGCAGCATTGTGGGCTGCATCAAAAAAAAGTCTAGCTACAGACGTGTCATAATTCTTACGTTACCCTTCTGCATACTTGGTAACTGCCCGTTTATGTTCCTGTATACGGGTTCTGACTGATCTGGTGGTCTCACCGACGTACATGAGCCCACATGGGCATTTAAGCTCATATATCTTCTGGCCGAACACCGCAGGGGTCATGTCCGGAAACCGACCGTCCACCTCCTTCAGCTTCAGTGCCACCGTGGTTCTTATCCAGGGCTCCAGTGCGGGCGCCCCTGAGGAGTTCTGCCTGGGTCTAGTCTGAGGCCGTGGGGCTGCTTTCGCTGGGTCGGTGGAGGCCACGTCCTACCGGGGTCCAGCCAACGATCCTGTTCCCGGGGCCCCCATTGTCTCCCTTCTGCGCCATAATCTTTGGTAGCATCTTGTCGTAGCTTCTCATCTTGTCGTGGGCATAGACTGCGATGGTCTACAGATGTCAGACTGCTGATCATCTGCTTGTTTGAAGCTTGCAAGGCTCCTGAAGATCCTCTGCTTGCAGTTCGCAGAGGTTCAGCTTGGTCTCAATGGACGAAGTCTTCACCAGAGATTTCTGAGTTGTCTGCCCTTTCCACCTGGAATGTGCCCTGAAAAGGACATTTAGCGCTTTTACAGGAGAACAGTAGGGCCAAGCTGCAGACCTGATAATCTGATCTGTTTGTTCCACTTTTGTATCTTCCATTTTACATCTGCACTTTCACCTTTTTTTCTTATCCCATAAATAATACACATACAAGATGGGCATATAAAATGACACTTTCAGAAATGTTTCTTAAAAACCAATGTATTTCTGACTTTCCATAAAACTACTTTTGCTGCATTATCTGCCATACTATTCCCTCCTCACTTTTACATTCAATTTTCCTTCCATATACGATAATGTCATGGTCCTTTTTTTGTTAATCCCATTTCTTTCAATGAAGTGCCAATTTTCCGCCAGAATTTCTGTGCAAAGTTGCAATTCCAAATAAAGTGCATTACCGACTCATCTAATTGCAACCTCCCTAGGAATTTTGCGTTTCTCGCCAATTTTCTGAAAATCTTTCACTGGCAAACATCTGTGTACTTTTGCCCATGCTAGATCTTTTTGGCTGTTCAAGTTTTTATTTACCACCATGTTCCAGATTTTTTTGTTTAAATTTTCATTAAACCCACCAAATGACTCATTTTTTACTCCTCACCACCTTCTCCACCAATATAGCATAGGCAATATTTCCATTGTTTCCTTTGTTTGGTCTTGGCTTACCACGTCATAAAGTGTATTTCTTATTAAAATCAAATTCTCTCCAATCATTCTCCCACGTATTGCACACGACTGTCCCTCTTCAATAACTTTATGTATCACTTTTTCAACCTATTTGTAAATTTAACATACAATTTTATCAGTTTAACAATGTAATAGGTCTATAATTTTAAATTTTTATCTCTTATCCTTTTTTTTTTTTTTTTTTATAAATTAACATTAAAACCTTGTTTTTGAGATCTAACTTTCCTTTCTCCATGATCTCCCAAAAAATTTCTAACATCTCTTCCTCGATAAATTCTATTGGCAATCCACAACTTCCTAATTTGGGTTTGTTTTTTTTTGTTTTTTTTTTTAAGTTTTTTTTGATGGCTTCTTCTGTTTCTCCCAAACTTCTCATCTAATATCAATCTGTCGACTTTTTTTTTTTTTTTTTTTTTTTTTTTTCTATAAAATCTACCAGATTTGTTTTTTCTTTCAATTTCTCATAAAAGGATTGCACTTTGCCCAATATTCAATTTAACTCATTTTTCTACTTCAGTCTCCTACATTCATTTGTTAAAGAAAAATATCTGGAACATGTTTCACCTTCAATCGTTTACCCTTGAATTAACCTCCCTAGCGGTATTGACGGTTATATACGTCAATATAAAACATGCTGTGAACAGTCCTGACGTGCAAACACGTTAATACACTCCTGCACTGTACAGCATACTAGACCCTAGCTTGAAAAATTTTGGCAAGTTACAGTAAAGTTATGAAAATTAATTGGCTCACTTTTTTGCACAGAAATACTGGGGAAATTTTAACTCCAGGAAGGTTAAAGATTTTTTTTATTTTATTTAATATATATTTTCTCACTTTCAGGTCTTCCTCTACTTCCATACCATATTCTCTTGCTTTAATCAATCTTTGTAGTCTACAGGGGTTGGACAAAAAAATGGAAACACCTTGAAAATCAACAATATATTTTAATATGGTGTAGGTCCACCTTTTTGGCAATTACAGCCTCTTTTCTCCAAGGTATTGATTCATACAAATTGTTTCCAAAGGGATTTTAGCCCATTCAGTTAAAACACCCTCCAGTTCTTTTAGAGATGATGGCGGCGGGAATTGACTACCTACTTGAATCTCTAATGACCTTAAATGCTCAATGTTGAGGTCTGGGGATTGGGGTGGCCAGATGAGATGCTCAACTTCATTAGAATGTTCCTCGTGCCATTCTTTAACAATTCTAGCTGTATGGATTGGGGCATTATCTTGAAAGATGGCCTTTCCCTCTGGAAACCGTTCTTGAACCATGGGATGAACTTGGTTGCCCAAAATTCCTAAATGGTCTCGGCTGTTAATTCTTCCATGAAGGGAAATCATTAGTGCAGTGGATTTCCAAGAAATGGCACCCCAGATCATCACAGAACAGTCTGGATGAAATGCTGCTTTCGGCTGTCTCCAAACGTACTCTCGGCCGGAGGTCGGAAATGAGGTAAAGATGATTCGTCAGAGAAAATCACATTTTTTTTTTTTCCAACTGCTCAATGGGAACGATTCTGGTGGTTTCTACACCACTCTAAATGCTTTGAAACCTTTATCTTTTGAGAGCAGAGGTTTTCTAAGTGCAGTTCTTCCTTGGAATCCAGATTTGTGCAGCTCCCGGCTAAGGGCTCGTTTCCACTATTGCGGTGCAGAATCGCCTGGATTCCACCGCTGTTGAAATTCCATGAATTAGCATGCGGATGCAAATTTTTGCGCGTTTTTTGCCGCGAATTCGCATAGGTGAGGGTATATGCGAAATTAACCATGTCACTGCCTGTTTGAATTACATTGCTACCTATGCGAATTCGCATGAAAATTCGCATACCATAGCTGCATGCGAATTTCCTATTAAATACATTAGCGGCGATTCGCATGCATTCCACTCGCAGGCGAATTCGTTGGCTCTTTTAAACGTTTTTTTACCGCTGAAAAAAACGCACCACAACAACGCTACAGTGGAAACAGGCCCATCCACTTGCATTACATGTGCGAATCTGCATGCGTTGGACGCATGCAGATTCGCGATAGTGGAAACGAGCCCTAACAGTTTTTGTGGAAACTGGGTTCTGTAGGTGTTCATTCAGACAACTTCGACTTTTGGCCACAACTGTGCTTTGCTGAGGATGTTTTTCCTTCTTTCAAAGGCAGTCATTACTTTTGGGACAGTACCTCTTGAAATGTCAAGCATTTGGGCAGTTTCTGTTACAGTAGCGCCTGCCATATGAGCACCAACAATTTGGTGTCTTTGAAAGTCTGAGAGATCTCCCATTTGCATAAATTATAACCAACTTTTTGTTTAAATATCTGTAAAAAAACAATTTTAATTAAACATATCTAACAAAAATAAGAAACAAAAAATTAGCATATGTCAAGTTTTGATTGCTTAAAACGTTCAAAGATTATGATGCCAAAATGTTAGGTGTTTACATTTTGTCCAACCCCTGTATCATTCAATCTATTGTATGCCTTTCTCCCTTTTTTCCCTCTACACCTTTTCCTTGGAAAAAAATAATCCTTTTCTACACCACCCCCACCAATCTCCTTTAGCATTATTTTTTTTAAACTCCTTATTTTATAACTCTTCAAACTCCTCACATTCTTCTAATATTAACATTTAATTTCCAATTTTTTTTATATATCTTTCCCAATCCCCAATACACATTTTAGTTCCTGGTGGTCCGAAAAAAATGTTTAACCTCCATATTAATTAAATCCATCTCCTTCGAAACAAACAAGTCTATCCCACTTTTGGACCTATTGTTTTCAGGTCCAGCCATCTGTATCCCCATATGTTTTTTTTTTTTCTCCACATATCTACCAAATCAAAATCTAATAAGATGTCCTTTAAACGTTTGGACGCAGTCTGTCCCTCTCACTCCCATAGTCTTTATCTTCTAGGATACAGTTGAAATCGCGCAAAAAAAATTAATTTCCGAACCACCCAAAAAAACCTGTTTTTGAAACAAAGCAATTCTTTCTCTTTTTCACATCCATAAATATTTATTTAATCCTAACCTTTACTTTTTCCAACTGACATCAGGACTTTGGCTGGCTCTATTTCTATTTTCTCATTCAAAACAAAAACCTAATTTTTAAATAAAATTCCTAGCCCAGCATTCCTTGTTTCGTTTTTACCAGACCAATTTATGCTAAATAAAAAACCACTTTACATTCGTCGTTATAACTTAAACACTCCTGTAAAAAAAAATCCACCTCCTCCTTTCGGAAAAAAAAAACCTAGAACAGTTTGACTTTTTGTAACTGCCTTCAGCCCTCTTACACTGAGGGATCCAATTTTATTATACATCTAAAAAACGTATCCAGGATATTCATCTCTCCTTAATTCCTTATAGAAATATATGCTTATCCAGGCGGCAGCGAGCTATCCACCTTCCTCGTATTCACCAGCCTCTGTGGCAACAGATTTGGAGTCCAGGAGGACTCCGTCTGTTCCCTCAATAACTCAAGTGTCCCTGGGGTTACTTCATCTATATATAACGGTGCCGCATCTGAGCACACCGAACCTCCATTTTCTACATCTTCTTTTTCCAACCTCTTCCAATCTGTACCTTTTTTTTTACTAGCCAACTCCTTTTTCTCTTGGTTCTTGTGCTATCTCCTTCACCTCCACCTGTCTTACTACCTCACTATTTGTGCGTTTCTTCTTTCTCTAATTGAACCCTTCCTCTTTGCTGGATTCTTTTCTTACCCTCCACCTTTTTCACCCTCCATTCTTTCTCCTCTTCCTCTCCAGCTCCTATGTCCCCCATCAGTCCCTGAATCTCTCTGATCTTTCGTCTACTCCCTAGTACTCCTATCTTCACTTTCTGTCTATTGTGTTCCCTGAAGTATCCTCAATTTCCTCCTCAACACCTCTGTCCTCTCTTCTTCTTCCTCTCACCACCTCAGCAAGCTCTCTTTGCATTGTTTGTTCTCTGTTTCCCAAGGTTGGGCAGTCTTAATACAAATGGTCAGTTTTCTGACATCTATATAACATTTCCTTGGCTGTGTACACGCTTCCATCCTGTGCCCCCAAATTCCCACAGTTTCTACAGTGCGCTAAATCCTGTTTATTGCATGCTGATGTATCGTGTCGAAAAGCTGTACATTTCCAGCAATAACTAGGCATCCTGGAGTATCTTGAGAAGCCTTTTTTTTTTTACCCAATAAAGAAAGTTTTGGGATGAGTAGCCACCTTTCGTGGTATAATCACTTTTCAGTTTGACACTAAAGGTTCTCTTCCCCGACCAAATACCAGCATGCTGAAATACCGCATCATCAAAAATCTGCTTCAAACAAATCTCCGCTTTTTCTTCACGACACATACGGACAGGGATGCTCTAATACCACTTTTCAAAATCCGAATTGATTCAGATCAGGAGACCCAGATATCCGGATCAGACTCGCTTTCCAAATCCGAACTTTGCGGTATCCGCATAGAATTGGATATCTGAACCCATTATCTGGGATATCCACCGGATTCAGATATCCGGATAGAAAACCGGCAGTGGTGTAGAGATCACCATAGCACCGGCAGCAATGGCTATGGGGCCCACAGCCATGGGGCGGCCCACCTGCCCTGGTTGACTGTATTTTATTTTATTTATGTGAGCCTTTCATTAGCCACAGGTTCCCCTCCCCCTGTGTGGTTCTGACATCCTGAATGAGGTCCGCAGTTCAGCAGCACATACGAATCAGCAGGAATGGCTCAGTATAATTGACCAGATAGCACTCTGGTGTAGAGGCCTGCAACGGGTTAAGTACCCGCGGGTAACCAAAATGCAGGTCGGGTTCGGGTATTGATTTAAGCTGCGGGTAGGGTTGCGGGTAGTGAAAGCAAGCTAAAAAACTTCTTCTTCTTTAGCTTAGGTTTGTGTATAAAAATAGGTTCTATTAACTTTACTGCTCCCCATTGTTAGTTTAAATGTGAACTTTAGAAGAAAATGTAAAAAAGCGGGTTGCGTTGGTGCGGGTCGGGTTGCGGGTATCAAATTCACCAGAAAGCGGGTCGCGTAGTGGGTATGATAAAGTGGACCTGCGCAGGCCTCTACTCTGGTGTGCTTCAGCAGGAAGAAGTTACTAAAGGGGAGCTAAGGGGGAAGATGGCAGAAAGTCTCTGCACACTGGAGAGATACAGATCTCACAGCTGGAAGGTCCTGGCTGTTGAAATATAGATATTTGCACTTTATAGGATTGTGCTGTTTTCTCTCCCTGCTCTTTCTACCTGTCCTCTTTTCTATGCTGTGTAGCCCCCCTCTTCTATGTTTCTGCTCCTCACCTTACCATTCTCTCTGGCTGCCCTTAACACAAGTTCTTGATTTCACTGCACCTGTGGTGTAGGTATGCCCTAAATTGTTAGCATTTCCTTAGTGACCCAGAGAGGAGCATTCTTAATGATTTTAACTTACCCGGGGCTTCATCCAGCCCCATAAGCACGATTGCATCCCTCGCTGTCCTCTCGAGTGCCTCCGTTAAGCTGCGATCAGCTCCCCTATTCTGCTCAGTCAGACCCAGTCTGATTCAGTAACGTCAGCTTAGGGTCTTCTGCGATTGTGCTGGAGCTGATTGCCAGTTAACAGAGGCACTCGGGAGGCCAGCAAGGGATGCGTCCATGCTTATGGGGCTGGAAGAAGCCCCAGGTAAGTAAAAATCTTAACTCTCATCTCTGGTACACTTTAATGTCTTGCCATAGCCCTATTCCGTCATACATGCGCAATAGAACTTTCAGTCCTGGAAATCAGCTAACCCCCCCTCATCTATCTTTCATGCTGTTGTTCTCATCCCTATCTCTGCCCTGTTTTTCCTTCTCCCAGTCTTTCTCTGCCTTCAGCCAATCGGATTCATGGGATGGGGGGGCATAAAAACAATTTGCTATTAGGCCCAGTTATTCCTAGCTACGCCCCTGGGAAGTGGCCTTTAAATAGCTTCCAAAACATTTTTTTTAAGGTAAATGATGCATGTAGCATCATGACTTTTTATAAAAAAAAAAGAGAACCACTTATTTTGTGGGGAGTTAAAATAAAAAAAAAAATAAACAAAGCTATAAATTAACATCAGGCCTAGGTTCCAGACAGCGGTCGTGCAGCCCACATTGTGTCCAACCGCACAACTGGGACATGACAGTTTTTAGCCCAGACACCTCCAAAAAATGACACTGCGATTGTGTTTTGGGTTAAATATAGGTGGTATCAGCACAGCAGCAGTGGCCTGTGGCACCCTGGTGGTATGAGCAGCACAGGGAGCAGGGCAATGCAGCAGCATGTGTAGCATGCCGCATGTGACATGTGTTCGTGGCACATAGCGTTGGTACCACAGCTGTGTAAAAAAATAAAATAAAAAAAATTGTGAACCATATGGCTTAGTAATAGTGAAAAATCAGGAGGAGCCAGGAGGTGGTAGTGGTAAAGGGTGGTTAGGCAGACATAGTGATTACCAGCCACTTCATGTCCCCCTCTGGCCAACACCAAGGAAAGACTCGCCCAACAGGGTCTGGCAGCAGTTTTTTTTCTTTGCACGGGAAGCGGTGTACGGAGCAGAGGAGGCCACTGAGGCATGGCTGCCTTAGTGTCAGCAGGAGTGGCAGAGGGGGTTCTGGTACTCAGTCTGACCACTACCAGCGCCAGCTTGCTTCAGCCAGATGTGGGGTACTTGTACTTTATTAAAAACGGGGTTGGACTTTAAAGCAAATCAGCATGGCACCCTAGTCTGCACCCAAACACACTGATCTGCCCCCCGTACCCTTAATGCCCACAGCACCCCTCAGACCCCTCCCCCTGCCCACCCTCCAGACCACTGTTTGCACCCAATCACCCATCAATCACTCCCTGTCAATGTGTCAACGCTATTTTTTTAAACTGCCCTCTGGGGGCTCCTGATCACCCCCCCCCTGTGTACTGTATGCATATATCCCCCCTGTAATAACCCACTGATCACCCATCAATCACCCCCTGTCACTGCCACCCATCAGATCAGCCCCTAACCTGCCCATTGCGAGCATCTGATCACCCACCCACACAATCAGATCGCCCGCAGACCCGCCGTCAGATCACCTCCCAAGTGCAGTGTTTACATCTGTTCTCTCCTCTAAACACCCACTAATTACCCATCAATCACCCCCTATCACCACCTGTCACTGTTACCCATCAGATCACTCATCTGCCCCTTGCGGGTACCCAATCACCCGCCCACACCCTCAAATAGCCCTCAGACCCACCCTGATCACCTCCCCAGTGCATTGCTTGCATCTATTCCCCTTTCTAATCATACCCTGAGACACCTATCAATCACCACCTGTCACCCCCTAGCACACCTACCCATCAGATCAGGCCCTAATCTGCCCCCTGCGGGCTTCTGATCACCTGACCAAACCCTCACCCGCCCCACTGCATTGACAGAATTTTTTTTTCTGAACACTGCTGGTTTCTACGACTTAATTGTGGCTGAGACCAACCGTTATGCCACACAATACGCAACCGCCAATCCAAGAAGCTACCATGCCCAGCCTTTTTGGTGGAAACCACTCCAAGTTTCCGAACGTAACATTTTTTGGGGCCTTCTCCTTAACATGGGTCTAGTCAAAAAGAATGTATTGTGGTCTTCTTGGTCTACGCACCCAATACATCACATGCCCATGTTCTCTGATGCCATGTCCAGGTCACGATTTGAGAACATCCTGCACTTCAGTGCCATTACAACCTGTCATCTAAGAGGCCACCCTGCTTATGCCTGTTTCCACAAAATTCAGCCCCTCATAGACAGCCTGTCATCAAAATTTGCAGATGCTTATACCCCTGAACAGTCATGTTGAGGCATTTGGTTTCCAGATTACTCCTCACGGTTTTGGGCCCCTAAAATGCCAGGGCAGTATAGGAACCCCACAAGTGACCCCATTTTAGAAAGAAGACACCACAAGGTTTTTCGTTAGGTGTATGATGAAATCATAGAATTTATTTTTGTCACAAATTAGTGGAAAATGACATTTGGTGGAAAAAAAAAATAAAAATCAATTTCCGATAACTTGTGACAAAAAATAAAATCTATGAACTCGTCATACCCTTTTTTTTTTTTTTTTGTGGACTGGCACAATGGTTGTGGATTTAAGGCATGAGGGGACTACACCCAAGAACAGAGAGAGGTTGAAAATGTATGTAAACACTTCCGCTAGTTGACCAGCACAGGCCTTGAGCACATGTCCTTGCACACCATCATGGCCTGCAGCTTTCCTGGTGTTGAGTGCACTGCCTGTCACAGACCGCAAGGCCGGTCTGCGGGCGGGTCATTCGATCAGTCAGAAATCCTCTCACGCTGTCATCTTGCCCATCACGAAGTGTAAACCTGACTTCGCAGTTTGATGAACTGACTAATGGAGGGAGCGTTCGGACGCCAAAGGATTCACCACACACATACAATTCAAAGATCTGCCACCAAGCGGGTTACACAGCCCGCTACTGTAATTATGCTAATACTTTGAGAACGCACTGTTAACCCTTTGCAGTATGCAGGAATCTGGGTCAGATCTGAACATCTGAGCCGAATTCACGCTGATGGGTTATAAATATACACTTCTATTACACACAGGGTAGCGGTTACAGGAGAATAGGTATGATTGTGTATGTTAAGCAACAGGTCATAACCGCTAAACGAATTTTAAAACGTTTAATAACAAAAGCATTACATAGTTATATACACCACTTAACATACACACAAAGCTTAACAATAAAAGGAATAAAATTAGAAAGTTCTTACTTAGTTACGGCTGAACAGTCTATTTGGAGAACGAAGAGTCCAGTTGAAATGCACATTAAGAGTCTTTGGAAAAATGCATGCGTTGGTCCTTCTGTGGAACGCATGCTCTAAGCTCATCTTTAGCAGATGAAATGACGAAAGACAGGGGTGGGCTCTGCTGGCCCCATATTTATATAATCTTAGAATTGGGGCTGGGTTACCTCAACTAGGTGGAGGGAAGGCTTCGTTATCTCCTGGCAGAAAGGTTGCCACCCCCAGACTCAGAGCAAGAAAATGTAACCTTCATTAATAATCTGTGTGACTACGCCCCAGATTGGCGCATCGCAAATCCGAGGCTATATTCATAAGCGGCCTGCGACCCTGTATCAAATGAGGCTACACATGCCTATTCTATTGCATTTGCTCTATGTAGGCTGAATAAAGTAGTTTTCCTACTGACTCCTGACAGTTACATTGTAATTCGGTGGAATTACAAAACTGGCTTATGGGTATCCGAAAATGTCATTTTTGTCTTTCTGTGACAAGCCTATTTTGAAATACAAATACATTTGTTTCCTTTGTTTGAGTCTACGAGTTTGGAGGGAATCTCTTATCTTACTGGTTGGATCTAGTTTCTGGGACATGAGCTGTGCTGCAAATGGCTCTGCCTAGGGGATCAGGCCATGTGTGACATTCCTTGCTGACCTGACACAGGATGGGGGAAGTTACTGTACTCTGCTTTTAAAAGAGGGAAAAGACATCTATTGTGCATTTACACAGGACTGACAGTAATGGTGCTGGACCATACAAAAATTGTTGGCGATTATGCACGACTTTCCGTAATGTTCACCACACTGCCTGCTACACTTCATGTATATGAAGGATTAAAGGCTGTGAGTCTATAGTGGGCCCAAAGTTGACTGGAGAATGTCTTTTTCAAATCTAGCAAAGAAGTTCCCCTGCTAGGCTGGGGTTGTTATTGCCCAGTGTATATTGTGTGCCATTCTTTTTGTAATCTGTGAAAAGATGAATACTTTGAAAATGACTCAAACTCAAAGAGGATGTGACAAAGTTTTCCTCAATCTTTTTGTTTGTAATTAAGTTTAGCATATTGTATGCCTCTTTTCAGACTTGCTCTGGCTGAAGAATATGCTTCTTTGTCTTGTATTTTAAAAGCTTTGTTTCTATTCCTTATGAGTTCCTTAGGTTCTTTTGTCATCCACGGTTTTTGATTTGTGTAAACAATAATTCTTTTGTTGACCACACCATCACTGTGTCCACACAGAAATTAACATATGACAATACAAAGGAAGTACACGTCTCCAGGTCTATTTGATGAAAGAATACATTCCAGTCTATGTTCAAAACAATCTTGGAGATGAGACAGCAGTCTCAGGCCAGACTTGTAGCATGGTAATTGGTTTAGTAGTGTTTAAAGGGAAGGTCCAAGCAAAAAAAAAAAAAAATGAGTTTCACTTACCTGGGGCTTCTACCAGCCCCATGTAGCCATCCTGTGCCCTCGTAGTCACTCACTGCTGCTCCAGTCCCCCGCTGGCAGCTTTCTGACCTCGGAGGTCAGGGCCACATTGCATACATTTTTACGCATTCCAGCTAGTGCAGGAACAAAAATTAACGTGTTGCACCACTAACGCGCAAAAATGTATGTGTTAATGTTCCTGCACTAGCAGGAATGTGTAAAAATGTACGCAATTCGGCCCTGACCTCCGAGGTCAGAAAGCTGCCAGCAGGGGACTGGAGCAGCAGTGAGTGACTACGAGGGCACAGGATGGCTGCATGGGGCTGGTAGAAGCCCCAGGTAATGGAAACTCATTTTTTTTTTTTTTGCTTGGACCTTCCCTTTAAGGGCTTTGTATGCAGGAATAAGAAACTAAGATAGATGGTCAGACTGTCCCAGTGACAGTGCACCAAGCATTATTGATATAGACAGTCCTCCGCCTGTTTTCTTGCCAGAATCATGCGTTCGATCAGTACGGTGAAGGGTATGACCTGCAAGCTCAACTGCAGCGTCTGGTATATAGGGGTCCAGCCATGTCTCTGAGAAAATCAGAAGGCAACAGTCTCTCATATTTTTATACGTGGAGATATCCAGTCGGAGCTCATCCATTTTATTTGCGAGGGATCTCACATTTTGCAAGAAGTGTGCTAGGAAGAGAGGTTTTATGGGGAGCAGCTCTATCTAGTTATCAGTCCTGATCGCTTACCTCCTTTTTGTTTCCTATTGCTTAGCTTTCTTCCTCGTCTATTTCCGAGGATAGCAGTGGTTAACACAAGTCCTGGTGATCTGAGAATCTCCTGCGGTATTGACTCCATGTTAAAGTAATCTCCTGTGCTGCTCTTGGCGATTGTAGTGAATGCTTGCTTTTGCTTGTGAGGCAATGAAGGTCAGTAGAAAGGAAATATGACTCCTATAAAGGGAAGTTTGCACCCCCATTCTTTACTTTAGTTGCCCACTCAATGATTACTATAAATTGTCCTGGAGTGTAAAAAAAAAAGAAAAGTTCAAATAACTACTTGGTCTCAGAAAAGATGGGCTGGAATTGTGTTTTGCGAAAAACTTGGTGAGCCCAAGCGTCTGACCGGGGATTGTTCGTCATGAAGGCAGAAATCTGCTTTTTAAAAAGCGTAGGACCATTGACAGATTTCCATCTCTCAGCAGTAGTCTAGTGACTGTCAGCTGCTGAGACTAAATGAATTTCACCTGCATAGGGAAGGGAGCGAGTTTCGGATTACTTTCCTTTGTGTAGCAAATAACCTCTAAAGGTAAAGGGTTTGTTTCACCACTAAGTGATGCGGCTACCTAGGAGCATTGCATCACTTCCGCATCTCCCGATGCGGAAGTGAATAGAGGAGATAGGACACGGCCGTGTGAAAACCTGCAGATTATCAGATTGCTCCGCACTGCTCGACACACTATGCACACAGTGGAAACTCTTCCACTGGTGTGCATTTTTCAGGACACCTGTGGCTATATAGCCGCATTGCACCGCTCCTAGTGGAAACTGGCCCTAAGAGTCCTCTCCCGGGACACCACACACCTGATTACTTTATCCTGTTTGATGAAATCTTGAAAATACACATTTTAAAGGGGAACTGAAGAGAGAGTTATATGGAGGCTGTCATGTTTATTTCCTTTTAAGCAATACCAGTTGCCTGGCAGCCCTGCTGTTATATTTCTCTGCAGTAGCATCTGAATAAAACCAGAAACAAGCATGCAGCTAGTCTTGTCTGATCTGACTTTAAAGACTGAGCCACTGAAACACCTGATCTGCTGAATGCTTGTTCAGGGGCTATGGCTAATAGTATTAGAGGCAGAGGATCAGCAGGGCTGACAGGCAACTGGTATTACTTAAAAGGAAATAAACATGACCGCCTCCATATCCCTCCCTCTTCAGTTCCCCTTTAAAAGTGATAGGTCACCAGTTCTCCAACTTCGTCTGATCTCATGCTTCGGGGAGCAGTGTCAACTGGTAAAACTGGACGTCTAAAAGCATCAATAAAAACTTGCAATCAACTTTAAAGTTTTCCCAGAAAACCAATTAAAATGCAATTGAGTCCATCAGAACCCAGGGGCTTGTCATCATTAAAATCTCCCACATCCCATTTTCTATTAATAGAATCAAAAAAGGTAATCAGTAAAGTGGTCATTTTTTAACATTAACTCCTGATAAAAATAAAGGTTTCCTGTAGTCTGTTTCTTTTACCTCTATTGTAAAACATGAATTTGTTTTTTTAACTACAGGATTTCTAAAAAACAAAACAAAAAAATTACACTTCATCTTGTTCATAATGTTCAACCTTTTGGATTACTTTTTCATTCACTTTTTGCATTTGTGTGTAGCTTATGTGTATCTTTGTATTTGTTTTGTTTTTAAATGTAAATATGAGATATATACATTTACATATGGAAAATAGAGAGCAAACTAGGTAATGCATAAGATTCTATTTAAACTGAACCCGAGGTGATATGGAGGCTGCCACATTCGTCTCCTTTCAAACACCAGCTGCCTGGCAGCCCTGCCGATCTATTTGGCCGCAATAACACCAGAAAGAAGCATGCAGCTAATCCCGTCAGATCCAATAATAATGTCAAACACCCGATCCGCTGCATGCCCGCTCAGAATCTATGGCCAAAAGCACTAGAGGCAGAGGATCAGCAGTTGCCAGTCAACTGGCACCTTCCAACAGGAAACAAACACGGCAGCCTCCAGATAACTCTCACCCTGAGTTCACTTCACTTTTGCTCTGTCGTCCTCTTTATCAAAGAGCGAGGAAAGGACTGTTGTCTCAGAGTCAAAAACACACAATATTTAAACATGTTTAAAAATGTAGTGTGAGGTAAATCATTTTCTCTGCATTCATTGGTCACAAGAATATATTGCAGGGAGTCATTTATGTACTTATCAGTCATCAGAACTGATGGCTTTCTCCAAGTCTTCTGTTTCTGTTGTATTAGAGCTGACATTTGATTCTCACTTCTTCCAAATCTTTGAGGTTTTGAATAAATTAAACCTTTTCTTCATCTGACACAGGTTCAGACTTGGCACCGATTCTTCGATACATTGCTTTCTTTTCCTGAATGATTTTATTTGTCTTCTCATTAAACTTTGGTAAAGTAACCTCAAACACTTTTCCTTTAACAATGGTGGATTGAGGCAAGATGTCAACTTCAACTATAAAATTTTGCTCTTCAGAATCTGCATCCTGAATTACCTCAATCATTTTTGGGGGCGGATACGAAACCTTGCTGCAGCAATTGTTACTTTTGCAAAACTTCTCTCAATACAATCTAAAGAATCAATGTACCAATCTGGGTCATTTACTAGAATGGCAATTATTTCTCCGTGCTTATGGGGTGTCGTCTTTTCTGTCCATCACACCAAAATGGATTGTTCCATTGGAACGCATATTCATGCAGGCACAAGCAAATCGAATTACTTCATAAGCAAATTTGGCTTGTAATCTTACTGGATCCAGCTTTGATGCAGTAACAAGTGATTTATATTCATGGCAAGGTGTAATTAAATCTTCTACTCCTGTTTCCGGTGGAAGAACATGGCCTTTCACATACCTAAATTCTCCTACCTCTTTGTCAAATGGCCAGAATGTAGCTGTGGAGTTTGGTTCTGACTGTTTATCTAATTTACAGGCATTTGCTGAATTCCCATTTGGTGGTTTTTTCTGATCCCCCAGGGATAACTTTCCCATAGATGTTGTTGTAAGTTCATTATTAGCAGCTGATGTTAGTGATTCTGCGTGGACAAAGGCTTGAAGCTGTTCCAAGTTACCATCAGCTCTGGTTTGAACCTTGCTTTAATGCTGTAGAGTATCTGCAGCTGGAACATCTTCTCTGCTTGGAACAGCCGGAGGCAATAAACTGGATGAAACCGTTTTAGGACCAGCATGATCTGGAGATAAAGGTTGCTCTCTTATGAACTTGTTTATCTTTTTTTTGTCAATTGGATCTGTCCTTGTTTTATACCAAAGGTCCTGAGGAAGTCATCACTGATCTCTAAGTACAGGTCCAGTCACTTCTTCATCATAAAACTTATCAATATATTCAATCTTTATACGTATGGAGCGCAGCCATACTCTGACATGGTCTATGTCCACTCATCCACAGGTGTTGCCTTGTAGTCCATTATTTAGATGGTCTTCTCCTCTGACAATTATCTGTGATGAAGACTTAGACAGAGATGTAGATAAACAATTTATTTAGCACTTGGACAACGCGTTTCACGACTGCAGTCGCTTCATCAGGTTAAGTTATCGTGCAATTGTACGGGATAGAATCTCTCCTGGGTACCATGTTTTTAAATGTTAGGTAATTAACCTCCATACCATTTAGTTTACAATTATAAGTTTGTAATTTGTGGTGCCATTTTATAGCACTTTTTTTTTCTCTTGCTTTTTGAATCCCAGCAGTTATTAAAAAAAAAGAGGATGGTGGGGGTTAGGTGCAGGCGGGTGGGACGGATTAGGAGGGGCAATTCCTTCTGGGTTACCTTCAGAGGTGTTTTGCTGCAGGCTATGACTCTTCCACAGGGCCCTTGGCAACCCTTCCGGCGTAGCTCTTGTCATGTTTGGGGCAGGCCATGTACATGTTCATCTCTGGTTTACTTTAAACCTTATTGCAAACTTCCATTTTGATGGGGTTTTTTTTCTTCAATCTGTTACAATACCAACTTCAAATAACTTTGTCAGACAGGTCTAGTAATTTGGCAAGCTGAGATTTCTGCCCTGATGTGTTAACAGAAATAAAAATATTTCTCCAGCACAACCCTTACATTTTGTTTATTGCAGAAGGTGAACAGAGGCCCCAAAAGGATAAAATATACTAAAATTATTAAATTGCCGAGGAGGTAGCGCTGGACTCGCCTCCCCCAGGCAGACATGAAGCTGTCTATTTTTTATCAAAACAAATTTATTCACATACTCCAAAGTACAAGAAATGCATTTCACAGGTATATTCCTGCTTCCTCAGGCAATAAAGAGTAGGAGTATCGCACAGCAAAGTGTCTGCGCCTAGCGCCTCTCACACGTCTATTGTCATTCTTTGTTTTCCCCTGAACTACTTGTGCAGTATCATGCTGTTAGAATGTACAGTATTTTGCTATAGAGGTACTTATAATCTGGTATAGTGCAACAAAAGATACTCTGTGAAAGGGAGACAACTGCTTAGCAGTTCGGGGTTTGTGTATGAAAAGATGTGAAAGAGGTAGGCAAGTTGTCTCGCATGCATACACGCCTCTATTTTTCCATGTTAATCAGTTTTCTTCTCTCCTCCTCAGGGGACAGGATACAAACACATGTCCTCTTTGTGTACCAAAATTACAGGATATCCATTAGGGCAAATCACCGTCAAAAATAAATAAATCAGTTCACAGTATGATTACAGTAGTCCTGGAAGTGACCATATTGTTTGCGGTAGCAACAGAACTGGCCCATCCCAAAAAGTACAGTTCATTCTGCCCATGTTAAACCTGGCAGGTGGCCGTACATGGTCTTTAACCTCTTGAGGACTGCAGGGCTAAACCCCCCTAGTGACCAGGCAATTTTTAGTTTAAAAGGCCACTGCAGCTTTAAGGCCAAGCTGCAGGGCCGCACAACATAGCACACGAGTGATTCCCCCCCCCTTTTCTCCCCACCAACAGAGCTCTGTTGGTGGGGTCTGATCGCTCCCCCCATGTTAATTTTTTTTTAATAAATATTTGTGTTGCCAATTTTTTTAAAAAAAACCCTCTTCCTTTAAATCCCTTCCCTCCCTCGCTCCCTCCCTCCCCACAGCCGGCCAATTACGGCGATCGGCTGTCATAGGCTTCAGCCTATGAGAGCCGATTGCTCTCTCGTCCTCCAGGGGGACAGCCGTGTCACACGGCTGTCCCCAGTACAGCGCTGCTGCAGATCGCAGCGCTGTACAATACAATTAAGCGGCGCTTTCGTCGTTAGTCTCCAGAGCGGCTATCGCCGCTCAGACTGAAGGCGGAGCTCTGCTCCACCCACCAAGCAGGAGATGCGCGCGATCTCCTGCAAATGCAAGCCCCAGGACTTTCCGCCAATCGGCGTTAGGCGGTCCTGGGGCTGCCGCCGCGGCCACGCCTGCCGGCGTGTAGCCGTCGGCAAGTGGTTAAACCTTACTGCAAACTTATATTTTGATGTCCATAATGCAAACTTGATCCAAAGCAGGTTGCAGTCCTTGTTTCTTTCCTTCTGCTGTCTTTTACAATACCAAGTTTGAATAATGTTGTCAGGCAGGTCTAGTTCTTTGGCAAGCTGCAATAATTCTGCCCTGATGTGCTTTTGGCAGCAATAAACTCTCCAGCACACCTCACACATTCTTGTCTATTGTCCTTTTTTTTTTTTTTTTTTTCCTCATAACTTTGGGCAATGCCTGTTCATTACTCATAACCTCATCCATGGTGCTGTTTTTTATTCATTTCCTCCATACATTTTTTTATTGGAGACCATCATTTTTGCATGGTTTTTATTTGCAGCTGTCCATGTCTGGCTATAACTCTGGCCAGAATGGTAGCCAGTGGCCTTTCCAGTTCCAGATGAAATGAAAAATCAATTTTGTACAAATTTTTCAAGATCACCTCGCTTGGAGGGAACACCACACTCAAATACAACATACTGGTATTAGTGATTTAATGATCACCACTTTCCCTTCAAATTATGATGTAAACAGTTTACACATCTCTATTTTTTGCAACTCTCCCCTACACCATATTCCTGCTTTTTGTACCATTTTTTTTCATTGTCAAAATAACGCCAAGAATTTTGATTTCCTTATGTTAAAGTAATATTGCACATCACCCTACTGGCCTGTTTGTGAATTGATCATACTTCTAAATGTTTAGTTTAAAGGCAGAACCTTTGTGGAAATACTGTCTTTTTATTGCACGTGATGGTGACCTCACCATATAAGACCTCACCATATAAGCTGTCTGGTGGCTTGCAAGTGCCACCACTCCATGGGGAGAAATAAAGGTCCTGGTCACGCAGACTGCCAGCACCATCTTGGATTCCGGGAGCCTTAGTCAGGGAGAAATTGCCTGCTTGTGTGGTTTTTACACTTACTACTAATAGTTGGTTGGTGCAGAGATGGTTCCCCAGTAAATCAAACCTGAGACAGGAATGAAGCAGTAGTGCTGCTGTGTGCCGCCAATTAGAGCCAAGACAGCAGGGAGTTGGGCGACGGTCCTCATTAGCTTCTGGCCATGCCCCACCCCCTAATTTTTATTTTTTTTTTATTTTTTTTTAGCATTCCAGATGAGTGTTAATAGATTGGATTTCCACCAAAGGGCATCATGTGTACATAAGCTTGATGGGACCCCTCATTCCTGGGATACACATGATGAATCTAAAGTGCTGGGTTATGAGGAACATGAAAACCTGCCATCATTCCGATGTTGGCCATCAGCTGTCTCTCCTTCATCAGCATGGTTAGATTGTCCAAAGCAGCTTGCGGTCCTCCTTTTTTCCTTAGCAAGTTTGAATAATTTTTGTCAGGCAGGTCTAGTTCTTTGGCAAGCGGAGATATTTCTGCCCTGTTGTGCTTAAGGCAGCATTAAATTAATTATCCAGCACATTTCTCATATTCTTGTTTACTGTCCTCTGTTTTCTACTTTGAACTTGGAAGTGTCTGTCAACTCACAACCTCATCCATGGTTTTATTTTTATCCATTTCCTTTTTTTGGGGGGGGGGGGGAGACCATATGTGTTTTTTTTTTTTGTTTTTTTTTTGTTTTTTTTTTGTTTTTTTTTTGTTTTTTTTTTTAAACTGCAGTTGTCCACTCTCAAATGTACAATTCTATGCCATATAAGAAAACCTCTTTGCACATACCCCATTGGCCTCCGGGTAATGGTACTACTTTAATTGCTTGACCCGGCAGCATTCATAACTCCCCACTAACCACTGCACCGAACACTCCATCCATCCAACCAACACAGATCCCCCAACTACCAACATCTTTATTTTTTTTTCTTTAACCATGACATGCTCAACCTACCCTCACTCAACCCAAAGAAAAACGCACACACTCCCTATTAAGTTGGAGTGATACTAATGTCGGCCACAGCTGAATAACAATACAAAGAACATAAATATCAATAACCTCAAACAGTAATGTAAACATAACATCAAGTTCTCGCTCTCCCTCTTCACCCTTTTACTAGCTGGTGGCGACTGAGTAGCCCCATCTTGAAGCACTTCATATTACAGCCTGCACAAAACCAACCAGTTGTCCAAACCAGACCTGGAAGTTCCTTGTGTTTACATGCAAATTGGAAGTTAATCACCTGTACATAAACATACCAACCACTGTAAACCCCAATAACTTGACAGACCAGGAATTTTGACCTCTATTTCCTTATATTCCGACCCCTCAGCCCCATTTTGCCACCTTCACTAGTAGAGGAGACCGCCGCCGAAGTCTGTAATGAAAAACAGAATTAAAAACTGCCCTGCCTTAGGTAAAACTGCTACCTACCACAATGCTAGGATCCCCCTAACAAATGCATGTCTCCCCCACCCTCAAGCACCATAACTAGCGGCACTAACTGAAAAACATTAAACATAAAACAGTAAAGGACCCCAACCCCCCCCTCGCCTAGCTACGTAAAACAAGGGAGTATGGGACGTTTTCTCAGGCTGCCAGCTAAGGAGGTAATGACCTCTACCACCTCTATCATCTAGCACTACCTCCACCCAATCCCAGCCCTGCCTATGCTCCAGCTCCTCTCCCCCACAGTTAACCATTTCCCACTCTGAAGTAAGTTGTTTTAGAACTTACCAGGGTCATGATGCTTCTCGGCTAATTGCAGAGAACATCTCCTTATCTTGTCTTAGTTTGTTTAGAGGAAAAGCAAAAGAGAGAAAATCTTACCCTGTCGGTGAAGAAAAAATGTCCAATGCAGCATAGGAGGAATTTTTTTTTCTAGCGCGAAGAGCTAGTGTTTTTCTTCTCCCTCATCATGGTTAGATTGCCCAAAGCGGGGTTCGGTCCTCGTATTTTCCTTCCATCTGTTACAATACCAAGTTTGAATAATTTTGTCAGACAGGTCTAGTTCCTTGGCCAGCTGTGATATTTCTGTACTGCGGGGCTTTTGGCAGCTATAAAAATAATTCTCCAGCACATCTCTTGCATTCTTGTCTGTCGTTCTTTTTCTCCCCTGAACTTGGGGCAGTGTATAGTCTACTTGTGCAGTATCGTGCTGTCAGAATTTACAGTATTTTGCTATAGAGATGCTCATATTGTGGTATAATGCGACAAGATACTCAGTGACCAGGAGACAACTGCTTAGTAGATCTGGGGTTTGAGTGTGAGGGGTGTGAGAGGCAGTAAGGAAGTTGTCTCGCATGCATACACGCCTGTAGTTTCACTTGTGTTGATCAGTTTTCTTCTTTTCTCCTCCGCAAAGGACAGGATGCAAACACACATCCTCTCTGCTTGCAAAGATTACATGATCTTCCATTAGGACAACTGGCAAGATCATGGTCAAATCACAGTTCGGATAGTAAGTCTGATTACAATAGTCCTGGTAGTGACCGTGTTTTTTGCAGTGGCAACAGAACTGGCCCATCCCAGAAAGGGTACAATTCACTCTGCCAAATGTAAACCTGGCTGGTGGCCGTATACGGTCTTTGAACCTTACTGCAAACTTCCATTTTGATGTTCGTATCCCAAACTAATTGATCAAAAGTGGGTTGCTGTCCTCGTTTTTCCATCTGCTGTCTATTACAATACCAACTTTGAATAAATTTGTCTGGCAGGTCTAGTTCTTTAGCAAGCTGAGAGTTAGGCGACAGTCCTCATTGGCTTCTGGCCATGCCCTGCCCCCCCCCCCCCCTCTCCTTCTTTTTTTAGTGTTCCAGATGAAAGTGCTAAAAGTTTGGATTTCCACCAGTGGGCATCATGTGTACATAAGCTTGATGGAACCCCTCATTCCTGGGATACACATGAATATAAAGTGCTGGGTTATGAGGAACATTAAAACCTGCCATTTCAATGTGGGTTACCCTCAATCAGCTGATCACCGCCACTCTGTACAGTAACATTAGTTACATACGTGTCTACCTCTTCAGCCGTACGGGCATCAACGTTCAGCTGATCCTTAGCGCTTGTCAATGGTAAGTCGTAGACAATCAGTTAATCTCCAGAAATATCTCAAGACTAATACGGCTGGTAACACCAGTACTAGGTAGTGCTCTCCTACAAGATAAGTGCCAATTTTCATAAAGTCTATAGATATGATAAAGGTAGTGCTCAATATCAGTCCATGTAAGTAAATATTCAGCCATTATAGAGGATTTCCCCCCCCCCCCATGCAGCAACTCGCTGGATGTTGTGGCCAATATGGTCCATCAGCGCCTCTTGGGTATATGGCCACCCCCCACTGCCTCCTCTGGCAACCTCTGTCAGGCTGTCACGTTCTGCACTCAGAGAGCTTACATTGCGTAAAAATATCAACTTTTATTATAAAACGGTGACCTATCTTTTTTTAAACAGTTTCCCTTAACAAAATTGTACAGCATAACCTGCTAGGTCTCTGTAGGGCGTACGTTAAAGGGCGCCGGGAAAAAAGGGCGCAGGGTTTTAAAAGATAATCATGAATAACGTTTAAAAAAAAATGTGTTATTTCGTTTAAAAATGTTTTATAAAGTTATAAATCATTAAATAATGTGTATAAAATCGGCAATTTTAAAAACGTTAATCTTCCCTGTTTAAAAATTGAAATTTATAATAACGTTTTATAAAACATTAATAAGAATTTTACTAAAGCTATACCTAACCCTACTCTCACACAGAACCCTCCCTGTACCTATCCCTAACCCCTAGACCCCCCTGTTGGTGCCTAACCCTAAGACCCCCCTGTTGGTGCCTAACCCTAAGACCCCCCCCTGGTGGTGCCTAACCCTAAGACCCCCCCCTGGTGGTGCCTAACCCTAAGACCCCCCCCCTGGTGGTGCCTAACCCTAAGACCCCCCCCTGGTGGTGCCTAACCCTAAGACCCCCCCCTGGTGGTGCCTAACCCTAAGACCCCCCCCTGGTGGTGCCTAACCCTAAGACCCCCCTGGTGGTGCCTAACCCTAAGACCCCCCTGGTGGTGCCTAACCCTAAGACCCCCCTGGTGGTGCCTAACCCTAAGACCCCCCTGGTGGTGCCTAACCCTAAGACCCCCCTGGTGGTGCCTAACCCTAAGACCCCCCTGGTGGTGCCTAACCCTAAGACCCCCCTGGTGGTGCCTAACCCTAAGACCCCCCTGGTGGTGCCTAACCCTAAGACCCCCCTGGTGGTGCCTAACCCTAAGACCCCCCTGGTGGTGCCTAACCCTAAGACCCCCCTGGTGGTGCCTAACCCTAAGACCCCCCTGGTGGTGCGCTTTAATAACGTTTAAAAAAAATATGGTGCGGTTTTTCGTTTAAAAATGTGAAAAAAAAATATTGTACTGTTTTTCGTTTAAAAATGTGAAAAAAAAATATTGTACTGTTTTTCGTTTAAAAATGTGAAAAAAAATTATAAATCATTAAATAATGTGTAATCATGAGAAACAGTTATAAAACATTAAAAGTCTCCGGGCGCCGCTTTTAAAACGTTATTTTTCTCCGGCGCCCTTTTTTCCTGTTGGGCGCCGATTAAACGATATTTATTATGGGAGTGAATGGCGGCGCCCTTTTTGTCCACTTGCCTCATGCGCCCAAATTTCCTGCTTCCCTCTGTAAGACCACAACAGACTGCACTGCTATGCATGCAAAGATGAACATTTGTGCGCACTATCCCCGCTATGCAGCCACACCACGTGACGTGACACTTAGCTGCATCCAATCGGTATCATGTGGTTTCAGTTCCTCAAATGTTGCTCCATAGCTCCGCCCTGTGTGTTAAGTTGCCTCAGCACTATCAGCATCCTCAGCCACATTACTTAGTCTGCATATCGCTGCACTGGCCACTCTCCCTTTCAAGACCAGTGATAGCGGCAATGCCTCTGCTCAGATAGTGGCAGTAGCCACACCCCATCCAACTCTATATCGGCAACTTTCCCTGCTGCCTGCTCCCTCGTCTCAGCCAAGGGATTTTACCTTCACAGCCCGCACATATGCAGGGGCGTATCTGGGTAATATAGCGCCTATGACAAAAAATGATTGTGCCCCCCTCCTCAGTCAGAGCTCCCTTCCCCTCTAATAACCGCACCATTACATGCGCTATGGTTGCTTGTGTGTTTTTGGCTCAGGATATTGCTGAGGTTACTCTTTTGGAAATGGCACTAGTTATTCACTCTCTGTCCTCTAACACTAAGCAAAGTGTGCCCTACATGCAAGTTAAAGAGGAACTCCAGTGAAAATAATGTAATAAAGTGCTTCATTTTTACAATTATAAATGATTTAGTCAGTTTGCTCATTGTGAAAACTTTTAAATCCCTGATTTACATTCTAACATTTATTGCATGGTGACATTTTTACTGTTGGCAGGTAATGTAGCTGCTCCTTGTTTTTTTGGCAGTTGGAAACAACTGTAAACAGCTATTTCTCACAATGCAGCAAGGTTCACAGACAAACTGCCAAGAGTACATACTTTTCTTGTGGGAGGGGTTTCACCACAATATCAGTCATACAGTGCCCCCTGATGGTCTGTCTGTGAAAAGGAATAGATTTCTCACATAAGAGGGTATCAGTTACTGATTGGGATAAAGTTAAATTTTTGGTTGGAGTTTCTCTTTAAGTAGCCATGTTCCCCAGATAACAGCATTAATCTGATCTGAGGTCTGTATGACAAGAAGGCATGGAGGCAGGCAGGCCAGTGCAGCACATGGTGCTGTGGCGCCCATGGCACAAGCCATGCCTGCACCCCTCTAGATACGCCTCTGCACATATGCCTCATCACACCACCTTTTTCAAAGCCTCCTTTTCAGCGAGGGAGTTAAAGGCAACAGCCGCTCTGGAACCTCTTAAATTAGGTATCTGACGGTATGGCCGCCATGCCTCCCTCTCCTTCCTGTCAGCAGCAGCTTTCACGGCAGCCTAGTCAGTATCCTTAAACTAGGGTCTTTCAACAGTTAAACTGCCACCCCATTAAATATCTGCCCATGAAAAAAAACTATTTTTAAATTGAAAAAAATATTTAACCAATAATACAACTGTAAATAGTCAGGTAAGCCTAAACCCCCTGCAACTACCCTCCTTTTCTACTTTCTCCCTCTCTCACACCTTTCTATTTTAGAGCCTCACAAAAACAAAACCCTCTTCACCCTCTGTACCCATACACTATTTGGTGGCTGAACTACACAAGTCTATAGGATCAAAGGGGAGATCATGGACTTAATAAACACCCTCCCAACAAAAGATCATTGCCTAGGTCTCCAAAAATGTTGTTTTATTTTCCACTTTCTCAAAGATTAAATCAAAGGAAGTTTTCCCTTTTCAGGGATGTATCAAAAGTAACCCCCAAAACCTCTAATTCCTCAACCTGGGAGACATTACCTACATCCAATTCCACCTGCCTTCCAAAACTGCATACTTTCCACTTATTCCAATTTACCCTCATACCTGACACACTGCAAAATTCTATTAACCTCCCTAGCGTTCTGGACTAGTTGAGTTCGTCCAGAGACGCTAGAGGGCACCGCTCAGGCCCTCCTGGGCCGATTTTGATAATTCGTTTTTTCAAACATGAAGCTAGCACTTTTCTAGCTGCGTGTTTGCTCCGCTCGCCGCCGATGCGCTGCTACCCACCACGTAGTAGGGCCCCCCGAGACCCCGTGCGCAGCCTGGCCAATCAGCCAGCCAGCGCTGATGGGTGGATCGGGACTCCCTATGACATCATTCTGTTCATCACCATGGCAACAGGGGAAGCCCTGCAGGAAATCCCGTTCAGAACGGAATTTCCTGACTGCCATCATCGCCGGCGGTGATCGGAAGGGTGGGTGGGATTCAACTGGGAGTTTATTGGCCCTCTGGATGTCACATTGGGACCCACCCACTAATACCTCATCCATATTTGACATTACCTTAAACACCATCCCTCCACTACCAGGAATAGAGACCCCCTTATTCTTTGATCATCTTGAATGTATACTAAGCAGGGGCTCCGCCACACAAATGAAGACCAATGGTGAGAGCGGGCACCCCTGTCTTACCCCAGCTCTCACAGGAAAGGCCATGGAAACCCTACCATTAATTACTACTTGACTACTTATGTCTGTATATAAAACCCCTTATAATCAATTTTTTCCCCGGAAACTCCATTTTACCCAAAATCTCAAACAAAAATTTGAGACGCAATCATACGCTTTCTCAAGATCAATTGATTGTGCAATAAGAACTGAATTATTAAGATGTGCCGAATAGATTACATAAAATTAAATTATCAGGAATTCTTCTTCTGCTCGGGACAGCGCACGATTGTGCCTCCCCAATCACACTTTCAATCACAATTTTTAGTCTATTGGCCACAACTTTAGCAATTATTTTATAATCTACATTCAATGTTATCAGCCGCCAGTTTTTAATATCCCTTCTATCCCCCTTTTATAAAGTAGTGTGACCATGACCTCCTTCAAAGAGGATGCCACCACTACAGCAAAACTTCACAGAAGTCCTCTTTTATAATAGGCCACATTTTAACATAAAACTCCCTTGGCAAACCATCTTTCCCAGGCATCTTACCCACTGGCATCCCACAAACAGCCTGATAAATCTCATCATCTGCAATATCACCTTCCAACACTCTTATCTGCATCATCCAAAACTCCTGGAAAAGATTGTACATAATTTTGCATTAAACCACCATTCTCGTTCTCCAACCCACTATATAATTCTTTATATAAGTTAATAGCATCAATCATTTTCTTACCCTCTACTTCCACCTCCTCACTCCAAACAGGTGAGAAAATATCCCTATATTTACATTTAAAAAAATATCTTGTGCTTTTTTTTTCATCTTCTTTCAATCTTTTCACTTTAGCTTTATATACAATCCTCCTCCCCCTATCCTCTAACATCTTTATTCCTCCCCTCCCTCGTTGCAGCAATGGCATCTACATCGTACCCCAAATTACGGAACAAATACAAAGTTTGCAATCTCTGGTTTACCTCCCCCCGCCGCATAACCTCCCTTGCTTTAACAAGACTATAATGCCTGAAAAAGTACATACTGCACCTTCACCTAATCCCACCAAAGCAAAATATTCTCAAAATTAATGTTATGCAGCTGCCAGAAATTTAAATTTTTCTTTGACTTTTTCAAAAATGTTTCCATCCTCCAGCAAAGAATTAAGCTTCCATAATCCTTTCCCAAAAAACAAGCTGCTTCAATATTTATAATTGCATATACAGTAGACCTCTATGGTCTGTAAAAGAGAAAAAACTAAATGCTTATACGCCTCAAACTGTGTAAATTCTAAAATCAAAATATAATCCATCCTGGACTTTTTTGTTCCTTTGAGTAAAACGTAAATTTTGGGGCATCCCGCACCTCCTTGAATGCATCCTGCAACCGAAAATCAGTGATCAAGGAATTAAACGACTAGTTGCATCTTTTTTTTAAAAAAAATTTGAGGCCGCCTCCCCTTCCCTATCACCGGTTTCCGTAATGAAAATAAAATCCCCAACAATGATAGTGTTACCCCTCCCAGGTAATTATAAAGAAAGGTCATTCAAAAAACGCAAATGCTCATTCTTCTCTGCTGAAGCAAAAATACCAATTCTCAAATCAATATTGAAAAACTTAACACAGCACAATACCAGCCTACCAGGCACAATGTGTAATCCTACTAATAAATGGGAAAGTTCGGATGCTCGGATGTTCGGATGCTCGGATGTTCGGATGCTCGGATGTTCGGATGCTCGGATGCTCGGATGTTCGGATGCTCGGATGTTCGGATGCTCGGATGCTCGGATGTTTGGATGTTTGTTACTCGATCACGCAAAAATGGCTGAACGGATTTGAATGAAATTTGGCACACACATAGTACATTACCTGGAATAAAGTATAGGATACTTTTTATTCCCATAACCCAAAAGGGGGCGGAGACAAATACAAATTTCACTGGAAAATGTAAACTGCAGCCATTCTTACACTGTTAATGGCAGGGTTCTCAAACTTTGCACAGTTGGTCGCTGGGTGACTGGGATTAAGATTCAGAAAGGTGGGTGGAGTCTATAAAAGCCCATCAAAATCAACCTATTGATTTTCAAGGGGAATATTTACATTGCTGCCATTCTTGCACTGTTAATGGCACAAGCCTCAAACCTGGTACAGTTGATCATTGGGTGACTAGGGTTCAATTTCAGAAAGGGGTGGAGCCACAAACAGCCAATTAGATTTGTTTCATTTCAATGCAAATTATTGATGCCAAACACCGCAAAGATCACTAACTTCGTAATTGATTAATTGTGTGTTAGGGTTAGAAAAGTAAGCACAGCCAACACCATCCAAATACATAAGCGGGCAATGCAGGGTCATAAGTGGGCAGAGACAAATACAAATTTTACTGGGAAAATGTCAACTGCAGCCATTCTTACACTGTTAGTGGTAGGGTTCTCAAACTTTGCACAGTTGGTCACTGGGTGACTGGGGTTAATATTCAGAAAAGTGGGTGGAGTCTATAAAAGCCAATCAAAATTAACCTATTGATTTTCAAAGGGAATATTTACATTGCTGCCATTCTTGCACAGTTAATGGCACAAGCCTCAAACCTGGTGCAGTTGATCATTGCGTGACTGGGGTTTACATTCATAAAACAGGGTGGAGCCACACACAGCCAATATGATTTGTTTCATTTTAATGCAGGTTGATGCCAAAGACCGCAAAGCTCACACACTTGGTCATTGAGTAATTGATTGATTGTGTTAGGGTTAGGAAAAGTGGGCGGAGCCAGCACCTGCAAAATACATAATCGGGCAATACTGGGTCATCAGTAGGTGGAGACAAATGCAAATTTCACTGAGAAAATGTAAACTGCTGCAATTCTTACACTTTTTTAATGGTAGGGTTCTCAAACTTTGCACAATTGGTCACTGGGTGACTGGGATTAATCAGAGAAGTGGGTGGAGCCTACAAAAGCCAATCAAAATTCATCTATTGATTTTCAAGGGGAATATGTAATTGCTACCATTCTTGCACTGTTAATGGCACAGGCCTTAAACCTGGTACAGTTGGTCATTGGGTGACTGGGGTTCAAATTCAGACAAAGGGGTGGAGCCACAGACAATCAGATTTTTTTAATCTCAATGCCAATTATTGATGCCAAAGACTGCAAAGCTTACAAACTTGGTTATTGAGTAATTGTATTAGGGTTAGAAATAGTAGGCGGAGCCAACACCAGCCAAATACATACCTGAACAATGTTAGGAAATAAGTGGGTGGAGAAAAATACAAATTTCATTGCGCAAATGTAAACTGCAGCCATTCTTACACTGTTAATGGTAGGGTTCTCAAACGTTGCACAGTTGGTCACTGGGTGACTGGGATTAATATTCAGAAAAGTGGGTGGAGCCTATAAAAGCCAATCAAAATCCACCTATTGATTTTTAAGGGGAATATTTAATTGCTGCCATTCTTGCACTGTAATCACCTGTACCTGGTACAGTTGGCCATTGGGTGATTGGGGTTCAAATTCAGAAAAGGGGTGGAGCCACATCCAATCAAATTAATTTTTTCATTGCAAATTATTGATGACAAAGACCGTAAAGCTCACAAACTTGGTCATTAATTAATTGTGTGTTAGGGTTAGGAAAAGTGGGCAGAGCCAACACTAGCCAAATACATACCCGGGCAACGCCGGGCGTCCAGCTAGTATGTTATAAATGGCAATATTGTGGCTTTTGCATAGAACCGCCACTCATTCACTTCTACTGCCATACCCCTTAGACCACACTGCTGGTCCATAAGGCCACTCCTCCTCACTCGGCAAAAGAGTGCGCATTCCTGCAGCAATAAAACGTCAAAAGAAAAAACTTGCAAAATATTAAATATCGCCTGCCTCCTATTTAAGGAACCAATACTTCTTACATTATTTATCAGGATTTTAATGTTTGCCGTGTTATATTACTGCAGGAGTGCAAATAATCATAGTACAATATATCATCTCCTCCTCCTGGATTTCCTCCCTTTCCCTTTTTTCTCTTTAGTAAATTGGCAGGTGTCAGAAAAGACTGCGCAGGAGATGGTGACTCCTCCATCCCCTCAGACTCAACCACACTGCCCGCAAACAAATCAGCACTCACACCAGCAATAACCTATGGATCCAGGTGAGTGTTTACTGGAAGACTGTTCCTCCTCCTCACCAGACTCCCTCCGCACACTTCTCTGCCCAGCCACTGAGCCATCATCTGCAAAATTCCCATCAATTTCAGAGCCACTTAAACACTCTCCTTCCCCACACTCAATTGCTTCTTCTGCACACATGGACCAATTGCATAAGGGATCCTCAAACTCGAACACCTGCACTAAACTTCTTTCTTCTGCATTAGGACTCCGTTGCACAAGCCCCGCCCCCACCAGCTCCGGTACCGAAGCACCATTAGGCTGAACTGAGGGAATATCAGACCCAGCAACCTCATCATCCCCTTCACCTTGCACAGCAGCAGTACACACAGAATCATCAATAGACAGCTCATCCTTTACAGACTTTCCAGCGTCATTGCTGTCTCTTACACCAAACTCTCCAGCTCCAGGCACATCGCACTTCACAGGCTCCGCTCTGGTGACATCAGCCACCTGTGTCCCGCAAGCCCCGCCTCGGACACTTGATACATGAATCGCCACTGCTGTTTCCTTAGCGGCAGAACTGCTCACTCCCTGCAGCACCAGTAACTTTGTCTGCACTCACAGACACTTCATACATCACTCTGAGCAGCGGCAGCCTCAGTCACCAGGGGGAAATCAGCACCTTGGCCAGCGGCAACATTCAAGCAAAACCCTATCCTCTTTTGTGATGTCACCAGCTGCTTGCTGTCCACTGCCCACTTGATTCAACAGCTTCCAGCTCCTCAATAGCCTTACATGGATGGTGTAATGGTTAAGGGCCCTGCCTCTGACACAGGAGACCAGGGTTCGAATCTCTGCTCTGCCTGTTCAGTAAGCCAGCACCTATTCAGTAGGAGACCTTAGGCAAGTCTCCCTAAAACTGCTACTGCCTATAGTGTGTCCTAGT
Organism: Hyperolius riggenbachi; assembly: GCF_040937935.1. Lineage (NCBI taxonomy): Eukaryota > Metazoa > Chordata > Amphibia > Anura > Hyperoliidae > Hyperolius > Hyperolius riggenbachi. The sequence goes on from NC_090649.1 coordinate 20,282,148, forward strand.
GGCTGCAGCTCTGGCGCTTTGAGTCCCCGGGACAAAAGCGCGATATAAATGTTATTTGTCTCTGTCTTACAATAAGCCATGCCCTGTACATTTCTAACTGTCTCGCTTCTCAGCGAGTGACATGTCAGAGAAGCTTTTGCAGGCTTTCCAACAGATAATGCACTCCTTGGTTGCCATCTCTCTCTGCTCCTATGAGCTTCAGCTTTAGAAAGTTCAGGATACTCTGTCATGCCAATCACGTTGTACAGTTGAAAACCGGGTGTGTCTAGGCGCCCCACATTGTCTGGCCCAGTGCCCTGGGCTATAACAAAGGTCACAAACCCCTGGGCTCCGGACATCGATTAGTCTCATGCCCAGGGGCTCCACATCTTCGGCAGCACCTCTGCCTGACGCACATCACTTAGATGTCCGTATTTATTGCAGGACCTGCAAAACTTTGGTGAGGAGAGAGGGTTCCTCTTATCCGGATATGCCAAAGGTGAACACTGCTGGGGCTCTGGCCACCCCTCTGATGCCATCAGGGTCCTCTTTTAAAGTTACAAAGTACTTATACTTACCATTACAGATTCCATATTTATTCCTCAGAGGATCCCCTCCTTAACAGAGGAACAGTACTTTAATAAGAGCCTCACTATAGTCAGATTCACCTCACGGTTATACATGTGAATAGTCAACATCCCTTCCTTCATCTAGAGCGGTTTCACATCCATTCTCAATAGAAATTGGTAATCTCGATGCCTTTTGACCAGCATTCAACAAGGAAGCTTCCAAAGCAAAGGTGAGGTCAAATATACCCTGATTCGCAAAATTCTGCAACACAAATCTCTTCCAACTGTACCTTTAGAGTCGTCAATAACCTTTTCCGCGATGCATTCCAACGACCTTGTTCTTCTGAAACCAGGATTGACCTGAATACGAAGGGTGCGCCTACAGGCATCCGTCTCTGGATTCCATCTCCAGCGGTTCATCGCTCCTTTTCGGTTAGGGCCCCCACAGGGAGGACCCCAACTAAACACCCCGGCCAAGACCGCACTTGATTTTAGCCAAAAGGCCGAGAAGCGAGAACCCATTTATTGTCCGCAGCTGCGCCTGCCGCGACAGCACCCTCCATAGGATTTAAGGCAAACTACATACTAAATGCAGCACCGGCAGGCCTGCTGGGCCACAAGGATGGGCACACTTGTGCCAGATGAAGACTTAAAGGCCAGGCTCAGCTGCTGACATTTGCATGGCTGTGCCCACCACTGGAACAGCCAGCACCCCTCCGCTGCCGTGCCTCCACACCAAAAATAAAAGTAAAGTAGGCTTCCGGCTCCCTGCATTCCGGCTCAATGCTAGTAGTGTGTGGAGGGCAGACAGTCAAGTCTCTAGTCGAGCAGGCTTGCTCTGGCTGTGTACACTGAAAACAATGTCGTCCTCCTCCTCTTTCCTCTTAATTGCTCTCTGCCTAACCTCCCAGCCACAATGGTAAAGGTTCTGCAGCTGGGACTGCAGCCTCCTGAGGTCCTTCTTCCGTTCGCCCTCCTGTTGACATCCCTTCTCCTGAAAAACTGCGGAGCCTTAACTTGGTGAACTCCCACCACTGTCCAACGCTGTCAAACTTGTCTGTCATCTCGCCAGGAGACATAGGCCTCTCCTAGCTCCCGCATAAGCTCCTTATTTTTCAGCAGTTTACAGTTCAGCTTCCAGGAACCTGGTCCAGGGGGAAACCCATCGCCTAGGATTGCCTGTAAGTGCACTGCTCTGTGGTCAGAGAAGAAACGGGATCATGGAGTGACTGCTATGCCTCACTGCTCGGGAGGTGAAGATGAAGCCAATCTTCGAGTGCACCGAGCCATCAGGCCGGCACCATGAGTATTTCACGGCACCCTGTCCAATAGAACCCACTGCGTCTCTCAGAGATGCCTCCCTCACCATCTCCACAAGCAGGCGGGAGGTGACATCGAGCTCAGCTGTCGCGTTGGAGCTACGACCTCCCTCTTCCACTGCGCAGTTGAAATCACCGGCCAACACTACTGGTCTGGATGTGGCGAGGTGCAGTCTCAGGGTCTGGAAGAGTTCCAGCCGCTCATTCTTTCCAGGGGGGGCGTACACGTTGATGAACCTTAACCGGCTCTCCTGCCTACGAGCCGTCTACGACCAGAAGTTGGCCGCAGACAAGCTCCGGCAGTGTCAACCATGAAAGCCTGACCCCTGATCAGAAGGGCCACCCCTGCAGACTTGAAGTCGCCACCTCTCAACCAGAACGCCGGCCCGTGAGTCCACTGGGTGCAGAGGTGCCTGTATGTGCTTGCATAGGGCAGTGCACATTCCTGCAAGAAGAATACATTACCCTGTTGCCTGTCAAGGAATGCCAGGGCTGTATGTCTCCTCAACATGTCTTTGATGCTTCTCATGTAAAAAAAAGAACCGAGAGCCAAATATAGTGTAGTAGGTTAAGACAATGGGTAAATGTAGAAGAGTACAGTGATATACTCACAAACCAGGGTTACCTCCAGGCAACCACTGTATGGGCAGGTGAGGAATTTAGCCTGTCCTCACTCAGGAATAAGAAGTAGCTCTCTGTAGACAGGAAAAAGATTTTTGGGGTATCCCCCTCCACCAAGGGTGGATATTAAGTATAACGTAACGAGAACAGAGGCGCCAAAAGAGTAAAACAGTAATTAAAAGTTTTAAAAGAATTGCTTAGGAGGCAGTGGTGGACTTACCTCCCACAAGCAGACACAACAAGCTGTGTATTCAGAAGTAAAAAGATTTATTGGTACACTCCGGGGGGTAGTCGCAACGCGTTTCGCAGGTAAAACCCGCTTCCTCAGGCAATAACAGAGTACATACAACAGCAATACGTCCGGGTAACACCTGGCGCCTCGTCTTGATGCTTCTCATGTTGTTGGAAAGAATGTTGAGTCCTGCCATCCATACTGCTGTGGGAAGAAAATGCCATTACTGTGGTGGGGATGTTGTCTCCTGGTTACCTGTCCTGTCTGGAGGCTCCCCCTTCGGTGCCACATCTGGGTTCTCTGGTGCTCGGGTCACCGTCCCTGCCCTCTCTCTGATGTTGTAATGGTTTGGGGCTATGATGTATGGCCAGTTTTGGAGCACCTCTGCTATGTCCCGTTGGAGCTCAGCCTCTTGTAGGTCCGTATCTGCTGGCGGTTTTATTACCTTTTTCGGGGCAGTTTCTCCAGCGGCTGAAGTTCCTTCGTCTCCTTTTCACCCCGATTGGGGTATCTGGGTGGCAAGTGTGGGAAACTCCTCCAGGGATGTTATCTCGGGTGGTGGTGCCTGGGAAGAGGGGGTAGGGGTGGAAGGGTGGGTTTGGGTTGGGTCTTACCGTCCTTCCTTTGCGGGTTCTTCTTTGGCTGTTGTGCTGGTCTGGAGGGTGTAGGCTTCGTAGGTCATCGTATGGACTGCATGGTGCCCTTGGCAACTCTTTTGGCATAGAAATTATCCCGCCGGGGGCAGTCTCTATACATATGACCCGTCAGCCCACAGAGATTGCAGCTCCTTGCTCTGGGGCAGTCTTTCGACTTATGTCCTGTCACTTGGCAGAACCTGCAAGCAGATTCCCTACAATCTTTACCCTGGTGCCCCAGCTTACCAAATCTCCTGCATGTATGGGGTACATCCTAGTAGCTCAGTTCTGTTGAGTTCCCCAGTGAAAAACACTGTTTCAGGTGCTGGAGGCCGCCTGGCAGATTGGGATCCTTTTTGCAGCCTGCATAGGACCGACCACCTAGCTGTCCAGAAGCCGTTGGCATCTAGGATCTGAGTGGGGGTTTTCAGCACTTAGCAGAAGCGCTTCAGGTAGGTGGCAATGTCCGCCGCCGGCACGTGTGGGTTCCTCATCATGATGGTGACTCTCCTTTTCTCCTTCTGGATGGGGGAGTTGCACCTGAACTTGCCAAATACTGAATCTGGCCCCGCCGCCGAGACCATCTCCCAGTGCCGCCTGCATACCTGTATGGAAACAAAGGTGACAAAGAAGATACCTGACAGGAAGTTCTGGGTAGAGAGGGTTTCTGCCTTTGCGAACCCCTGCTCCAGGACCATCTTCTTCCCAAACACCTCTGGGGTCATGGCCGGCACTCTTCCCTCTACCTCCTTCAGCTGGAGGACCACCATGACCTTCATCCATGGCTCCAGAGCAGGTGGTCCTGGGCGGGCCTGCCTGGGCCGGGGGTGGGACCGCGGGGCCACATCCGCTGGGGTGGCAGAGGGTGAGGCGGCCACTTCCTGAGGTGCAGGAGAGGGTCCAGGTCTTGGGGCCGCAGCGGCGTCCTTCCTCCTTTGTCCACATTTCTTCTGTCCGGCGGTCGTGTAGCTCCTCTTTCCCGGAAGAACCTTCATGGCGTCTGTTCTCTGTGGCGAGGATCCGATTTCTTCCCCAGGCGATTCCGAGCTGCGAAGTTCTCCTGCTTGTCTGAAGCTTGCAGAGTCTCTGAAGTTCCACGCTGAGTTTCTGGAGATCCTCAGTTTGCTTGTGACTTGCAGGATGATCTTCCGGTCTTGGAGTTCGTCATCTGGGATGTCCTCGGCGATCTCCCGCTGGTATTCGTTCCACCTGGGGTTGTCCTTAAAAGGACAAGCTCTTCCCACAGGGGACTAAGGCCCAAGCTGATGAGAACAGATTTTTTATTTTTTTTGTCTCCAAACACCAGCTGCCTGGCAGCCCTGCCGATCTATTTGGCCGCAGCAGCATCCAAATAGCACTAGAAACAAGCATGCAGCTAATCCCGTCACATCCGACAATAACGTCAGAAACACCCGATCCGCTGCATGCCCGCTCAGAATCTACGGCAAAGTACTAGAGGCAGAGGATCAGCAGTTGCCAGGCATCTGGCACCGTCCAACAGGAAACAAACACGGCAGCCTCCACATAACTCTCACCCTGAGTTCACTTCAAATAATTCATGCTTTCCCTCTAGATTTTCTATTGCACGTTTTGCACGTATTGCAACAAGTCCAGCATTTGCAAATCCAAGATAGTCACATTTTCAATCCCATAAGACAATGATGCATTGTTCATTGGAATAATTTCAAATTGTTGTTTCTCAGTGTCCTCTAGCATAAATTATTCCACTCTCAGTAAATCCTTTTACAGTTTTAAGAAGCTTTTGCACATTTTGTAAATTCCCCATATCTCCATCATCCCACTTTAGTCTCCACTCATTTACAGGTCCTTCCCTGACCTTTTCAGTGGTACTTCTGTGAATAAATTTCTGAAGCCCAGGTCTATTTCCCAAGAAGCAAAGAACATTGCTTCTTTTTTTCCGTACCTGGACATCATTTATCCTGATTTTTAAGTAATCTACGAGCAGTCTGAAGTGCACATTTGAGAATATTGTCTTTTCTAGCATCTGGCTCTCCATCAATCTCATCAGGCCAATAGAGAAGCAGCAGTAGGTAGGCACTTGGAGGAAAAGACTTTCTCTGTGTTTGATAACTATTGCTAAGTTCTTTTAGGCTGGTTTCACAGTGGGACGTTACAGGTGCACATTAGAGCAGCCTGTAACGCACCCCACCGCACAGCAATGAAAAATCAATGGGCTGTTCACAGTGCCCACGTTGCGTTACTTAGTAACGCTGCGCCATTAGACAACGTACTGCATGCAGTACTTTATAAGCGGCAGAGCCGCGTTAGACTGCTTGCACATGCTCAGTAATGTTGGAGAGGAGCGGAGAGCAGCCAGGCACATGGCTAATTAATAATCACTGCACTCAGTGACGTGCAGTGTTTACTTCCTGGAGCGGCCGCTCTGTGCGGCGATTGGCCAGGCGGGACCACGTGATGCCGCATGCGTCCAAGAGTACGCATCACGGCATCACGGACACCAGAGTGAGCTGCACAACGCGGCTCACTGACGTCCACATCAGAGAGCCCCAGGCGTTGCGTTAGGGGCACGTTATGCGACCATAACGTCCCCTAAAACGCAACGTCCTACTGTGAAACAAGCCTTAATTCCTCAAGAGTAGATTGCTTGAACCTGGTTCTACACAATCTAGAGCTATGTTTCTCATGATATAATTTAATTAGGTTATCAAGCACCTCGCGCTGGGTGCAGTTTTTGTAAAGATTTACAATAGTTGAAAGTTTACTTTTTGCTCTGTCCTCTATCAAAGAGCAAGAAAAGGATTGTTGTAGTGCTGTCACCTCCTAATATGTAAATTAATTTTTTCAACCAATTTATTGATTGAATATTTGCCTTCAATTGCATCAGTGCTTGGCTTGTGAGGGAATAGTTCCAAGCTAAAAAAAACTTTGCAAATGCTTCTGTTTTTCGTAACAGCCATTTCTGGGGCCACTTTATTTGTTCAACTTCAGAAGATTTTTCCCCTTCATCAGTTTTATCAGTTTTATCAATCTGAAAATAACTCAGTTCTTCAGAGATCCAGTCCAAAGCATTGGAAATTTTGGACCATTGCTTATTGATCTTTTCTGGAATATAGTCTGTTAAGAGATATATTTTAAGAGTTCATAGCTTTCACCATCTTTGTTTGTAGGAAATATGTCAAGTGTTGACAACTGATGCAATAACTGACAACCAATTTCAACTTCTACAAAATATCCAGCATTGTTTATTGTCTCCATTTCTAATTTTGCAGATTTTTGTGCTGCCCGAAAACACTGCATAGCCTTTATTGCATGTTCAATTAATTCATCCATTTCATCTAAAAGTAATACATTATTTTTCTTTTCTAACAGATCATTCAACCACTTTTTATATAACTGACCACCTGTGTCCAGAATGCATGCGTTGCTGGGCAATTGTGATTTGGCAGTTTTGATCCAATATTTGGCATCTTTAAACTCTCCATATTTATAATGCAGTCTACAAAGCTGCTGGGCCAGAAAAGGATCTTTGTCAAGCACCTCATGGGCCACTTAATAAAGCCTGACTGCTTTGTCTTGGTCTTCAATGTTACAAACATGTTCAATCAGAGGAGACATGTAGGAGTCAACACTACCCCCCCCCCCCCCCTACTTATCTTACATCTCCGTAAAAGCAAGTCCCTAACAAACCCAATAAATTCATCTCTACCAAATCCATGTTGGAACAAAACATCTTCACGAAGAAGATCCATGGCTATTTGGCTTTGTGTGTATTCAGGGACGGGGAGCTGCTTTAAAACTTCCTGTGCAACCAGTGGATGTATATTTATACAATTTATTGATTTATTAGGACATTTTTGTTCAATAAAAAGCAATTTTGCTTGTTCAGGTTTACTGAAGCAATTGGAGCTATATGGTCTTTGAATGGTTAGCTCTGCTGTTTGTGAGTGACTCAAAGCCCAGGAAAGCCTCACAGAGGGGCATAGAAATGTAGGAATTCTGGACGTAGCAATTTAACAATGCAACATAACGCAGTCTCTTGTTATATCTGAGGAGTGGTCAACATTATGCATAACGCTATGCACAAAGTTTGTCACATTCTTCAACAAATTCTTGGCTCATTAAAATGAATGATTATGGGCTCTGCTGAGAACTTCTTCTTCAGCTAATCTGCTCTGTTTGTAAATGTTGTCTTTTCATCTGTATGAAGTTTGTGAGCGATTTGTAATGGTCTCACGGGTTAAGAACCGAGAGAGATTTTCAAGGGCATTTGATCTTTTACAGCTCTGAAGAATGAAACCTGGTTTCTCAGATGTAATTTTCCTAGACACCATTTCTTTAGATAGTTCATACCTCAGGGCATCAATGTACTCATCATCTTTCAATGAAACTGCTACACATTTTTATCAGCAAGCCAAAAGTGCTTCCAGATTTACTTTTCCTCCCCGATAGGTTGTCTCAATTTCTTCTATTTCATTTTTTCCTTCGTCCTCCACACCAGTATTTTCACTCATTTTCTCATAACACATCAAGTGAATGCATTTTCTCCATCTGGTGTGGCAAGGACACATACTCCCTTTGTGAAAACACTTGAATTGTCTACAAGAAAATAATCTTGGTAGTAGTGTTTGTACTGTTGCATCAACATGGCTCAGTTGCATCCCCACAATACTTCTCTGATCTAGGATCTCCATGCTACAAGAGGCTTGAGCCCGACTGGCCCGTTTCTTGTAATTGTCTTGGTTTTCTGCCATGCACAATATATAGTCCGTCATTTAACTCTGTGAAGAACGCATGGAATAGACACTACTATGGGTTTTTCCCCTGGAGATAACAATAACACAACAATAAAATATCCCTTTCAACATCGCATATGAGTGCATTTTTTAAAGGTTTTCTTAGTTTATAACCGATGTGCTTTCATCACATGATTTGTCCTCACCTGGATAACTGTTACGCCCATTGCAAAATATCCAGCTTGTCTGATTAAACAGTGAGAAATTTTTTGAAAGGTCACTCGCACTCATCTTGCCTTAATTTTTATAACTGCTTAAGGAAAGTATATTTATGGCATGGTGTTCTTTATATTTAGCACATAATCCAGTCCTGTCAGAATTTGGATCAAAGTCAAAAACACACAATATTTAAGGGTTAAAAATTTAATGTGAGGTAAATCATTTTCTCGGCATTCATTGGTCATAAGAATATATTGCAGGGAGTCATCTATGTACTTATCAGTCATCAGAACAGATGGCTTTCTCCAAGTCTTCTGTTTCTGTTGTATTAGAGCTGACTTTTGATTCTCACTTCATCCAAATCTTTGAGTTTTTGAATAAATTAAACCTTTTCTTCTGACACAGGTTCAGACTTGGCACCAATTCTTCGATACATTGCTTTCTTTTCCTAAATGATTTTATTTGTCTTCTCATTAAACTTTAGCAAAGTAACCTCAAACACTTTTCCTTTAACAATGGTGGATTGAGGCAAGATGTCAACTTCAACTATAAACTTTTGCTCTTCAGAATCTGCATCCTGAATTACCTCAATCATTTTTGGGGGGCGAATACGAAACCTTGCTGCAGCACTTATTACTTTTGCAAAACTTCTCTCAATACAATCTAAAGAATCAATGTACCAATCTGGGTCATTTACTAGAATGGCAATTATTTCTCCGTGCTTATGGGGTGTCTTTTCTGTCCATCACACCAAAATGGATTGTTCCATTGGAACGCATATTCATGCAGGCACAAGCAAATCAAACTACTTCATAAGCAAATTTGGTTTGTAATCTTACTGGATCCAGCTTTGATGCAGTAACAATTGATTTGTATTCATGACAAGGTGTAATTAAATCTTCTACTCCTGTTTCCGGTGGAAGAACATGGCCTTTCACATACCTAAATTCTCCTACCTCTTTGTCAAATGGCCAGAAGATGTTGTAAGTTCATTCTTAGCAGCTGATGTTAGTGATTCTGCATGGACAAAGGCTTGAAGCTGTTCTGAGTTACCATCAGCTCTGGTTTGAACCTTGCTTGAATGCTGTAGAGTATCTGCAGCTGGAACATCTTCTCTGCTTGGAACAGCCAGAGGCAATGAACTGGATGAAACCGTTTTAGGACCAGCATGATCTGGAGATAAAGGTTGCTCTTATTAACGCGTTTCTATTTTTTGTCAATAATTGGATCGGTCCTTGTTTCATACCAAAGGTCCTGAGGAAGTCATCACTGATCTCTAAGTACAGGTCCAGTCACTTCTTCATAAAACGTATCAATATATTCATTCTTTATACGTATGGAGCGCAGCCATACTCTGACATGGTCCTTTGTCCACTCATCCACAGGTGTTGCCTTGCAGTCCATTATTTAGATGGTCTTCTCCTCTGACCATTATCTGTGATGAAGACTCTTAGACAGATATAAACTATTTAGCACTTGGACAACGCGTTTCACGACTGCAGTCGCTTCATCAGGTCAAGTTATTGTGCAATTGTACGGGATAGAATCTCCTGGGTGCCATGTTTTTAAAAATGTTAATTAGGTCATTAACCTTCATACCATTTAGTTTACAATAAGTTTGTAATTTGTGGTGCCATTTTATAGCACATTTTTTCCTCTTGCTTTTTGAATCCCAGCAGTTATGAAAAAAAGAGGGTGGTGGGGGTTAGGTGCAGGAGGGTGGGACGGATTGGGAGGGGGCCTTATCTTCTGGGTTGCCTTCAGAGGCGTTTTGCTGCAGGCTATATGACTCTTCCACAGGGCACTTGGCAACCGTTCCGGCGTAGCTCTTGTCATGTTTGGGGCAGGCCATGTACATGTTCATCTCTGGTTTACTTTAATCCTTATTGCAAACTTCCATTTTTTCTTTTCTTCAATCTGTTACAATACCAAGTGTAAATAACTTTTTTCAGACAAGTCTAGTTCTTTGGTAAGCTGAGATTTCTGCCTTGATGTGTTAACAGAAATAAAAATATTTCTTCAGCACAACCCTCACATTTTTGTCTATTGCAGAAGGTGAACAGAGGCCCTGAAAGGATAAAATGTACTAAAATTATTATTGCCGAGGAGGTAGCGGTGGACTCTCCTCCCCCAGGCAGACATGAAGCTGTCAATTTTTCATCAAAACAAATGTATTCACATACTCCAAAGTACAGGAAACTCATTTCACAGGTATATTCCTGCTTCCTCGGGCAATACAGAGTATCGCACAGCAGAGTGTCCACGCCTAGCGCCTCTCACATGTCTATTGTCATTTTTTGTTTTTCCCCTGAACTAATTGTGCAGTATCATGCTGTTAGAATGTACAGTATTTTGCTATAGAGGTGTTTATAATCTGGTATAGTGCAATAAGACTCTGTGAAAGGGAGACAACTGCTTAGCAGTTCCGGGGTTTGAGTGTATTAGAAGTGAAAGGTAGGCAAGTTGTCTCGCATGCATACACGCCTCTATTTTTCCATGTTGATCAGTTTCTTCTCTCCTCCTCAGGGGTCAGGATACAAACACATGTCCTTTGTGTACCAAAATTCCAGGATATCCATTAGGGCAAATCACCGTCAAAAACATTACAGTTCAGACAGTATGATTACAATAGTCCTGGAAGTGACCTTCTTGTCTATTGTCCTTTTTTTCCTCAGAACTTTGGGCAATGCCTGTTCATTACTCATAACCTCATCCATGGTGCTGTTTTTATTCATTTCCTCCATACATTTATTGGAGACCATCATTTTTGCATGGTTTTTATTTGCAGCTGTCCATGTCTGGCTATAACTCTGGCCAGAATGGTAGCCAGTGGCCTTTCCAGTTCCAGATGAAATGAAAAATCCATTTTGTGCAAATTTTTCAAGATCACCTCTCTTGGAGGGAACACCACACACCAATACAACAGAATGGTATTAGTGATTTAATGATTACCACTTTATCTTCAAATTATGATGTAAACAGTTTACACATCTATTTTTTGCAATTCTCCCCTACACCATATTCCTGCTTTTTGTACAATTTTTTCATTGTCAAAATAACACCAAGAATTGATTTGCTTAGGTTTCTGAAAGTAATATTGCACATCACCCAACTGGCCTTTTTTGTGAACAGATCATACTTCTAAATGTTTAGTTTAAAGCCAGAACCTTCATGGAGATACTCAGTCTTTTTTCTTTTATTGCACATGATGGTGACATCACCATATAAGATCTCGCCATATAAGCTGTCTGGTGGCTTGCAAGTGCCACCACTCCATGGGGAGAAATAAAGGTCTGGTCATGCAGACTGACAGCACCATCTTGGATTCCGGGAGCCTTAAGGTGCATACACACATCAAATAGTCTTTGGAAAATGAAAGATCACAGACCAATCTTACCACCCTTCTTGTAGTATGAGAGCCATACTCTACACAGTCTTTTCTATGGAGCTGAACTCCCCATCAGATAAAAATCTTTGCAAGATGCTGCACACACAGATGCTGTACAGATACAAACGATCAGTATCTGCAAAAGATCTGTTCCTGCCAAAAATCCATTCCTGCAAATTGCAATGATAGTCTATGAGATCTGCAGATCATCGTACACACATGATTTAACTGATATTCATCTGCAGATCAAGCAATCATCCGCTGATCTGAAAATCCATCCTGGTGGATCTGATGATGAATGTCAGTTAAATCATGTGTGTATGATGATCTGCATCTGCATCTTGCAAAGATTTCTGTCTGATGTGGAGTTCAGCTCCATAGAAAAGACTGTGTAGAGTATGGCTCTCATACTACATGAAGGGTGGTAAGATTGGTCTGTGATCTTTCATTTTCCGAAGACTATAGTCTGTGTGTATGCACCTTTAGTCAGGGAGAAATTGCCTGTTTGTGTGGTGGTTACCTCTGCTTTTTTTTTTTTTTTTTTTTACATTTACTACTATTAGTTGGTTGGTGCAGAGATGGTTCCCCAGTAAATCAAACCTGAGACAGGAATGAGGCAGTAGTGCTGCTGTGTGCCGCCAATTACAGCCGAGACAGCAGGGAGTTGGGCGACGGTCCTCATTAGCTTCCGGCCATGCCCCACCCCCTATTTTTTATTTATTTATTTTTTGCATTCCAGATGAGTGTTAATAGTTTGGATTTCCACCAAAGGGCATCATGTGTACATAAGCTTGATGGAACCCCTCATTCCTGGGAGATACATGATGGCTATAAAGTGCTGGGTTATAAGGAACATGAAAACCTGCCATCATTCCAATGTTGGCTATCAGCTGTCTCTCTCCATCAGCATGGTTAGATTGTCCAAAGCAGGTTGCGGCCCTCCTTTTTTTCCTTCTACCATCTGTTACAATAGCAAGTTTGAATAATTTGTCAGGCAGGTCTAGTTCTTTGGCAAGTGGAGATATTTCTGCCCTGTTGTGCTTTTGGCAGCATTAGAAATAATTATCCAGCACGCTTGTCATTCTAGTTTATTGTCCTCTGTTTTCTACTCTGAACTTGGAGAAGTGTCTGTCAACTCATAACCTCCATCCATGGTTTTATTTGTATCCATTTTATCCATTTCCTTTTTTTTTGGGGGGGGGGGGGGGGACCATATGTATTTTTTTTTTATTTAAACTGCAGCTGTCCGCTCACAAATATACATTTCTATGCCATATAAGAAAACCCCTTTGCACATACCCCTTGGCCTCCGGGTATTGGACCTACTTTAATTGCTTGACCTGGCAGCATTCATAACTCCCCACTAACCACTGCACCTAACACTGCATCCAACCAACACAGATCCCCCAACTACCAACACCATTATTTTTTTTTTCTTTAACCATGACACGCTCACCCTACCCTCACTCAACCCAAGGAAACACACACACACTCCCTACTAAGTTGGAGTGATACTTTAATGTCGGCCACAACTGAATCACAATACAAAGAACATAAATATCAATAACATCAAAACAGTAATGTAAACATATCAAGTTCTCGCTCTCCCTCTTCACCCCCTTACTAGCTGGTGGCGACTGAGGAGCCCCATCTTGAAGCACTTCCAATTACAGCCTGCACAAAACCAACCAGTTGTCCAAACCAGGCCTGGAAGTTCCTTGGGCTTACATGCAAATTGGAAGTTAATCACCTGTACATAAACATACCAACCACTGTCAACCCCAATAATTTGACAGACCAGGAATTTGGACCTCTATTCCCTTTATATTCTGACCCCTCAGCCCCATTTTGCCACCTTCACTATTAGAGGAGACCGCCGCCGAAGTCTGCAATGAGAAAGAGAATTAAAAACTGCCCTGCATTAGGTAAAACTGCTACCTACCATCATGCTAGGATTCCCCTAACTAATGCATGTCTCCCCCACCCCTATCATCTAGCACTACCTCCACCCAATCCCAGCCCTGCCTATGCTCCAGCTCCTCTCCCCCACAGTTAACCATTTCCCACTCTGAAGTAAGTTTTTTAGAACTTATCGGGGTCATGATGCTTCTGGGCTAATTGCAGAGAGCATCTCCTTATCTTGTCTTAGTTAGTTTAAAGAGGAAAAACAAAAGAGAGAAAATCTTACCCTATCAAAGTGTAGAAAAAATGTCCAATGCAGCATAGGAAGAAAGTTTACTTCTAGCGCGTAGAGCTAGTGTTTTTTTTTTTCCTCTCCATCAGCATGGTTAGATTGTCCAAAGAAGGGTTCGGTCCTCTTATTTTCCTTCCATCTGTTACAATACCAAGTTTGAATAATTTTGTCAGGCACGTCTAGTTCCTTGGCAAGCTGTGATATTTCTGTACTGCGGGGCTTTTGGCAGCTATAAAAAAAATTCTCCAGCACATCTCTTGCATTCTTGTCTGTCGTCCTTTTTCTCCCCTGAACTGGGGGCAGTGTATAGTCTACTTGTGCAGTATCATGCTGTCAGAATTTACAGTATTTAGCTATAGAGATGCACATATTGTGGTATAATGCGACAAGATACTCAGTGATCGGGAGACAACTGCTTAGTAGATCTGGGGTTTGAGTGTATGAGGGGTGTGAGAGGCAGGAAGGAAGGTGAATCTTCAGCCAATCGGGCTGCATTTAAGTCTGAGGGGAAAGTAGAGAAGAAAAAAATACAACCCAGCATGCACTGCAACTTCCTTTGTGTGTACCAAATAAGTCCGGTACTGTGGAATGATCATTTATCAACGAGAAAAGTGATTTTAACTTTTGGATTGCCTGGTTTTAGCAACCATATTAAATGTTTACCAGATAAAGAATTGAGTTGTTTTTTTTTTTTTTAATGCCTGACAGTTACTTTAAAAGGACAAGCTCTTCCCACAGGGCACTCACTGGCCCAAGCTGTAGTATGGATTTTTTATTTCCTGACTCCTGCTGTAAGACATGGGCTTAAGGCCACATGCCCAGAAAAGATGGAAAAATGGCAATGGATTTTACACCGCCACAAAACCGGGCATGCGGGGCCCTCTGGGTTTTTCACAAAGGGAGGGAACCCCTAGGCTTCTCCACCCTCTGAACAAGAGTTCAGAGGGTTGAGGAGACCTTGTCTCCTTGCCAGAGGCTCGAGGTGGCTTGGGCCCACTCACGCCTAAAGGCGTTTTTGCCAACTGGGTTCATGAAACAAATTTTTTTTTCTGGGCGGGAGATGTCCAAGGTGTAGCCTAAGGCAACTACCTCTGGCCCTCACAATGCACGCTTCCCTGCTGACTTTTAACTGTGGGTCCTTGGCTCTGGCCCGGCGTTGAACCTCTGGGCTGAAGTCTCAAGGAGCTCCCCTCTATGGCTTTTTCTCCGATGTGCGGTGTGTGGCAAGTGCCATGATTCGCACATTCTCCAAAGTACCACAGTTTAACCTATACTTACCATTCAACAAAGACAGGAGGGGTGAGGGAGTAGGGTAAGGGTAGGGGAAAGACAAACCTGTGGCTTTATTGAAGGACAACACAAATTTAAGGAGTAGAGGGGGGGGGGACGAGACAAACCTGAGATGATCAGTCCTCTGACTCCTGATGTTATAGTCCCGTAGCAGGCTGTGGATCAGTCTGCGGCAGTCCTCCATGGATATCCTTTTCCTCCGGTACACCATTCTTTCCCTGGCATACCAGACAGCATCCTTAAAGCAACCCATAAGGTGCCAAGTGTCCAGGGTTTTTTCCTCCGAGTGGCTGCTTTGAAAGAGACCATACAGCACTGAACAGTGGGTAATTGCTCTCTTCGGCATAAGTCTTGAAAGTTCCAGTCTTGTGCGTCCCAAAGCTCCTGTGCATACTAGCAGTCCCAGAAAAGGTGCAGAGATGTTTCCTCACTGTAGATGCACAAGGGGCAGTGTCTTTATTGGCACAGGTTCCTGGCATGCATGAAGGCTCTCAGGGGCAGCCCCCCTTGGATGGCCATCCAGGACAGGTCTGTTTGTTGGTAAACTTCCTGGATGCCACATTTTTCCATGCATACCTGGCAGAGCTGTCTGGCAGGCCTGGGATGGACTCCATGGTCTCTCTGATAATCTTGTAGATCACCTTTGGCCTCCACAGGTCCAGATTGATTCTCTCAAGCTGCAGCTCCTTGATGAACTTGAAAGCCTCAAGTAAAACCAAACGGTATTCCGGTTGTAGGGGATGGAGTTATCCCATTTGTCCCACCCTAAGGCTCTCCAGAGGGGGTGAAAGGAGAAACGGGATGAGTTTCTTGCCAAGCCCTGGGCATAGTATGTAATTGTCTTCCGGATGCAGTTGTATGCAAAAAAAGACCCGGAGCATGGCGGAGATGTCGGGCACGCCCTTACCTCCCTTTTCTAAGCTCCTTGTACATGACTGCCTGCTTGACTCTGTCCCCAGATGAAGTTGAAAACTACCCTGGTGATCTTGTACGTGTTCGCCCTTGGTGGCCATGCTTGTGCTAGGTACGAAGTACCGGAAGGATTCCGTTCCACAGAACCAGGATTTTCCCTTCGATGGTAAGCTTTTTGAGGCTCCAGAGTTCAAACTTCTGCCTCATCTTTGAGTCTCTCTTCCCATGACTTCAAGGCAGCGCCCTTTGCCCACAACTAGACTCCAAGTATTTTAATGAAATCAAGCTTGATGCTAAAAGGGGGCAGGTGCAGATGTAGAAAGGTCCAACTCTCAGAAAAGGCCTTTGACTGACTTAGTGCAGTTGACCTTTGCTCCTGAAGGCCGGCCAAAGTCCTCACACCTCTGGACGAGCACTGCAATGGACTGCTGATCTGTGCAGAACAGTTATATTCTCTGTAGAGTGAGCACTTGACCACCCTTCTGTCTGGTCCCAATGTGGTGATCCCTTTGATCTCTGGGTTCTGTCTGATGCATTCGGCAAAGAGCTCTATTCAACAAACTAAGAGTGGACAGAGCGCAGCCTTGTCTGACCCTGGAGAGAACCGGGAAGGGGTCAGTTTTCCAGCTGTTAACCAGTACCCTGCTTTTAATACCTGTGTAAAGATTAGCCTTCTCCTGGTCAATACTCACCAGTGCCACACAGACATTGCAGTCTTTGATGTATTGGGTCTCTGAGAGCTAGACTGTCCGCGATCCTGTGGTTGGGGATTCCGGAAGTCTGGTCCTGGTTGATCTGACCGATTACCTTTGGCCAGTTGGCTAGCACCTTGGTCAGAATCTTGTAGTCCATATTGAGGGAGATGGGCCTCCAATTCCTGCTGTTTATACAGGATCGTGACCATTCCTTCCCTGAGAGAAGGGGGTAACTTGCCTTCCGCCGCCATCTCTTTGTATAGCTCCAGCAGGTCCATACCTACCAGGTCCCACATTGCCACATAGAAATCTGCGGGGAGGCCGTCACTGCCTGGGTTCTTACCTGAGCTGAAAGATCTGGCTGCGGTGTGAAGCTCCTCCAATGTCAGGGATGCATTAGCTGATGCCTTACCTTCCTCATCTACAGTTTTTTTTTTGTTTTTTTTTTCTTCCATACAGGAATCTCTTGGTAGTCTCACTGTCCGTGGTTTTTGAAGAGTAGAGGCCGGAGTAGTAGTCAGTGAAAGCTTCCTTCCCCTCTGCAAAACCCCGGACTCGTCTCGCAGCTTGACCAGGGATGTGGCCTGAGTGGAGTTTCCTAAAAAAGAATGAACTACCTTTCAGACCTTTCTCCAGATTCTCCACCTTGGAATGGAAGACAATACGCCTGGATTCCTCCTCGAAATGTCTCTCCTTTTCAGTGCAAGAGGTTGGGGAGTGGTGCTTTCTTACCATTAATCTTCCCTTTTTTTTTTTTTTCTTTTTTTTTTTCTGGTTTGCTTTTGTAGGTGGTTTTGTGGCAGGTCGTGACTGTTTTACAGCGCCCTTGGCAACCCTTCTGGCGTAGCTCTTGACATGCCGGGTGCAGGCTGTGTACAGGTGCCCCGGAAGTCCACAGAGGTTGCAGCAGAGCACCAGAGTGCAGTCCTTGCATCATGGGCAGTCACCCAGCAGGTCATGCAGGCATGCTCCTTACAGTTCTTCCTGATGTGGCTCAGCTTTTCACACTTCATGCAGGGCTGAGGATGTCCTTGTAGCGGATGATGCCTGGTGAGTTCCCCAGGTTGAAATGTGGGCTCAGGTGCTGAAGGCCACCTTGCTTGCTGGAATCCCTCCGCATCCTGCAGATGACGCTCCACTTACCCGACCAGAATCCGTTGGCATAGAGGATCTGGGTGGGACCCTTTAGCACCTGACAAAAGCGTCTCAGGTAGGTGGCAATGTCTGCTTCTGATATATGCGGATTCCTCATCGCAACCATGACTCTTCTTTCCTCCCTCTGGATCGGGGAGTTTCTGACAAACTTCATGAAGGGTGAGTCAGGACTCGCTGTGGAGAAGGCCTTCCAGTACCTCCTGCAGACCTGCATCGAGATGGTCACATAGAAGATCCCTTCCACGAAGTTTTGGATCAACAGGGTCTCCGCCTTGGTGAAACCCTGGTCGAGGACCATCTTCTGGCCAAACACCTTAGGGGTCATGTCCGGAAACCGACCGTCCACCTCCTTAAGCTTCAGTGCCACCGTGGTTCTCATCCAGGGCTCCAGTGCGGGCGCCCCTGAGGAGTTCTGCCTGGGTCTAGTCTGAGGCCGTGGGGCTGCTTTCGCTGGGGTGGTGGAGGCCACGTCCTCCCGGAGTCCAGCCGACGATCCTGTTCCCGGGGCCCCCATTGTCGTGTCCCTCCTTCTGCGCCATCTTCTTTGGTAGCATCTTGTCGTTGCTTTTCGTCTTGTCATGGGCATAGACTGCGATGATCTACAGATGTCAGACTGCTGATCATCTGCTTGTTTGAAGCTTGCAAGGCTCCTGAAGATCCTCTGCTTGCAGTTCGCAGAGGTTCAGCTTGGGAATGTGCCCTTAAAAGGACATTTAGCTTTTACAGGAGAACAGTAGGGCCAAGCTGCAGACCTGATAATCTGATCTATTTTTTGTTCCACTTTTGTATCTTCCATTTTACATCTGCACTTTCACCTTTTTTTCTTATCCCATAAATAATACACATACATGACATGACACTTACATTCTGAAAGTGTCATTTTATATGCTCATCTTGTTTCTTAAAAACCAATGTATTTCTGACTTTCCATAAAACTACTTTTGCTGCATTATCTGCCATACTATTCCCTCCTCACTTTTACATTCACTTTTCCTTCCATATACGATAATGTCATGGTCCATTTTTGTTAATCCCATTTCTTTCAATGAAGTGCCAATTTTCCGCCAGAATTTCTGTGCAAAGTTGCAATTCCAAATAAAGTGCATTACCGACTCATCCAATCCAAACCTCCTTCGGAATTTTGCGTTTCTCGCCAATTTTCTGAAAATCTTTCACTGGCAAACATCTGTGTACTTTTGCCCATGCTAAAACTTTTTGGCTGTTTAAGTTTTTATTTACCACCATGTTCCAGATTTTTTTTAAATTTTCATTAAACCCACCAAATGACTCCTTTTTTACTCCTCACCACCTTCTCCACCAATATAGCATTGGCAATCTCTTTCCATTGTTTCCTTTGTTTGGTCTTGGCTTACTACGTCATTAAGTGTATTTCTTATTAAAATAAAATTCTTTCCAATCATTCTCCCAGGTATTGCACATGACTGTCCCTCTTCAATAACGTTATGTATCACCTTTTCAATCTATTTGTAAATGTGCATGTGTTTCGGGACATCTGCGGCTATATAGCCGCATCGCACCGCTCCTAGTGGAAACCGGCCCTAAGAGTCCTCTCCCGAAACACCATGCACCTGATCGTCATGCATCAAATTATGAATTACTTACTTTATCCTGTTGAGTAAACTTTTTTGATAAAATATTGAAATACACATTTTTAAAGTGACAGGTCACCAGTTCTCCAACTTCGTCTGATCTCCTGCTTCGGGGAGACACAACTGGTAAAACTGGACGTCTAAAAGCATCAATAAATCTTGCAATAAACTTTGTTTTCCCAGAAAACCAATTAAAATTCAATTGAGTCCATCAGAACCCAGGGGCTTGTCTTCATTAAAATCTCCCACATCCCATTTTCTATTAATAGAATCTAAAAAGGTGGTCATTTTTTTAACATTAACTCCTGAAAAATGTATTTTCTGTAAAGTCTGTTTTCTTTTACCTCGATTGTAAATTTTTTTTTACAGGATTTCTAAAAAAAAAAAAATGTACACTTCATCTTGCTCATAATGTTCAACCTTTTTGGATTACTTTTTCATTCACTTTTTGTATTTGTGTGTATCTTATGTGTATCTTTGTATTTGTTTTGTTTTTTAAATGTAAATATGAGATATATTTACATATGGAAAATAAAGAGCAAACAAGGTAATGCATAAGATTTTATTTAAAGTGAACCCGAGGTGATATGGAGGCTGCCACATTCGTCTCCCTTCAAACACAGTTGCCTGGTAGCCCTGACGATCTATTTGGCCGCGGCAGCGTCCGAATAACACCAGAAACAAGCATGCAGCTAATCCCGTCAGATCCGACAACGTCAAACACCCAATCAGCTGCATGCCCACTCAGAATCTGTGTCCAAAAGTACTAGAGGCAGAGGATCAGCAGTTCCCAGGCAACTGGCACCGTTCAAAAGGAAACAAACATGGCAGCCTCCAGATAACGCTCTCACCCCTGAGTTCACTTCAAAGAATTCATGCTTTCCCTCAAGATTTTCTATTGCACGTTTATTGTATGCAACAAGTCCAGCATATGCAAATCCAAGATAAATTTATTTTCAATCCCATAAGACAATGATGCCTTGTTCATTGGAATAATTTCAAATCGTTTTCTCAGTGTCCTCTAACAGTCTTCCATTCTCAGTAAATCCTTTTACAGTTTTAAGAAGCTTTTGCACAATTTGTAACGTCCCCATATCTCCATCATCCCAATGTCCTTTCAAAAGAAAAGAACATTGCTGCTTTTTTTCTGTACCTGGACATCATTTATCCTGATTTTATGTAATCTACGAGCGGTCTGAAGTACACAATTGAGAATATTGTCTTTTCTGGCGTCTGGCTCTCCAACAATAATCTCATCAGGCCAATAGAGAAGCTCAGCAGCAGTAGGTAGGCACTTGGAGGACAATACTCTGTTATCTCTTGCTAAGTTCTCTTAATTCCTCGAGTACATTGCTTGAACCTGGTGCTACACAACCTAGAGCTATGTTGCTCATGATATAATTAGGTTGTTGTCATCAAGCACCTCATGCTGGGTGCAGTTTTTGTAAAGATTTACAATAGTTGAAATTTTACTTTTTGCTCTGTCCTTTTTTTTTATCAAAGAGCAAGGAAAGGATTGTTGTAGTACTGCCACCTCCTAATTTGTAAAGTTTCATTTTTTTCAACCAATTTATTGATTGAATATTTGCTATCAATTGCATCAGTGCTTGGCTTGTGAGGAAATAGTTCCAAGCTAAAAAACTTTGCAAATGCTTCTGTTTTTTGTAACAGCCATTTCTGGGGCCACTTTATTTGTTCAACTTCAGAAGATTTTTCCCCTTCATCAGTTTTATCAATCTGAAAATAACTAAGTTCTTCAGAGAGCCAGTCCATAGCATTGTAAAAATTTCTATGCAAACCTTTTATGACTGTGAAATGTGGACAATTGCTTATTGATACTACCCCTCACAAGTGCTCTAAACCTACAGCTGAACTCTGGTCCCCTACCATTCGTGTCCTTACCTCTCCCTCTAGATTGTAAGCCTTTGGGCAGGGTCCTCCTTTTGTGTCCTACCTGATCTGGCACCTCCATTACTGTGAACCCATGCTATGCATCTGAGTGAACCTAACTTGCCTAATCTCCATGCTTCATCCAGTGACTGACTAAGCATTACCTTGTACTAATACTGTGCTGTGTGATCTGGTTTTCTTGTATTCCTGTATTGTCATATTGCTGTATGTCACCCCTAAATATTGTCTGTAACCTAAATTAATGTTCAGCGCTGCGTAATATGTTGGCGCTTTATAAATACAATTAATAATAATAATAATTGATCTTTTCTGGAATATAGTCTGTTCAGGTATTCATAGCTTTCACCATCTTTGTTTGTAGGAAATGTGTCAAGTGTTGACAATTGATGCAATAACCGACAACCAATTTCAACTTCTCCAAAATATCCAGCATTTTGTCTCCATTTCTGATTTTGCAGCTTTTTGTGCTGCCCGAAAACGCTGCATAGCTTTTATTGCATGTTCAATGAATTCATCCATTTCATCTAAAGGTACTACATTATTTTTCTTTTCTAACAGATCATTCAACCACGTTTTTATATAACTGACCTGTGTCCAGAATGCATGAGTTGCTGGGCAATTGTGATTTGGCAGTTTTGATCCAATATTTGGCATCTTTAAACTTTCCATATTTGTAATGCAGTCTACAAAGCTGCTGGGCCAGAAAAGGATCTTTGTCAAGCACCTCATAGGCCACTTTCAAAAGCCTGACTGCTTTCTCTTGGTCTTCTTCAATGTTACAAACCTGTTCAATCAGAGGAGACATGTAGGAGTCAACACTACCCCCCCCCCCCCCCTACTTATCTTACGTCTCCGTAAAAGCAAGTCCCGAACAAACCCAATAAATTCATCTCTGCCAAATCAGTGTTGGAACAAAACATCTTCACAAAGATCCATGGCTATTTGGCTTTGTGTGTATTCAGGGACGGGGAGCTGCTTTAAAACTTTGTGCAAACAGTGGATGTATATTTATACAATTTATTGATTTATTAGGACATTTTTGTTCAATAAATCCATTTTGCTTGTTCATGTTTACTGAAGCAGTTAAAGCTATATGGTCTTTGAATGGTTAGCTCTGCTGTTTGTGAGTAACTCAAGGCCCAGGAAAGCCTCACAGAGGGGCCTAGAAATGTAGAAATTCTGGACATAGCAATTTAACAAAGCAACATAACGCATAAGTCTGCGTACAGGAAAAAATGGCGCAGGGGAAAAAAGGCGCACGGATAAATGTATCATAAAACGTTATTTACCGTTTTAATGTTAATACATTAAAACGATAAATAGCATTTTAAGATACATTTATCGGCGGATCGGTGCGCCATTAGAAAAAGCAGAGGGGCTTCACTACAGCTACAGTCTCAAGTTTCCGGGAATACTTCTTGCTAGCGTACAAATCCATGGCAACAGAGAGGAATCCGAGGCAGCCTCTGCTAGATGTTTCCCCGGTGCGCCCGGCCAATAGGGAGCACAGAAGAGGGCAGAGACGTTCCACAGACACTTGCTACTACGGACACCAGTACTTAATTATTTTCTGACATTCCTGCAGCTCATTTAGCACAGCGCTAACGGAACATACTAGGAAAAAAGTTTTGCAGGTTCGAATCTGCTCTTCACTTTTTTTTTTTAAACTGCACTATTGTAATATTATTGTAACGTTTTTAAAGTGTGACTGCAGAATAAGGATAAGGGACAAAGAATTGGTGGCTGCAAACTGACTAACAATAGCGGTGATTAGTCAGAGAAGTGACTTTTCTCTGACTAATCACCGCTATTGTTGGTCAGTTTGCAGCCACCAATTCTTTGTCCCTTATCCTTATTCTGCAGTCACACTTATTTTAAAAACGTGGCGGACTGGGGAAACATCTAGCAGAAGCTGCCTCTGATTCCTCTCTGTTGCCATGGATTTGGACGCTAGCAAGAAGGATTCCCGGAAACGTGAGACTGTAGCTGTAGTGTAGCCCCTCTGCTTTTTCTAACGGCGCACCGATCCGCCGATAAATGTATCTTAAACCGCTATTTACCGTTTTAATGTATTAACATTAAAACAGTAAATAGCGTTTTATGATACATTTATCCGTGCGCCATTTTTTCCCCTGCGCCATTTTTTCCTGCTCTGATAAGTCTTGTTATATCTGAGTGGTCAACATTATGCATAACGTTATGCACAAACTGTCACATATTCAACAAATTCTTGGCTCATTAAAATGAATGTGATTATGGACTCTGCTGAGAACTTCTTCTTCTTCAGCTGATCTGCTCTTTGTAAATGTTGTCTTTTCATCTGTATTAAGTTTGTGAGCGATTGTAATGGTCTCACGGGTTGAGAACTGAGAGAAATTTTCAGGGGCATTTGATCTTTTACAGCTCAGAAGAATGAAATATGGTTTCTCAGATGTAATTTTCCTAGACACCATTTCTTTAGATAGTTCATACCTCAGGTCATCAATGTACTCATCAGTCTTCTATGAGCAAAAGGACAGGAAGGCACTGGTTTAAGTCTTATCATACTGTCTGAAAGTTGCAGCATGGGTCACCTACTGTTGCTACTGGAAAATGTTTTCATTACAGCACATCTTAATTCTTTTCTTCCACAGATCTGTCAAGCAACAGTGCTGCCACCACTTCCTGGTTGATGAACAATTTTTATGCTAGCAACAGGAAGTCTTATCAGGTTTTAATTTATAATATTTAAAATAGTCTGAACTTCCTTGCAAGCATCGTTCAATGAAACTGCTACACATATTTTTATCAGCAAGCCAAAAGTGCTTCCAGATTTACTTTTTCTCCCCGATAGAAGGTTGTCTCAATTTCTTCTATTTCATTTTTTTCCTATGTCCTCCAGACCTGTATTGTCACTCATTTTCACATAACACATCAAGTGAATGCATTTTCTCCATCTGGTGTGGCAAGGACACATACTCCCTTTGTGAAAACAAATCGTCTACAAGAAGAGAATCTTGGTGGAAGTGTTTGTACTGTTGCATCAACATGACTCAGTTGCATCCCCACAATACTTCTCTGATCTAAGATCTCCATGCTAAAAGAGGCTTGAGCCCGACTGGCCAGTTTCTTGTAATTGTCTTGGTTTTCTGCCATGCACAATATATAGTCCACGTCATTTAACTCTATGAAGAACGCATGGAATAGACACTACTATGGGTTTTTCCCCTGGAGATAACAATAAGACAACAATAAAATATCCCTTTGGAAGAACTTCATCGCATATGAGTGAATTTTTTAAAGGTTTTCTTAGTTTATAACCATGTGCTTTCATCACATGGTTTGTCCTCACCTCGATAACTGTTACGCCCATTGCAAAATATCCAGCTTGTCTGCTTAAACAGTGAGAGATTTTTTTGAAAGGTCACTCGCACTCATCTTGCCTTAATTTTTATAACTGCTTAAGGAAAGTATATTTATGGCATGGTGTTCTTTGTATTTAGCACATAATCCAGTCATGTCAGAATTTGGATCAAAGTCAAAAACGCACAATATTTAACCATGTTTAAAAATGTAGTGTGAGGTAAATCATTTTCTCTGCATTCATTGGTCACAAGAATTGCTGTATTAGAGCTGACATTTGATTCTCACTTCATCCAAATCCTTTGAGGTTTTGAATAAATTAAACCTTTTCTTCATCTGACACAGGTTCAGACTTGGCACCGATTCTTCGATACATTGCTTTCTTTTCCTAAATGATTTTGTCTTCTCATTAAACTTTAGTAAAGTAACCTCAAACACTTTTCCTTTAACAATGGTGGATTGAGGCAAGATGTCAACTTCAACTATAAACTTTTGCTCTTCAGAATCTGCATCCTGAATTACCTCAATCATTTTTTAGGGGGCGAATACAAAACCTTGCTGAGGCACTTGTTACTTTTTGCTAAACTTCTCTCAATACAATCTAAAGAATCAATGTACCAATCTGGGTCATTTACTAGAATGGCGATTATTTCTCCGTGCTTATGGGGTGTCTTTTCTGTCCATCACACCAAAATGGATTGTTCCATTGGAACGCATATTCATGCAGGCACAAGCAAATCGAATTACTTCATAAGCAAATTTGGTTTGTAATCTTACTGGATCCAGCTTTGATGCAGTAACAATTGATTTGTATTCATGACAAGGTGTAATTACATCTTCTACTCCTGTTTCCGGTGGAAGAACATGGCCTTTCACATACCTAAATTCTCCTACCTCTTTGTCAAATGGCCAGAAGATGTTGTAAGTTCATTCTTAGCAGCTGATGTTAGTGATTCTGCATGGACAAAGGCTTGAAGCTGTTCTGAGTTACCATCAGCTCTGGTTTGAACCTTGCTTGAATGCTGTAGAGTATCTGCAGCTGGAACATCTTCTCTGCTTGGAACAGCCAGAGGCAATGAACTGGATGAAACCGTTTTAGGACCAGCATGATCTGGAGATAAAGGTTGCTCTTATTAACGCGTTTCTATTTTTTGTCAATAATTGGATCGGTCCTTGTTTCATACCAAAGGTCCTGAGGAAGTCATCACTGATCTCTAAGTACAGGTCCAGTCACTTCTTCTTCATAAAACGTATCAATATATTCATTCTTTATACGTATGGAGCGCAGCCATACTCTGACATGGTCCTTTGTCCACTCATCCACAGGTGTTGCCTTGCAGTCCATTATTTAGATGGTCTTCTCCTCTGACAATTATCTGTGATGAAGACTCTTAGACAGATATAAACTATTTAGCACTTGGACAACGCGTTTCACGGCTGCAGTCGCTTCATCAGGTCAAGTTATTGTGCAATTGTACGGGGTAGAATCTCCTGGGTGCCATGTTTTTAAATGTTAAGTAGGTCATTAACCTCCATACCATTTAGTTTACAATTATAAGTTTGTAATTTGTGGTGCAATTTTATAGCACACTTTTTTTTTCCTCTTGCTTTTTGAATCCCAGCAGTTATGAAAAAAAGGATACAGGGACTGATCAAACAAGTAGTTGATGAGGCTTTACAGCGTAGAATTATTGAAGAATGTGCAAAATTCTTAGTGAAAGATCATCCTGTAACCCCTATGCTATACACCCTCCCTAAAATACATAAGAGTCTGGAGGCGCCACCTGGTAGGCCCATAGTGTCGGGTGTAAATTCAGTGTTTGTCCCTTTGGCACAATTTATTGATAAGATTTTGCAACCGTTAGTTCTTTCTTTGGATTCTTATTTGCGAGACACTAAAATGTTTATCGACAAATTAAATGATTTAAGTGCATTGAATGCAGAGTGTATCTTGGTTACTTTGGATGTTGAAAGCCTCTACACCTCCATCCCACATGATGGAGGTGTAGAGGCTATAGAGTGGTTTTTAATGTTACATGCGGATTTGACAAGTGAACAGAGAAAGTTTGTTATCTTGCTGCTGCAGATAGTATTGCGAGAGAATTACTTCTACTATGATGGGGACTTTTATGCGCAGCGTAGGGGAACTGCGATGGGTTCGAACGTGGCCCCGTCCTATGCAAATTTATTTATGGGACAATACGAGGAGAGCTTCGTTTATACTAGTCCCTTGTTCCACCAGCATGCTAAATGCTGGTGGAGATTTATCGATGATATATTTTGCATATGGGCGGGGCCACGTTCGTCCCTGGAACAATTTATTGTCCAACTTAAAGATAAGTGTCCCCAGATAGCCTTGACCGCGCATGTGGATGCCACGGGTGTCTCTTTTCTTGATACTTGGGTGTATAGGGTGGGTGACAGATTGTTCACTGACCTATACACTAAACCCACAGATCGAAACTCTATATTAGAATTTCAGAGCTTTCATCCGCAACATATTAGGAATAATATCCCGACGGGATAGTTAATGCGGGTTGAGAGATTGGTGGCGGATCCAGAAAAACGAGAAGATAGACTGGAACAGATGAGGGATACATTTAAGAAGAGAGGGTATCCTAACACTATTGGAGAACAAAGTCAGAACTAGGGCCAGGAGTAGATCTAAGGAGCCAAGAATAGCCTTTGTTAGTACTTATAACAGCCAGAGTCAACAGATAGCTAGGATTATTAATAGACACTGGAAGATACTTAAAGAATCCTTCCCTACAGTACAGGAATTTAGATATCCGCCACTGATGTCTTTTCCACGGCCGCCTAGGATTAGAGACAAGGTGGTACACACGTCTGCGGTTGAGAGGGTAGGTGTGCCCAGGAATGGGACATTCCCTTGTTTGCACTGCCACATGTGTGGCTGTGTGACAAAGGGAGATATGTTCACACATCCATCCAGTGGCAAGAGATTCTATATTAGAGGGTACTTTAATTGTGAGTCAGCATTTGTAGTTTACCTGATTAAGTGCCCATGTTGTCTAGGCTACGTGGGCAAAACCACACAACCGCTTCGAGATCGCATTTCATCACACAAATCTGCGATCAGAGGTGAGAGCTCTGATCATGCAGTGGCATGCCACTTTAAAGAATGCAGACACACTGTCTCGCAATTGAGAGTCCAGGTTATTGATAATGTCCCTTTTAGTGTAAAGAGGGGAGACCGCCATAAATTATTGTTGAGAAAGGAGGCGATGTGGATCAGGAGATTGGGAACTTTTGGTAGAGGGGGGCTTAATAAGGAATATGAGCTGTCGGGGTGTATTTAGAATTGCATTGCATTTTTGTCTTTGTAGGGGATTTATGCATATTTATCTTGTGTGTGTTTTTATTTTTATCTATTTATAGATCCATTGGACCGACGAGGAGGAGTTAGGTGGAGACTGGCAAGTTTAAATTGTCCAGGGCAGGTGATGGATTGCTGTGCGGGGAGAGACTGGGGACTTTATGGCTAGGCTGCTCTATTGGCTATACAGGTACTGTCCCTTGTTTGGGGTTGCCATGGGGATAATGTTTACATGTGGGAGTCACATGATAGCGAGGGCGGATCGCCCAGATGTAGTCAGTGACGTTCCTTTCTCATTCAGACGAGCTGCCTCCGCATTGGAGAGCGGAGCGCTCCTACTATTGGAGGAATGACCCCATGTGACTGACGTTGCGTCTCTGATGACGCTGCGGACGCCGGCGGAGGGGGCGGCTGTGTTCTGGTGTCCTGAGCGTCTCCTCGCATGGCAACCATATTCCCCGCTGATTAGGTGGGTGATTGCTGACGTCTGGGGGAGGGTATTGAGCACTCCATTTTGCATACGAAGGGATTAGTTCCCCATCAGGTCCGCCGGCCTCTGCCTCTCTCCGATTGGTCGGTCACAGGTGAGCTCATCAGATTGTGTGGTATATAAGGAGATTTGTAATGTTTATCAGTGTGATGATCCTTGCTTTTGGCTTGAAAAAGGGCTGCATGCCCGAAACAGCGGAGCTGTCGCTGCTGCTTTGACATCATGCTTTTTAACCAATAAAAGAGCTATTTTTCTACTGAAGGCGGTGCTGACTCGATTTTGGAACTTTGATGAAAAAAAGAGGGTGGGGTTAGGTGCAGGAGGGTGGGACGGATTGGGAGGGGGTCTTTTCTTCTGGGTTGCCTTCAGAGGTGTTTTGCTGCAGGCTATGACTCTTCCACAGGGCCCTTGGCAACCATTCCGGCGTAGCTCTTGTCATGTTTGGGGCAGGCCATGTACATGTTCATCTCTGGTTTACTTTAAACCTTTTTGCGAACTTCCATTTTGATTGTTTTTCTTCAATCTGTTACAATACCAAGTTCAAATAATTTTGTCAGACAGGTCTAGTTCTTTGGTAAGCTGAGATTGCTGCCCTGATGTGTTAACAGAAATACAAATGTTTCTCCAGCACAACCCTCACATTTGTCTATTGCAGAAGGTGAACAGAGGCCCCAAAAGGATAAAATATACTAAAATATACTAAAATTATTATTGCCGAGGAGGTAGCGGTGGACTCTCCTCCCCCAGGCAGACATGCAGCTGTCAATTTTTCATCAAAACAAATGTATTCACATACTCCAAAGTACAAGAAACGCATTTCACAGGTATATTAATGCTTCCTCAGGCAATAAAGAGTATCGCGCAGCAAAGTGTCCACGCCTAGCGCCTCTCACATGTCTATTGTCATTTTTTTGTTTTTCCCCTGAACTACTTGTGCAGTATCATGCTGTTAGAATGTACAGTATTTTGCTATAGAGGTGTTTATAATCTGGTATAGTGCAACAAAAGATACTCGGTGAAAGGGAGACCACTGCTTAGCAGTTTCGGGGTTTGAGTGTATGAGATGATGTGAAGCAGATAGGCAAGTTGTCTCGCATGCATACACGCCTCCTATTATTCCTTGTGTTGATCAGTTGTCTTCTCTCCTCCTCCTCAGGGGACAGGGTGCAAACATGTCCTTTGTGTACCAAAATTTCAGGATATCCATTAGGGTAAATCGTCAAAAACATCACAGTTCAGACAGTATGATTACAATAGTCCTGGAAGTGACCATATTTGCCCATTACAGAAAGTAAAGTTCATTCTGCCCATGTTAATCCTGGCAGGAGGACTTACATGGTCTTTAAACCTTACTGCAAACTTATATTTTGATGTCCATATTGCAAACTTGATCCAAAGCAGGTTGCAGTCCTTGTTTGTTTCTGCCATCTTTTACAATACCAAGTTTGAATAATTTTATCAGGCAGGTCTAGTTTTTTGGCAAGCTGCAATAATTTTGCCCTGATGTGCTTTTGGCAGCAATAAAAATTCTCCAGCACACCTCACATTCTTGTCTATTGTCCTTTTTTTTTTTTTCCTCAACTTTGGGCAATGCCTGTTCATTACTCATAACCTCATCCATGGTGCTGTTTTTTATTCATTTCCTCCATACATTTTTTATTGGAGACCATCATTTGTGCATGGTTTTTATTTGCAGCTGTCCATGTCTGGCTATAACTCTGGCCAGAATGGTAGCCAGTGGCCTTTCCAGTTCCAGATGAAATGAAAAATCAATTTTGTGCAAATTTTTCAAGATCACCTCGCTTGGAGGGAACACCACACTCAAATACAACAGAATGGTATTAGTGATTTAATGATTACCACTTTCCCTTCAAATTATGATGTAAACAGTTTACACATCTCTATTTTTGCAACTCTCCCCTACACCATATTCCTGCTTTTTGTACCATTTTTTTCATTGTCAAAATAACACCAAGAATTTTGATTTGCTTATGTTTCTGAAAGAAATATTGCACATCACCTCCACTGGCCTTTTTTGTGAACAGATCATACTTCTAAAGGTTTAATTTAAAGCCAAAACCTTCATGGAAATACTCAGTCCTTTTTTTTATCGCACATCATGGTGACATCACCATATAAGATCTCGCCATATAAGCTGTCTGGTGGCTTGCAAGTGCCACCACTCCATGGGGAGAAATAAAGGTCTGGTCACGCAGACTGCCGACTGCCGACACCATCTTGGATTCCGAGAGCCTTAGGGAGAAATTGCCTGTTTGTGTGGTGTTTACCTCTGCTTTTTATTACATTTACTACTAATAGATGGTTGGCGCAGAGATGGTTCCCCAGTAAATCAAACCTGGGACAGGAATGAGGCAGTAGTGCTGCTGTGTGCCGCCAATTACAGCCGAGACAGCAGGGAGTTAGGCGACAGTCCTCATTAGCTTCCGACCATGCCCCACCCCCTAAGTTTTTTTTTTTGTTTTGTTTTTGTTTTTTTTGCATTCCAGATGAGTGTTAATAGTTTTTGGATTTCCACCAAAGGGCATCATGTGTACATAAGCTTGATGGAACCCCTCATTCCTGGGATATGCATGATGGATATAAAGTGCTGAGTTATGAGGAACATGAAAACCTGCCATCAATCCAATGTTGGTTATCAGATGTCTATCCTTCATCAGCATGGTTAGATTGTCCAGAGCAGGTTGCGGTCCTCCTTTTTTTCCTTCTACCATCTGTTACAATAGCAAGTTTGAATAATTTGTCAGGCAGGTCTAGTTCTTTGGCAGGCGGAGATATTTCTGCCCTGTTGTGCTTTTGGCAGCATTAACAATAATTATCCAGCACACTTCTCATATTCTTGTTGTCCTCTGTTTTCTACTCTGAACTTGGGGAAGTGTCTGTCAACTCATAACCTCATCCATGGTTTTATTTTTATCCATTTTATCCATTTCCTTTTTTTTTTTGGGGGGGGACCATATATGTGTTTTTTTTTATTTAAATTGCAGCTGTACACTCTCAAATATACAATTCTATGCCATATAAGAAGACGTCTTTGCACATACCCCTTGGCCTCCGGGTAATGGTACTACCTTTATTGCTTGACCCGGCAGCATTCATAACTCCCCACTAACCACTGCACCGAGCACTCCATCCAACCAACACAGATCCCCCAACTACCAACACCTTTATTTTCTTTAACCATGACACGCTCACCCTACCCTCACTAAACCCAAAGAAAAACACACACTCCCTACTAAGTTGGAGTGATACTTTAATGTCGGCCACAGCTGAATCACAACAATACAAAGAACATAAATATCAATAACCTCAAACAGTAATGTAAACCTATCAAGTTCTCGCTCTCCCTTTTCACCCCCCTTACTAGCTGGTGGCGACCAAGGAGCCCCATCTTGAAGCACTTCCAATTACAGCCTGCACAAAAAAAAAACAGTTGTCCAAACCAGGCCTGGGAAGTTCCTTGGGCTTACATGCAAATTGGAAGTTAATCAACCGTACATAAACATACCAACCACTGTCAACCCCAATAATTTGACAGACCAGGAATTTTGGCCTCTATTTCCTTATATTCCAACCCCTCAGCCCCATTTTGCCACCTTCACTAGTAGAGGAGACAGCCGCCGAAGTCTGCAATGAGAGAATTAAAAACTGCCCTGCATTAGGTAAAACTGCTAGCTACCACCATGCTAAGATCCCCCTAACAAATGCAGGTCTCACCAGACCCTCAAGCGCCCTAACTCGCGGCACTAACTGAAAAACACTAAACAGAAAACAGTAAAGGACCCCAACTGCCCCCCTCACCTAGCTAAGTAAAACAAGGGAGTATGGGACGTTTTCTCAGGCTGCCAGCTAAGTAGGTAATGCCCTCTACCACCTCTATCATCTAGCACTACCTCCACCCAATCCCAGCCCTGCCTATGCTCCAGCTCCTCTCCCCCACAGTTAACCATTTCCCACTCTGAAGTAAGTTTTTGTAGAACTTATCGGGGTCATGATGCTTCTGGGCTAATTGCAGAGAGCATCTCCTTATCTTGTCTTAGTTTGTTTAAAGAGGAAAAGCAAAAGAGAAAATCTTACCCTGTCAGTGTAGAAAAAATGTCTATTGCAGCATAGGAGGAAAGTTTAAATTTTCATTTTTTTTTTATTTCTAGTGTGTAGAGCTAGTGTTTTTTCCTCTTAGCATGGTTAGATTGTCCAAAGCGGGGTTCGGTCCTCGTTTTTTCCTTCCATCTGTTACAATACCAACTTTGAATAATTTTGTCAGGCAGGTCTAGTTCCTTGGCAAGCTGTGATATTTCTGTCCTGCAGGGCTTTTGGCAGCTATAAAAATAATTCTCCAGCACATCTCTTGCATTGTCTGTCGTTCCTTGTTTTCTCCCCTGAACTTGGGGCAGTGTATAGTCTACTTGTGCAGTATCATGCTGTCAGAATTTACAGTATTTTGCTATAGAGATGCACATATTGTGGTATAATGCGACAAGATACTCAGTGACCAGGAGACAACTGCTTAGTAGATCTGGGGTTTGAGTGTATGAGGGGTGTGAGAGGCAGGAAGGAAGTTGTCTCGCATGCATACACGCCTGTATTTTCACTTGTGTTGATCAGTTTTCTTCTCTTTTCTCCTCTGCAAAGGAGAGGATGCAAACACACATCCCCTCTGCTTGCAAAGATTACATGATCTTCCATTAGGACAACTGGCAATATCATGGCCAAATCATCACAGTTCGGATAGTAAGTCTGATTACAATAGTCCTGGTAGTGTTTTTTGCAGTGGCAACAGAACTGGCCCATCCCAGAGAGTACAATTGACTCTGCCAAATGTAAACCTGGCTGTTGGCCGTACACTGTCTTTGAACCTTACTGCAAACTTCCATTTTGATCATATCCCAAACTAATTGATCAAAAGTGGGTGGCTGTCCTCGTTTTTCCATCTGCTGTCTGTTACAATACCAACCTTGAATACATTTGTCTGGCAGGTCTAGTTCTTTGGCAAGCTGAGATTTCTGCCCTGATCTAGAGCTGAGACGCAGGGAGTTAGGTGACAGTCCTCATTGGCTTCCAGCCATGCCCCCCTTCTCCCCTTTTTAGCTTTCCAGATGAAAAAGTGTTAAGTTTGGATTTCCACCAGAGGGCATCATGTGTACATAAGCTTGATGGAACCCCTCATTCCCGGGATACACATGAATATAAAGAATCAGAATCCATTTTTTCGCCAAGTAAGTTTTCACCTACAAGGAATTTGTCTTGGCAGTTGCTTAACAAACGCAAACAAAAATACAAGGACAGACAGTGTGTATATTACAAGTCAAGGACATTATGCAAGTATAGTGGCAGTAAGCAATGTGAGAATTGTTCATTTACAGTTCTGTGCTGATTACTTTGCAGTCCTAGCAGCTCTAACGTGGTTCAGCATTAAGTATGGCTACCGCTTGAGGAAAAAAGCTGTTCCTGTGTCTGGAGGTTTTGGTAGCGATGACCGGAATCTTACTCCTGAAGGCATGCGCTGGAAGATGGAGTGATCTGGGTGAGAGGGGTCAGAGGCAATTTTGATTGCTCTCTTTCTGCACCTGCTAGCGTAAAGATCCTGCAGGGAAGGTAAGCTACAGCCAATTATCCTTTCCGCTGTTCGGATGATGCGCTGCAGCCTCCCCTTTTCTAATGCTGAGCAGGAGCCGAACCATACAGTCATAGATGATGATATGGTGGATTCGATGATTGCAGTGTAGAACTGCACCATTTGATTTTGAGGTAGACAAAACTTTTTCAGCTGCCGTAGATGGTACATCCTCTGTTGCGCTTTCTTGACAATAGTGTCAGTGTCGTCCCATTTTAGGTTGTGTGATAGTGGACCCAAGAAACTTGAATGACTCTACCTGGGTTATTGTGGATCCATTTATGGTTAAGGGGAGGTGCTGGGGGGGGGATCTCCTAAAGTCTATTATCATCTCCATGGTTTTGAGAGCATTTAGTTCCAAGTTGTTGCTGCACCAGGAGGAAAGCTGTCCCACCACATGCCTGTATGCAGACTTGTCCCTGTTTTTCTATGAGACCAACTACTGTTGTCATCTGCAAACTTCAGAACCTTAACAGATGGATCTGTGGAGATGCAGTCATTGGTGTACAGTGAGTAGAGCAGTGGGGAAAGCACACATCCCTGGGGTGCACCAGTACTGACTGTCAGAGAGCTTGATGTGTGTTTACCAAGTCTAACATGCTGTCTCCTGTCGGTTAGGAAATCGGTTATCCATTTGCAGATGGATTCAGGTATGTGTAGCTGGGAGAGCTTGCTGTGTAGCAGAGATGGCATTATGGTATTAAATGCAGAGCTGTAATCTATAAATAAAATCCTGGTGTAGGTTCCTGGGGTGTCTAGATGCTGTAGTACATAATGCATACACATGTTCACGGCATCATCTGCGGATCTATTAGGCCTGTAGGCAAATTGCAGAGTGTCCAGCAGGGGATCTGTGATAGATTTCAGATAAGCCATTACATTTTTCGAATGCTTTCATAACCAATGATGTTAGGGCAACAGGCCTGTAATCATTTAAACATGTAGGTTTTGCATTTTTTGGAATTGGTACAATAGTTGAGCTTTTAAACCAGGCCGGAACAATTGAGAGTTCGAGAGATGCTTTGAATATCTGTGAATACAGGAGCTAATTGATAGGCACAGTTTCAAGCATTTCACAGACAGTGTCTGGCCCCATTTGCTTTCCTAGTGTTTTGTCTTTTGAAGAGTCTGTTTACATCTTATTGGCATATTGTTAGAGCATGCACATCTGGGGACAGGTCAATAGATTGTCTGGCCTCCTGTGTTGTGTAGATGCTGAGGCACCGCAGGGGGTGGAGACGTTAGCTGGCAAAAGGAGTGTTCAGTTTGCCTGTTGCAGAGATGGAAATTATGCGAATTAACTTGTGTTTAGCTTTTGTTGGTAGTGTCAAACCTGTAATAAAATGTATTCAGTTCATTTGCAAGCTGCAGATTGTGTAGTGAGGGCGGAGATTTCTTCCTGTAGCTGGTAATTTCATGCAGAGATTTCCATATTGTGAACAAGTCGGCGTTTAAACATTGTTTCTCAAGTTTTTTTTAGAATAAAGTGCTGGGTTATGAAAACCTGCCATTTCAATGTGGGTTACCCTCAATCAGCTGATCACCGTCACTCTGTACAGTAACATTAGTTACATTAGCGTCTTCCTCTTCAGCCGTTCGGACATCCTCCCTTAGCATTCAGCTTATCCTCAGCACTTATCAAAAATTATATTACAGTGCTCAATGGTAAGTCGTAGACAATCAGTTAATCTCCAGAAATATCTCAAGACTAATATGGCTGGTAACACCAGTACTAGGTAGTGCCAATATTCATAAAGTCTATAGATATAATAAAGATTGCGCTCAATATTGGTCCATGTAAGTAAATATTCAGCCATTATAGAGGATTTCCCCCCTTCATGCAGCAACTCACTGGACGTTGCAACCAATTTTGGCGCAACTTGAGTATATGGCCACCCCACTGCCTCCTCTGGCAACCTCCAAGAGAGCTTCCATTGCATAAAAATATCAAAATATTTTATTAAAAATTGGTCACATACCTTTAAAAACAGCGTGCCCCCCCAACAAAAAGCTGTAGAGCATGACCTGCTAGGTCTCTGTAGGGACCGTAACAGACTGTACTGCTATGTGTGGGAAGATGAACAGTTGTGCGGCCCTGCCACTGAACTCCATTCGCACTATCTCCGCTATGCAGCCACACCCCGTGACCTGTGTCCAACCGGCGTCATGTGATTTCAGTTCCTCAAACGTCGCTCTGTAGCTCCGCCCTATGTGTTAAGTTGCCTCAGCACTATCAGCATGCTCAGCCACATTACTTAGTCTGCATATCGCTGCACTGGCCACTCTTCCTTTCAAGACCAGTGATAGCGGCAATGTTCTGCAGCACTGCAGACTGTTCCTCCTTTCCTCTGCTCAAAGATACAGTGGGAGTGGCACTTTCAGCAACGGCCACGCCCCCAGACAACTCTGTATCAGCAACTTTCCGCGCTGCCTGCCCGCTCTTCTCGGCCAAGGGGTTCTACCTCCTCTACAGCCCACACACATGCCTCACCACACCACCTTTTCAAAGCCTCCTTTTCAGCAAGGGTGTTACAGGCAACAGCCACTCTGGAACCACTTAAATTAGGTATCTGACGGTATAGCCGCCATGCCTCCCTTTCAGCAGTAGCTTTCCTGTCAGCAGCAGCTTTCACGGCAGGATAGTCAGTATCCTTAAACCAGGGTCTTTAAACAGTTGAAAAACTGCCAACCCATTAAATAGCTGGCCATGAAAAAAAATTTAAATTGGAAAAACTATTATTTAACCAATATTGTAACTGTAAAAGAAATCGGGTAATCCTAAACCCCCTACAACTACCTTTTCTACTTTCTCCCTCCCACACCTCTCCATTTTAGAGCCCCTCAAGAACAAAAACAAAACCCACTTCACCCTCTGTACCCAGACTCTATTTGGTGGCAAAACTACACAAGTATATAGGATCAAAGGGAAGATCACCGACTTAACAATTAACACCTTCCCAACAAAAGATAATTCCCCAAGTCTCCAAAAATTTTCTTTTTTCACTTTAAGATTAAATCAAAGGAAGTTTCCCTTTCAGGGATGTATCAAAAGTGACCCCCAAAAACCTCAATTCCTCAACCTGGGAGACATTACCTGCATCCAATTCCACCTGCCTCCCAAAACTGCATACTTTACATTTATTCCAATTTACCCTCATGCCAGACACACTGCAAAATTCCATTAATAGTTTATTGGCCCTCTGAATGTCACATTGGGACCCACCCACAAACACATCATCCATATATGACATAACCTAAAAACCCATCCCCCCACTCCCAGGAATCAACCCCCCCCCCCCCTTATTCTTTGATAAGCTTGAATATACCAAAGCAGGGCTCCACCACACATATGAAATCCAATGGTGAGAGCGGACACCCCAGTCTTATCCCAGCTCTCATAGGAAAGGCCGTGGAAACACTCCATTAATTGCTACTTGACGATTTGACGATAAACCCCTTATAATCTTCTAAATTTTTCCCGGAAACCTAATTTTATCCACAATCTCAAACAAAAATTTATGAGAAACACGATCATACCCTCTCAAGATCAATCGATTGCAACATAAGAACTGAATTTTTAAGACGTGCCAAATAGATTACATCTCTTGGTAAAATTAAATTATCAGAAATCCTTCTGCCCAGGACACGGCTACACAAAACTTAACTACTTTGCAGGAGTCATCTTTAATAGGCCACGTTTTTAACATAAAACTCCCTAGGCAAACCATCTTTTCCAGGAGTCTTTCCCACTGGCATCCCACAAACAGCCGGATAAGGCCCGGTTCACATTAGCGGTGGCTATCCGGAATAGCCGTGCCGGAGCCGCACCGCATGCTGGCCGGACGAAACGGACGCACGGCATAGCAATGTAAGTCTATGCCAGGGTTCACATGTGTCCGTTTCGTCCGGACCGGAGCCGGACCGGATCCGGACTCCGGTGTCCGTTCCAACATGCGCTATTTTTTGGTCCGGCTCCTCCGGCAGCCGTATCCGGGGCGGAGCCGGACTGCACCATCCGGCCAATGGAAACCAATGAGAACCGGAGAGCGCACAACACACTGGCAAAAAATCCGGATGTTCTACCCCACTTCCTATGAGGATTGTTGCGGCGATATTGTATCGGGGACACATGGGCAACCATTTTGGAGTGGAGCAGCACGAGCTGGAGATGTTGGCAGCATGTTGGAGGTGGAGGTGAGTGCTAAACAGCGGAGGGCCTGATTCCACAGGTTCCCCTTCTGCTGACCTCCCAGACCCCAACATTTTTTTTTGTTTTTATACAGGTTATCTCTTTTAGAATCCGGATCCGGACCGCAACCGTGTTCATACCGCACGGAAACCGTATGCAACCGGACCGGATCCGGACAGGAACCGTACGGTTCAGGTCCGATCCGGCTCCGGTGCGGTCCGGACATCCGGTGCGGTTTTTGCAAAACCGCAAGTGTGAACCGGGCCTTAATCTCCTCATCC
This sequence comes from Hyperolius riggenbachi, assembly GCF_040937935.1. Taxonomy (NCBI): domain Eukaryota; kingdom Metazoa; phylum Chordata; class Amphibia; order Anura; family Hyperoliidae; genus Hyperolius; species Hyperolius riggenbachi. Next base: position 20,320,863 of record NC_090649.1, read on the forward strand.
GCAATCTTATCCTCCAACACTTTTTTATCCGCATCATCCAACATTCCGGGAATGATTGTAAATAATTTTGCACAGAATCGCCCATCTTACCCACCTGGCCGCTATATAGTTTTTTTTTTTAATAAAAATTAGTTTTATAGCATTAATTTCCTCACCCTCCACTTCCACCCCCTCCCTCCAAACAGATGTAAAAAAAGGGATATTTTTTCAATTTTTAAACAATCTCGTGCATTTTTCATCCTCATCCAATCTTTTCACTTTAGCTTTATATACAATCCTCCTCCCCCCTATCCTCTAACACCTTATTCCTCTCCTCCCTTGCTGCAGCAATGGCATCATCCACGTCATACCCCAATTACGAAAACAAATATAAAGTTTGCAATCTCTGGTTTACCTCCTTCTACCACCGCATAACCTCCCTTGCTTTAACATGGTTATAATGCCTGAAAAAGTGCCCACACTGCCCCTTCACCCAATCCCACCAAAGCAAAATGTTTTCAAAATAAATTTCATGCAGCTGCCACAAATTTAATTTTTCCCTAAATTTTACAGAAATCTTTTACTCCTCCAGCAGGGAAGAATTTAGTTTCCATAATCCTTTCCCAAAAACAAACTTCAATATTTATAATTGCATATAGACCTCTGTGGTCTGTAAAAGAGAAAATAAAATGTGTATACACCTCAAAACTTTATGAAATCAAAATATAATCAATCCTGGACTTTACTGTCCCTTTATCTGAGTAAAACAAATTTTGGGGCATCCCGCACCTCCTTGAATGCATCCTGCAACCAAAAATCAGTAATCATAGAATTAAACAAACTACTAGTTGCATCAATTTTTGAAGCCATCTTCTCTTCCCGATCACTGGTTTTCCTAATCCAAAATAAAATCCCTGACAATAGTATTCACCCTCCCAGGTAAATTTTATAAAGAAAAATCATTCAAAAAACGCAAACGCTCACTCTTCTCTGGAGCATAAACGCAAAAAATTCTCAAAACAATATTCAAAAACTTAACACGTGCTGTTACCAGCCTACCAGGCACAATCTGTACTACATTATTAATAGCAATATTATGGGTTTTGCATAAAATTGCAACCCCTTCATTCCTACTGCCCTATTCCTTAGATCACACTGCTAGTCCATAAGGCCACTCCTCCTCACTCTGCATAAGTGAATGTGCATTCCTGCAGTAACAAAACCTCAATAGAAAAAACTTGCACAAAATAAATATCGCCTGTCTTGCATTGGTTCAATAAATAGGTCTTACATTAATTGACAGTACTTTAATGTTTACCATGTTACATCACTGCAGGAGTGCAATTCATCAGAGTAAAGCATATCATCTCCTCCTCCTGGATTTCCTCCCTTTCCCTTTTTTCTCTTTAGTAAACCGGCAGGCGTCTTGAAACTTCACAACATTTTCTGCAGCCAGAAAAGACTGCGCAGGAGACGGCGACTCCTCCATCCCCTCAGACTCCGCTGCACTGCCCACAAACAAATCGGCACTCACACCAGGAATAACATAAGGATCCAGGCGAGTCCGTTTACTGGAAGACTGTTCCTCTTCCTCTCAAGACTCCCTTTGCACGCTTCTCTGCCCCGCCACTAATGAGCGATCATCATCCGCAAAACTCCCATCAGACCGTATCCATTTCAGAGCCACTTTCACACTCTCCTTCCCCACGCTCAATTGCTTCTGCACACATGGACCAATTGCATAAGGGATCCTCAAAATCCAACATTTGCACTAAACTTCTTTCCTCTGCATTAGGACTCCATTGCACAAGCCCCACCCCCTCCAGCTTCGGTATCAAAGCACCATTATGCTGAACTGAGGGACTATCAGACCCAGCAACCTCATCATCCCCTTCACCTTGCACAGCATCAGTACACACAATCATCAATAGACAGCTCAGCATTTACAGACTTTCCAGCGTCATCGCCGTCTTTTGCACCAAACTCCCCCACTCCAGGCACATCACACTTCGCATGCGCCGCTCCAGTGACATCAGCCACGTGTCCCGCAAGCTCCACCCCCACCTCGGATACTTGATACATTAATTGCCACTGCTGTTTCCTTAGCGGCAGAACTGCTCTCACTCCCTGCAGCACTAGTAACTTTGTCTGCACTCAGTCACTTCAGACACTTAAGACACATTGCACTGAGCAGTGTCACCCTATCCTCTTTTGTGATGTCACCACGTGCTTGATTCAACAGCTTCCAGCTCCTCAATAGCCTCACAATAAGCCATGCCCTGTAAATTTCTAACTGCCCCTCGCTTCTCAGCGAATGACATGTCAGAGAAGCTTTTGCAGGCTTTCCAACAGATAATGCACTCCTGGGTTGCCATCTCTCTCTGCTCCTATGAGCTTCAGCTTTAGAAAGTTCAGGATACTCTGTCATGCCAATCACGTTGTACAGTTGAAAACCGGGTGTGTCTAGGCACCCCACATTGTCTGGCCCAGTGCCCTGGGCTATAACAAAGGTCACAAACCCCTGGGCTCCGGACATCGATTAGTCTCATGTCCAGGGGCTCCACATCTTCGGCAGCACCTCTCTGCCTGACGCACATCACTTAGATGTCCGTATTTATTGCAAGACCTGCAAAACTCCGGCACATCCGGATAAGAGGAACCCTCTCTCCCCACCAAAGGTGAACACTGCTGGGGGTCTGGCCACCCCTCCGATGCCATCAGGGTCCTCTTTGAAAGTTACAAAGTACTTATACTTACCATTACAGATTCCATATTTATTCCTCAGAGGAACAGTACTTAAATAAGAGCCTCACTATAGTCGGATCCACCTCGGTTATACATGTGAATAGTCAACATCACTTCCTTCATCATATAGAGTGGCTACACATCCATTCTCAATAGAAATTGGTCATCTTGATGCCTTTTGACCAGCATTCAGCAAGGAAGCTTCCAAAGCAAAGGTGAGATCAAATATACCCTGATTCGCAAAATCCTGCAACACATAAATCTAATCCAACTGTACCTTTAGAGTCGTCAATAACACCTTTTCCACGATGCATTCCGACATTGTTCTTCTGAAACCCGGCTTGACCTGAAAACGAAGGGTGCGTCTATAGGCATCAATCGATTGGATTCCATCTCCAGTGGTTCATCACTCCTTTTCAGTTATGGTCCCCACAGGGAGGACCCCAACTAAACACCCCGGCCAAGACCGCACTTGATCTTAGCCGAAAGGCCGAGAAGCGATAACCCATTTATTGTCCGCAGCTGCGCCTGCCATAGGATTTAAGGTGAACTACATACTAAATGCAGCAGCGGCCAACTGCCAGCTAGCTCTGTGGGTACCGGCTGCTGGGAGGACCGCTTCCCACTGCCTCTGCAGGCCTGCTGGGCCACAAGGATGGGCACACTTGTGCCAGATGGAGACTCAAGGGCCAGGCTCAGGTACTGACATTTGCATGGCTGTACCCACCACCGGAACAGCCAGCACCCCTCTGGTGCCGTGCCTCCACACCGAAAAAAAAAGTAAAGTAAGCTTCCGGCTCCCTGCATCCCGGCACGACGCTAGTAGAGTGTGGAGGGCAGACAAAGTCAAGTCTCTAGCCAAGCAGGCTTGCTCTGTGTACGCTGAAAACCAATGTAGTCGTCCTCCTCCTCTTTCCTCTTAATCGCTCTCTGCCTAACCTCCCAGCCACAATGGTAAAGGTCTTGCAGGGACTGCAGCTGGTGCTACAGCCTCCTGAGGTCCTTCTTCCGCTCGCCCTCCTGTTGACGTCCCTTCTCCTGAAAGAAACTGCGGAGCCTTACCTTGGTGAACTCCCACCACTGTCCAACTCTATCAAACTTGTCTTTGTCATCTCGCCAGGAGACATAGGCCTCTCCTAGCTCCCCCACAAGCTCCTTATTTTCCAGCAGTTTACAGTTCAGCTTCCAGGAACCTGGTCCAGGAGGAAACCAGTCACCTAGGATTATTCAAAATTTGGGGTTGGGGTGACTAGTGCGCTCCTCAGATAATAAATATTAAATAACCGGCCTAACTGCCTGGTGCGCTCTAATCAACAGGGGTGTATACCATAGAGCAAGTAATATATTAACACGATGGTAGCGCTCAACAGCTCTTTCCTATGTATCACTATTATGGATCACTAAACCTCAGCTTTCCATTATGTGATTAAATTGCACAAACAGCCAAGAACACTAATCCCAATAAATTCAATAGAGCATTTTTTTTCCTTTACATGCCCAATTGGAATACGGCTGGAGGCACAGGAGGATCGGATTCATCTGACAGGCTGGGCCAAACGCGTTAATTGCCAACTGTTGCGATTGGCAATTCAATTTGGTGAGCACATCTACTGTCTCTATGAGGATAAAGCATGTTGTCGTAGAAATGTCTTCCTGATATTGGCAACATTCATATTGGACTTGTAAACTAGGACTTTTGCTAATGTTCATTTGATATTGTTTTTTTTTGTGAAGAGACATTACTGTGAGTGTTAAAAGTTCCACAATAGATTGGACTAACATTCCCTTTCCCCTATATGAAGTATGGGACTCTCATATGAGGATTTATGATTCCTTTTTAGATATTAGAGCATGTGTATGAGGTTTTTAATATGAGTAATGTAAAGGGAAACTGTTGAATTTATTGGGATCAGTGTTCTTGGCTGTTTGTGCAATTTAATCACATAATGGAAAGCTGAGGTTTAGTGATCCATAATAGTGATACATAGGAAAGACCTGTTGAGCGCTACCATCATGTTAATATATCAGTCGCCTAGGATTGCCTGTAAGTGCACTGCTCTGTGGTCAGAGAAGAAACTGGATCATGGAGTGACTGCTATGCCTCACTGCTCGGGAGGTGAAGATTAAGTCAATCCTCGAGTGCACCGAGCTATCAGGCCAGCACCATGAGTAATTCACGGCACCCGGTCCAATAGAACCCACTGCGTCAGATGCCTCCCTCAACATCTCCACTAGCAGGCAGGAGGTGACATCGAGCTCGGCTGTCGAGCTGGAGCTACAGCCCCCCTTTTCCACTGGGCAGTTGAAATCACGGCCAACACTACTGGTCTGGATGTGGCGAGGTGCAGTCTCGGGGTCTGGAAAAGTTCCAGCCGCTCATTCTTTCCAGGGGGTGTGTACACATTGATGAACCTAACTGGTTCTCCTGCCCACGAGCCCTCTACGACCAGAAGTCGGCTGCAGATGAGTTCCTGCACAGTGTCAACCATGAACGCCTGACCCCTGATCAGAATGGCTACCCCTGCAGACTTGCAGTCGCCACCTCCCGACCAGAACGACGGCCCGTGAGTCCACTGGGTGGAGAGGTGCCTGTATGTGCTTGCATAGGGCAGTGCACATTCCTGCAAGAAGAATACATTACCCTGTTGCCTGTCAAGGAATGCCAGGGCTGTATGTCCCCTCGACGTGTCTTTGATACTTCTCACGTTGATGGAAAGAATGTTGAGTCCTGCCATCACTACTGCTGTGGGAAGAAAAGACCATTACTGTGGTGGGGACGTTGTCCCCTGGTTACCTGTCCCGGCTGGCGGCTCCCACTTTGGTGCCACATCTGGGTTCTCTGGTGCTCGGGTCACCGTCCCTGCCCTCTGATGCTGTAATGGTTTGGGGCTATGATGTGTGGCCAGTTTTGGAGCACCTCTATTTCCCGTTGGAGCTCAGCCTCTCTTAGGTCCGTCTCTGATGGCGGTTTCATTCGGTTTTTTCGGGGCAGTTTCCCCAGCGGCTGAAGTTCCTTTCAGTCTCCTTTTTCACCCTGATTGGGGTATCTGTTTGGGCGGCAAGTGTGGGAAACTCCTCCAGGGATGTTATCTCAGGGGGTCGGGCCTGGGAGGGGTGGAAGGGTCGTGGGGTTGGGAAGGGTGGTTTGGGTGCGGTCTTACCGTCCTTCCTTTGCGGGGTCTTCTTTGGCTGTTGTGCTGGTCTGGAGGGTGTAGGCTTCATAGGTCGTCGTACAGACTTCATGGTGCCCTTGTCAACCCTTTTGGCATAGGACTTATCCCGCCGGGGGCAGTCTCTATACATATGACCTATCAGCCCACAGAGATTGCAGCTCCTTGCTCTGGGGCAGTCTTTCGACTTGTGTCCCGTCACTTGGCAGAACCTGCAAGCAGATTCCCTACAATCTTTCCCCTGGTGTCCCAGCTTACCACATCGCCTGCAGGTATGGGGTATATCCTCGTAGCTCAGGAGTCCTGTTGAGTTCCCCAGTGAAAAACACGGTTTCAGGTGCTGGAGGCCGCCTGGCAGATTGGGATCCTTTCACAGCCTGCATAGGACCGACCACCTACCTGTCCAGAAGCCGTTGGCATCTAGGAGCTGGGTGGGGGTTTTCAGCACTTCGCAGAAGCGCTTCAGGTAGGTGGCAATGTCTGCCGCCGGTACGTGTGGGTTCCTCATCATGACAGTGACTCTCCTTTCCTCACTCTGGATGGGGGAGTTGCACAGGAACTTGGCGAATACTGAATCTGGTCCCGCCGCCGAGACCATCTCCCAGTATCGCCTGCATACCTGCAGGGAAACAAAGGTGACAAAGAAAATACCTGAGACGAAGTTCTGGATAGAGAGGGTTTCTGCCTTGGCGAACCCCTGCTCCAGGACCATCTTCTTCCCGAACACCTCTGGGGTCATGTCCAGCACTCTCCCCCCATTGTGGCTGGAGGACCACCGTGGTCTTCATCTACGGCTCCAGGGCAGGTGGTCCTGGGCGGGCCTGCCTGGGACGGGGTGGGACCGCGGGGCTACATCTACTGAGGTGGCAGAGGGTGAGGCAGCCACTCCCTGAGGTGCAGGAGAGGGTCTTGGGGGGCCGCAGCGGCATCCTTCCTCCCTTGTCCAGATTTCTTCTGTCTGGCAGTCATGTAGCGCCTCATTCCCGGAAGAACCTTCATGGCATCGATTCTCTGGCGAGGATCCGATTTCTTCCCAAGGCAATTCCGAGCTGCGAAGTTCTCCTGCTTGTCTGAAGCTTGCAGAGTGTCTGAAGTTCCTCGGCGAGTTCCTGGAGATCCTCAGCTTGCTTGCGAGTCGCGACTTGCAGGATGATCTTCCGGTCTTGTAGTTCATCGTCTGGGATGTCCTCAGCGATCTCTCGCTGGTATTTGTTCCACCTGGGGTTGTCCTTAAAAGGACAAGCTCTTCCCACAGGGGACTTGGGCCCAAGCTGCAGCACTGATGAGAACAGATTTTTTTTTTTTAATCAAAAAAAACATTTAAAACCAGTCCTCACACTGATTCCACATCACATGTCCTCCATCAGACTTTTCTCATGATTTTAAAATCAAGAGGCTTTTTTTTTTAACATGATTAAGTCACCGTGCTCCATTTATCCCGTTTCCATATTTCTTGTGCTTTTTTCTTCACCCCATCTTTTTTTGTCAAACAAGAACACAATGTACAATCTTGCCAGGAACCACTTTCTCACATCTTCCACTTCCAGGTCTTTCTTTTCGAAGATTAGTATATTTCTGGCATCCCACAAAACCTCCTTCAGAATTGCGCACATTACCCATCCTTTCCTATTACTCTCCTTATCCCCCAGTGACATGCCTACCAGCACCTCCTCAAAAGTGAGTCCCACACAACCCACCACCAACCAAAACATCCCTCTCAATCTAGCACACACCCTTCTAGCAAAAAACAACTCCAAAAAACACGATACACGTTGTCCACATCTTCCTCTTGGACACACCTTAGTTTCACATAGTCCACGCTTTTTACAAAATCCCTGTAGGCAGTCCAGAAGTCATGGCCAACCACACCACATCTTTTTGTCTGTTGGTCAGGCCCTTGAACTCCATTATCCTCCATGCCATTTCTGATTTGTCATCCCATCAACATAAGTCACAATTCTTTTCTTTTGATGCACTTTAACTGCTTTCAGTTCCAGGCCGTATATTCTACATCCTAATTAGTTCCCCTGTATGTTCTAGGATGTAGAATCTACGTCCTGCATTAAAACGCACTGGTTTCCGCCGCTGCATGTGACCGCGCGTGCACGTGACAGAGCAGGCTCGCGCACAGTCATATGAATGATCCTGTGAATGATTGCTGCTGTTAGCCAGCAACAATCATTCAATAAAGTTAGGAAAAAAAATTGTAAAAGTGAAAAATTTTGTGACATGGGCCCAATAAAATCGTTTTTTTTTTTTTTAATTCCCCATTAATTTTTAACCCAAACTTAGCCTATTAACCCATTATTAACCCCTGCAATACCTATGCCTGTTTATAAATGTTTAACGACTGCTGCCAGTAGCGATCGGATACAATCACTAGGGTGAAAGTTTCAGGCCCCAATGCTCTAAAGATGTAATGCTCTGCCATTGCCTAGTGATGCATCTGTACAGCTCTATGCCCCCTGAACTGTCGCCCTGGTGAACGCATTTGATCGCCACAGACGCGCAGACTGGGGATAACACTCCACCACATGCTCAGCTAGAAGTAAAATGGGGCATATGGGGTATAATTTTAATTTGGAAGGGCCAAATAATTTGTTTGTAAATGTTTTATAACTGAGGGATGTGTGATGTGAAAATTAGGGAGGGGGAAAAATGAAAATGTTTCTGCATTTACGCCTGATTTTTTTTTTTCCCCCCATAAATGGACCATAAAACAAAATCATTTGGGGAGAAAAATATTACCCAAAGAAAGTTTAGATTGTACTGAGAAAAAACAAGACATGTATCACTACGATGGCATAGATAATTAGTTACTGCTGTATCAAAACGACACAGCTAAAGTGTCAAAAACGCCAGGAACTTTAAGGTGTAAAAATCGTGGAACGCGAAAGGGTTAAGAGATTTTTCACACCCCTGCATCCTTGCAGATTTCAATTCCATTTTGTCAATGTCCTTTATTTTTCCATAATATGGGGCAGAGGAAAAGGAGACTGTTCTCCTCAGGTCTTTGGTGACCCACCCTATCCTTGTGAATACCCATCCCCCTAAAAAGACATCAAGTCTGTTACCCTCCCTCCTGCACTCAAAAGCCTGTGCACAGACACCAGATAGTGCAAAGAGAGACATCTATATCTGGAAAATCCCAACCACCTAAACACACACACTTGTGAACAGTCACCCGTGCCACCTTTTCCATTTTGGAACCCCAGAAAAACACAAACAACCCTCTCTGCACCTGCTGCAACCACCTTTTTGCCAGGGGGAAAAAATCATACAAAAATACAATAACGGCAGAATCCCCACCTTCACCACCAACACCTTGCCTGTTAAAGTCCACTCGCATCCTCCACATATTCAGCTTTCTTTCAATACTCTCCTTCGACCCGGAACCGCACAGGTTTGGCTCTCTCCAACCACACAGGATATCACACTCCTCAATCTACCAGTGACCAACTTAGTCGACATTCAGTAGCAAAATTGGCCGCCAGTTCCTGATGTCACGCCTATCCCCTTTTTTATGGATCAAGGTAATGACACCTTCATTCGTTTCCGCTAATCGTCCAAAAGAAAAAATAATCTCCTGGATCACTTCTACCACGTACTTCCCAATCGTTGGCCAGGCCCATCTGTAGAACTCGACTGGAAGACCATCCTTTCCCCGGGGTCTTCCCAGTCTGCATGGCACTCACCGTCACCCAGACCTCCTCCATGCAAACTGCGCCCTCCAACTGCTGCACATCCGATTCAGACAAACTCTCCAACACCTCAATACTCCTCCATTTCCGCCTCAGACGCTCCCAGATCCGTTCCATACAAATCAGCATAAAACTTTTGTACCTCACTCACTACCTCATCACCCACCACTTCTCTATCACCAGACATAACTGACTGCACTGTCCCTTTTCCTGTACAGGCACGATGGGAAAAAACGGGAACATGATTCTCCCTCCTCCACATCACGCACTTTCACCAAAAAAATCACTTTTCCCCCCTCTCCATCAACAATCGCTTCTTTTGCTCCCTCGCTTCCTGCAACTCCTGCTCCACCTCCTCACCCCATTCTTTCAACTTCAACAAATAGCAAATCCTTGCACACCACCTTTCTTCCTCCTCCTTGCATTCCTGACTCTTCTCATACGCAAACCCTTTGAAAGAACCAGCCACCTTCCTTTTAAACCAATCCCACCATTCTAGCACACTGGCAAAAAACTTTCTCCTCCATATCCACCTTAAACCTCACTAAAATCTGGTTCATTCAACAGACTCAAGTTACACTTCCACACACCTCTGCCAAACGACACTCTCGCCTGCTCTCCCAGGGTACACAAAATGGACACTTGAGCAGAAAACGTGTTAGGGTGATGAGAGAGAGAACTAACCACAAGATACATGGAGAGAAAAAAAGAAATGCGTGATTTTATAGTGCTCTTGTCGGAGAAGAACGTAAAGGCCTTGTCTCCGTTGTCAGCCACCAATGCCGCATCCTGCAGGCCATAATCCCGAACAATCTGGTTGAGGATCCCACTAGTTACGTCCAATTTAGAATTGGCTCCTTTCCCCGCTCTTCAGCAGCTGGCTGGCGCTGCACGCTCTGTGGGGAAGGATCTATACACGTCGATTCCCCATGGAGAGGGTCTAGGAGCTTTGGAATTTTTCCTGGGTGACACTAGCCCAGATACCCCTGTACATAATGACTTCGTGGTGAGAGCGATGCAGTATATTCTGGAGCACAACTGTTTCCTGTTTGGTGACACCCATTATAGGCAGGTGCGCGGTACATCGATGGGAGCGGCGTGCGCACCTGCCTATGCCTGCCTACATTTGGGCAGGTGGGAACGGAGTGACGTTTACCCAAGAAGTGACTTCGAGAGGTGCGTCCGACTGTGGCTTCGTTTCATCGATGATGTGCTGGTGGTGTGGAGGGGGAGTGAGACAGAACTAGAGGTATTTATGGACCAACTAAATTTAAACCATAGGAACATCTGTCTCACATATACGCACAGTAAAAGTGAGATCTCATTTCTTGATTTGCGTATTACCAAGATTGATGAGGGGTTACGAACTACTACGTTCAGAAAACCCACTGCAGGGAACACCCTCCTCCATGCCACCAGCCACCATCCGCGACATCTAAAGAAGGGAATTCCTACAGGACAGTTCCTGCGAATTCGCAGGAACTGCTCGAGTGAAGCGGATTTTTGTGTTGAGGCAAGGTCGATGTACAATCGATTTTGCGACCGAGGGTACCGGCATGAGACGTTGTGCTCCAGTGTTGAAAGGGCACTGCGGACAACCCGCAGTGACCTCCTGCATGGAGAACGGGGAAATAGTAAGAAACAAGGAAAGGCATGTAATCAACTCAGATATGTTTCTCCCTTCAATTCAAACTGGCATAAGATCTACGAAGTACTGTCACGACACTGGTCGGTACTTGCGATTGACTCTCAGATTGGACCAATTGTTGGGAACTACCCACGGATGGTGGCCCGACGGGCACCCAGTCTGAGAGATCACTTGGTACATTCAGATCTGGCCCCGAAGCAAACATGGTTGCAGAACAGAGTACCGAACGGCATGTATAGATGTGGTGACTGTTCTGTATGTTGCTTTGTGGATGTGTGTAAGACCTTTAGGGCACCTGGACGGGAAAAGGAATGGGAGATCCGTAGTTTCATAAACTGCAATTCTGAATGGACAGTGTATACTATCCAGTGTCCATGCCCATTACTCTACGTGGGGATGACCACGAGGAAACTCAAAACCCGCATAGGTGAGCACATCAGCAACATAAACTGTGGAGAAAAACAGAATGGCGAGTATCGCAGTGCTCTGGCAGAACATTTCTGTGTGCAGCATGGTGGGTCCACCAAAGGACTTCGAGTTAGGGGAATATATAGACTTAACAAGAACAGGAGGGGAGGAGACAAAGAGAGTGTTACTACAACAAGAATGTAGATGGATATACCTGTTGGACTCTTTATCCCCAAATGGGTTGAATCAGGAGTTGGATTATTCATCATTCCTGTAAAAGGATAAGGAAGATGGAGGAAGTTCTGAAAATGAGAGTGGGAGATGGGATAGTAAGGAGAGTGAGGGGAGAGAGTAAAGAATAGCCTAAAAAACCCCTAGCTTGTCGCAAGATCAAACTGTGTACCTTTTTATGAGCTAAATATCACAATAAAATACAATAATGTCAAGATGTCAGCCTGTAGCAGCATACAAGAATGACATGGTCCAGCGGAACAAGGAGCGTTGTGTGGGGATCAGCTGATCGGTGAGGCGAGGTTACTCACAGCTCTGGTAGCGTGGACTGTTGCCCTGGAAACAGGGGAAAGCTGCAGTGGCTGAAAGGGAGGCGGGTCCGCTGTCCATGGAGTGTCTGTAATGACATAGTAACAGGGGCGGACCAGGCAAGCTCCACCTTCAGGAAGCCGTTGCTGTTAAAATGCAATCCATGCCCACCTGTCACTCATCCTGACGAAGCTCGCGGTGGGCGGGCGCAACGCGTCGATGGGCGGGGTCACGTCCCGTCCTGTGTGAGCGTCTCATGTCCGGCTGGTTATGTGTTGTGGTTCCCGAGCTGCTGAACCGCTGCTCCCCGCTGTTGCACTAGCGTGGTTGAGTGAGGCGGTGGAAGACAGAGCCAAGCATCCGTGCTGCTGATCGGAATGGGGAGAAGCTGCCTCCACGCTGTCCTCTGACTGGTGAGATCTGCTGGTCAGGAAAACGTTGCTGGTATTGCTGCATGCCCTTGATGTCAGCAAAAGAAGCTATTGAGTGCACGGGACATTCAACATTTGTCAGCTGGTGTCACCTTGGTCTATGAAAGATCTTTTATTACTCTCCTCCCCTCCCCACTCTGAAGAAAATCCGGAGTATGTGGTACCGGTACCAGTGTGGGTGAGGTATGGGTGGTGTGTGATTGGCCATGTGTGAGGAGCGCTCCACAGGGGTTTTTAAGTGTTTTTAGGTAATTGGATCCATTTTTCAGCTTGTTGACAATTGAATAAAGGTTTACATTGATTGGTTAATTCCCTGAGCAGTTGCCTTGGTTTTGAAAATTAGAGAGCCAGCATGCCGCCTCTTTGATGGGAGAACACGCTGGGGCAGCAGATCAGCAGCAGCATTAGCTCCCTGCATGGCAGCACTATCTGAGGGACAGGGAGGGACAGAAACAGCCACAGTCTGACCCGCGCCAGACTCCAGCACTGTACTCTTGCCTGCCAGACCCCTGAAGAAGGATCTGGCTTCATCAGGCTCATCAGAGGGAGACCATCTGTCCCTGTCTTGATACCCTCCAGAGCCAGCAGCATGAGCATAGGTATACGTGTGTGTGGGTGGTTGATTTTATCACAAGCTCTTGCTAGATGTCCCTCCAGAACCACATAAATCACATTTTCTGGGTACATTACAGGGCTTTCCAGTGTGAGCAGGCTCACGGCATTGCCTGCACAGTTTCTTTCACAATGCAACTCTATGTGGCTGCTCTCTCCACAGTTTCTGCAAAATACCAGCTGGCCCGGGTATGTAATATACCCTCTTTCACCTCCAATAGAGAACTCAGGTGGAGGGTGCACAAGACCCCCACCGCCATCTTGCCTCTTGAATCTCACCTCAAACTTGAGTTTGCTGCGGTACCAGCCAAGGTGTTTAACAATCTTCTCTGGCTGGCCCACATACTCAAAGTACCTCTGCAAGAAAATCTTAACCACACGAGGCTCCACATAAGGGTTACAAAGATGCACATAGACCATCAACTCCTTCTCCACAAATAACTGTTTTTGGCAAGAAAAAAATCTTCGCCCATTCATCATAACTCCTTCTGCATTGCTCCAAAACTCTCAAGGCTTCATCCTCATTATAAAAGGTCACATCATACATACCCTGCGCCGGGAAGTCCTGGATGGCAAAGACCCCACACTTTCTGTCGATTCCCAAGGCTTCACACGACATCCACAAATGTTCTCGTCGACACTGTATTATGATCTGGCTTGACCAGGAATTGTAGCGTATTCTTAAGTCTGCGCGTTCCGCCTCCTCCTCCATCTCCAGCTGCGAACGCCATTCGCTACTTGTTTCCCCTAGGCCCCCCAGCAGGGAGGACCCAGGATCACCTTTCACCCAAGAAAACAAGAAAACCTCACTGATCTTGGGCAAAAGGCCGAGAAGCTGTTTTTTTTTTTTTTTCTCAGCAGTCAGCTTAAAACCGATCCTATGCTCTATATAACTTTAACATACGCACTTGACGTACTTCAAAAAGTCATGAGCTATTCAGGTTGCATCGTATCGGCCATTGTTTAAAACTAATATAAATAAGTTTCAAATGTTTCGTTTTTTCTCTTTTCAGAAAACCACTAAAAGAAAACACATCCTATCTATACAATCTATCTAGGTCACACCCACCCACAAATTCCACTCCTTTGGATTCCATAACTTCTCCACCTCTTCCCTTCCCATAGTCCTCACATCAAACAAATACGCAATATACAGTTTCGCAAAAAACAAATCCACCACATCCTTCACTGTCATCACAACACCCTTCCTCACCAACCAACATCTGCAGTCCCACAACACTTCCTTCAGAATCACAGTAGCAATCCAGAATTTTCTTTGTTGTTCCTTTTCCACACCAGCCAGCCCTGTAAACAAACATAACCCATCGACCACACGAACACCAACAATTTTTCTGAAAAAGCTGAAGAGCTGCAATTTCACCTTCCTGGCAAAAGGACACGAAACAAAAAACATGGACAGGTGTTTCCAATCCCCCACAATCCTGCCTAGGGCACATATCAACTCTACTTAAATCCCTTAATTTCGGAAACCTTTTTGTCGCAAGACAGCCTTAAAAAGCAGACCAGGTCACATCCCTCTGCCTATTTGTTATACCTTTTTTATTTTAAGCATATTCCATACTGTCTCAATCTTTACAGTTCAGAAAAGGCACGTGACACAATAACACTTTCCTTCTCATCCATGACACCAACTTATTTTTATCAATTGCATCTTTGCCCAAAGATCTCAATTCCATTACATAAAAAAAATTCTTCAATTTCAAATAAGACGGAGACAAAAAAGAATATGGCCTGCTCAAATCCTTCTCCCGCCAGCCCCACTTAATCACTTAATTGCCATCCCTCCAAATAATTCATCAAGGCAGCTGTCCGGTTTCCACTCTGCAATGTCCTATACACATTAAGCCAGTAGTGCATTCCTCAAAAATTTGACACATTTGAAAAATCAAATCCTCCATTTTCCACTTTCCTCATAGTCCCATCACTTTGCACCCGCTCCATTTTTGATCCCCCCCCCAAAAAGCCATTCTTCACCCAAACATCTCCTGGAGGAAAGAACACAGAGTAATATTGGCAGAAATACTGATTTAGCCACCAGCGTCTTCCCAGTATAGGACAAGTTCCTGAGCTTCCAGAACTCCACTTTCTTCTTAATGTTTTTTCATGGGCACATTGGTGATTCACATCCCCCTTCAGACTACTCTCAAAATGCACTCCCAGCACTTCCACCGACTCTTTACATGGAACGTCATCCACCTTCACTTCCACGTCCCCGCTTAGCACACAGAGCTGACTTTTTTTTCCAATTGACATTCAAACCCGATACAGCAGCAAAAATTCTCAACAGGTTCACTCTATTTAGATCAGATTGTGAACTACAGATGAACCCTACATCATCCATATAACAGACTTCACTTTGGTCCCATCACTCCCTGGCACAAAAAAAACCCTCACGCGCACCCCTGCCTAACACCAGACATTATTGGGAAGGCCTTGCTCAGACTTTCATTTACCACCACCTTGCTATGTGCTCCCATATACAAGGCTCTTATGACATCAATAAAAATCTACAGGGATTCCCAACTTCTGCAAGCACGTAAACAAAGCGTGGGACACTTTATCATAGGCCTTCTCAAGGTCAATGGACTCAAAAATCAAAGGCAAGTTGTTGCTCTGTGCAGAACAATCAAGTCCCTCAACAAAAGAAAATTGTCCGAGATGCGCCTTCCAGGAATTGCGCAATTTTGTTGCTTCCCTAGCAAATCCACAGTAACCATCTTCATCCTATTAGCAATTTAGCAACAATCTTATAGTCCGTATTTAGTAAACTAATAGGCCTCCAGTTCTTCACATCCTTCTTCTCATCATTTTTTTTTGTAGATCAGACTCTCAATACCTTCTTTCATACTCTTTGATATCACTTTCTTTTCAACACAAAAAGCTACTATTTTAGAAAATTCTTCTCCTATCACTGGCCACACTTTCTTATAAAATTCCACAGGAATACCGTAGTTACCCGGAGTTTTTTATTCAGCGACATGCTCTTCATAGTCTCAAACACCTTTTTCACACACTTGGGTTGCACAAAAAATCCAGTTCCACCAGCACACTTTTTTTTTTTTTTTTTCCCTGCAAAATTTTGCAATATTCGTCCATCTTAGATTCACTAGCACCACAATTTTTCCACTTTACAAATTTGCATAAGTTTTCAATTGCAACTTGCATCTCCATTCTGAAAAGCTCCTTTCCATCTTCTTCCACAGATGCCCACACATCCTTTTTCAGACTTTTTTTGAAAAATTAACGTGAGCAGGTCTCATCTTCCTCCATCCTTTCCACTTTGGTTTTAAAAATTATGCTCTTCCCTCTCTCCAAGATCTTATCCCTCTCTTCTCTCACCTTCTTAATTTCTTCTTCCACCTTCACGCCCAAATTTTTGCACTGATAAAAGAAATGCAAGGTCTGCAAAATCTTCCTCTTTTCTCAATTCTTTCACGACTAGCTTGTTTAAAAAATACTGCCAAACAGATCTTCACCCAATCCCACCAGGCCAACAGATCAGAAAAATCTTTAACAGCCAACCACCTCCCCCAAGCAACTTCAAAGGTCTCCAAAGAATTCTCCTCCAATAATAAAGTATTCATCTTCCAGGCGCCTCTTCTTACACTCAAAAGCTTCACCGGGCACGTTTAATACACTTGTTCCTGCACTCTAAGCAATGGGTGCATTTGTTACATTACTTTTGGCATCCCCAGCACTCGGTACATTATTTTCAGCATCCCCAGCAGCCTTTTTTCCCCTCATTCTCAATCCTATTCACCTCTTCCACCAAATCCTCATCCATAGAATCCTCCTCATCACCATTAAATAGTGGTGCGTTTTTACAGCTCTAGCATATGAATTCCTGGCAAACATAGATGCCTTGTATCTTTCACACTGCCTTGCCAGATGCCCAGCCACACCACCTATATCACAATTTTTCCCCACTTCACATGGTTTACCAGGGTGCACCTTTCTTGCATGCTCTACACACTTTACTGCCACGACACTCATTTTGCATGTGCCCAAATTGCAAACATTGTCTACAGTACACCCAGGGCTGGGCCGAGGCATAGGCTGGAGAGGCTCCAGCCTCAGGGCGCAGTGTAGCAGGGGGTGCACAACTCACTCAGCTATCATTCCTAATTGTGTATGAAGCAGAAAGAAATAAGAAAAGGGGATACATAGCAGTGACTGCAAGCCAGATAACTAGATATTAAAGTGTTGGGGAGGTTGTGGGCCCTGTGGCACCTCTTAGTCTAATAGCAATCAGTGTGTGACGGCTGGGGTGGGAGGGAGGGGCGCACTTTGGTGTCTCAGCCTTGGGTGCTGGAGGACCTTGTCCCTGCTCTGAGTACACCGGTTGTCCGGGGTAAAAGAAACCCCCTTTCTCCACCAATATTGAACACAGCGGGAGGTCTCATCACTCCCTCTTTACAGGACTTGTCAGTTTTGAATCTAACAAAGCGATATCTGCTAGTAAAGATGTTCCACTTATTGTAAATTTTTATCTCCACCTTTCACCGTATCACAGTATCTTATCAAAAAGCTTTCACCAGTTCAATGTCTGCAAACGGGTTATAAAAAATTTTTTCTTCCTTCATGAACAATGGCATCACCTCCATCACTTTCAGGCTGTGTACAGGTGGCCCGGTAGTCCAGAGGTTGCAGCACCGCACTCAAAGGCAGTCCTTCGCCTCATGGCCAGTCACCCGGCAGGTCCTGCAGGCATGCTCTTTATTTTCTTGCGATGTGGCCCAGCTTTCCACACTTCATACTGGGCTGGGGGATGTCCTCATAACGGATGATGCCCAGTGAGTTCCCCAGGTTGAAATGTGAGGTCAGGTGCTGAAGGCCACCTGGCTTGCTGGAATCCCTACTCAGCCTGCAGATGATGCTCCACTTACCCGACCAGAATCCATTGGCATTGAGGATCTGGGTGGGACCCTTCAGCACCTGGCAGAAGCGTCTCAGGTAGGTGGCGGTCTGATGCCGGTATGTGTGGGTTCCTCATCGCAACCATGATTCTTCTCTCCTCCCTTTGGATCGGGGAGTTTCCGATTAACTTCTTGAAAGGCGAGTCTTCGTTTGCTGTGGAGAAGGCCTCCCAGTACCTCCTACAGACCTGCATCAAAATGGAGGTGATGTAGAAGATCCCTTCCACAAAGTGTTGAATCAACAGGGTCTCCGCCTTGAAACCCTGGTCAAGGACCATCTTCTGCCCGAACACCGCAGGGGTCATGTCCGGGACCTGACCATCCACCTCCTTCAGCTTCAGCGCCACCGTGGTCCTCATCCAGGGCTCCAGTGCAGGTGCTCCTGAGGGGTTCTGCCAGGGCCTGTTCTGAGGCCGCGAGGTTGAGGTGGACACTTCCTCCTGGGGTCTGGCCGACGGTCCTCTTCCTGGGGACTCCTTGGCATTTCCCATCTTCTTTGCCGTCTTTGGCATCTTTGCTTCTGGTCTTCTTATTCGTGGGCGAGTCTCCGAAGGTCTACCGGTCGTCGCAGAGGTCTCGTCGGGACTGCTGATCCATTGCTCGAAAAATTTGAAGGTTCCTGAAATCCTCTGCTTGGAGTTCGCAGGGTTTCAGCTTAGTCTTGGTGTCCTCAGTCCGTCTTCTTCTGCGATCTGAGTCTTCCGCCCTTTCCACCTGAGATGTTTCCTTAAAAGGACATTTAGCTTTCACCAGGGGAACTGTGGGCCCAAGAAAAGATAATTTTTTTTTTTTTTTAGCTTTCTTGGCTCCTGTTGCGCACAATAGGAGCCCGGAGCAAGCAAGGCTTTATGCCCATGCATGGAAAAAGTGGAGGTGCATAAACACCCCACAAAAACGTGCATGAGCAGCCCCGGGCCCCACAAAAGCAGGGCCCTTTCCGGTTTTTCCCGAAGGGAACTTCCCCCTTTGCCTTCGGTGCAGGGGATACAGGGAGTCCTCCGACACCTGAAGGATTGGAGGACCCCGACCTGCCCTGTGGTTACCCACAGGGACTGGGCCACTTGTCCCCTGGGGACCCACCTGGTCCGTGGCTCCCCTAAGAGGGAGCCGGGCGGGAACCAAAGTCCCCAGTGCCAGAAAACTGGCCCCAACCTTGCAGCTGGTGTTATAAAAATTCCGCTCTCTCCCTAGCCAAAAGGCCAGGGAGCTGTTATACGGCTATGCATATGGGCAGTACAGACCTAAGCAACTTACTCTGCCCGGGATTTCCCACGTCCTGGGTGTTTCCAGGTACTCCTGGAGTGCCACTTACAGGGGCAGTATGCCTAAGCAAAGCCCTCAGCCTTCCAGCTTCGACCGTGGTAGATCAATCTAGTCAGAATCTAGGGAACATAAGAACAGTGGACACCCATACTAGAGAATTTGGGGGTTTCCCTTCCCCTCCTAACTTCTTTGAGGTGCCCCCACTTTCGGAATTGTTGGAGCTTACTTCAGGCCTGGCCTGCCCTGAAAACTTTTTTTCTTTTTTTTTTTCATGCTTTCCAGGCTCCCGCATTTCGGCAGGGGCCCTGAATGCTAGGGCTTAAAGCCGCATACCCAGGAAAAATGGCAGTGTCTTTATAACACTGCCACAAAACTGAGCATGCGGCGCCCTCTTGGTCCTTCTCAAAAGGGAGGACCCAAGGATTACTTTCCCTCCGAACCGAGGTTCGGAGAGGATTGGAACCCTTGTCCCCTTGCCAGAGGCTCAGGGACCGCTTGGGGCCTCTCATTTCCCAAATGCATGAAGGCCCCCCTGCCCCAGTTGTTGCCAACTGGGTTCATGGGGATAAGTATCAACCGGGAGGGAGATGCACAAGGATAACCGTGGGCTAAGTGCCTCCAGCCTTCCTTCTCACATGCCCCTGCCGGCTACTGCTTGTGGGTCCTGAACTCTGGCCTGAGGCGAGCCTCTGGGCCCGAGTTCCGGGGTTACCACCTTGCTTTCTCTGTGGCTCCTAGTCTGACATGTAGTGCACAGCAAGTACCATGATCCGCACGTCCTCCGAGGTGCCACAGCTTAACCAATACTTACCGTCAACAAAGTGACAGGTGGGTTAGGGAGAGGGGGAGGGGTAGGGTGAGGGTATACCTGAGGCTTTGAGGGGCAACACACATGAAGGAGAGAGGAGGGGGACAGGACAAACCTGTGAAGATCAGTTGTTGTCCAGCTCCTCTAGAGAGTCCAAGAGGTTGTAGTCTCTAAGCAGGCGGTGGATCAGTCTGTACGACTGAGGGAAATTATGTCCAAGAAGGATGGTCACAAACTTGTTCCTGGCACACCACATGGCGTCCTTAAAGCAGCACATGATGCGCCAAGCTTCCTCGATCTTCTCTGTCCTGTCCGTTGAAGAGCCCATACATCACTGCGCAGTGTGTAATCGCTTCTCTCGGCATAACACCCGACAGTTCTTGTCCCAAGGCATCCAGCAGCCTCTGTGCGTACGGGCAGTCCCAGAAAATGTGCAGCGATGTTTCTTCCTGGACTAAGCACAAGGGGCAGTGTCTGTATCTGCACAGGTTCCTGGAATGCATGAAGGTTCTCAGGGGCAGCCCCCCTCGGATTGCCATCCAGGACAGGTCTTTGTGCTGGTTGGTAAGCTTCCTGGATGCCACATTCTTTCATACATACCTGGAGGTTCTTTCTGGTAGCCCTGGGATGGATTCCATACTGTCTCTGGCTCTAATAGTCTTATAGACCTTCTTTTGCTTCCACAGGTCCAGTTTGATCTCCTCCAGCCGCTGCTCCTTGATGAACTTGAAGGCTTCCAAGTAGAACCAAGGAGTGTCCCATTTGTAGGGGATGAAGTTGTCCCACATTAACGACCTCCAAAGGGGGAGCAGGAAGAAGCGAGACATGGAGTTGCCTGCGGAGCCCTGTGCATAGTCTGTGATAGTTCTGCAGATGCAGTTACACACAGACCCACAGCATAGTAGGGATGTCGGACACGCCCTTATCCCCCCTTGTGGTGCTCCTTGTACATAACGGCCCACTTCACTCTGTCCATCTTGGCGCCCCAGATGAAGTGGAAAACTGCCCTGCTGATGACCTTGCATGTCTTCGCCCTTGGTGGCCAGGCCTGGGCCAGGTATTGCAGTGGGAGGATCCCATTCCGCAACACCAGTGTTTTCCCCTCGATAGTAAGTTTTCTGAGGCTCCATAGTCTGAACTTTTGGTACATTTTGGCCAGTCTCTCCTCCCAAGACTTCAGGGAGGCTCCTTCTGCCCCAAACCAGACTACCATGATCTTGATGTCTGGCTTGATGTTGAAGAGACTGGTGCGGTTGAGGCCTGGTACCACTCCCTGAAGAGCTTCAGACTTAGCGCAGTTGACCTTTGCACCTGAGGCTCAACCAAAGTCTTTGCAGGTATGGGCTAGTGCCGAGAGAGACCTCTCCTGTGCAGAATACTGTCACGTCGTCCATGTAGAGTGAACACTTGACCTCTCGTTTCTGCATCCCTGGAGCGGTGATCCCTCTGTCAGGATTCTGTCTGATGCACTCGGTGAAGAGCTCTATACAAAAGACAAAAAAAGGGGAGAGAGGACATCCTTGCCTGACCCCCGATAGGATCAGGAAAGCCTCCGTTTTTTTCTAGCTGTTCACCAGCACCGTGGAATGGATACCTGTGTACAAAGGTTAATAAATTTGCAGAACATTTTTTCTTATACCAAATCTGTTGAGCGCCTTGCAGTGGAACTCATGGGACACCCGGTCAAAAGCCTTCTCCTGGTCTAGACTTACCATTGCAGTGCGGACATTGCGGTCTTTGATGAAGTGGATCGTGTCTCTTACCAGTGCCAGGCTGTCGGCGATCCTATGGCCGGGGATTCCACATGTCTGGTCCGGGTGGATGATCTGCCCAATAACTTTCTTTAGCCTGTTGGCCAGCACCTTGGTCAGGATCTTGTAGTCCACATTGAGGGTGGTGGGCATCCAATTTGAGGTCGCACCGCTCTCCCTTCTGCTTGTACAGAATCGTGACCATTCCCTCCCTGAGTGAAGGGGTTAACTTACCTTCCACTGCCATCTCTTCGCATAGCTCCAACAGGTCTGTGCCTACCAGATCCCACAATGCCACATAGAACTCTGCGGGGAGGCAGTCACTGCCTGGGGTCTTACTTGAGCTGAAAGATGTGGCCACGGCGTGAAGCTCCTCCATTGTCAGGGGTGCATTTGCTAAGAACCTCATCGTCCACCATTTTGGTGATTCCTGTGAGGAATCTTTCGGTGGCCTCATTGTCTGTGGCTTTGTGGGAGTAGAGGCTAGAGTAGTAGTCAGTGACCACTTCCATCACAGCCTTCTTCCCCTTCCTCATAGCCCCGGACTCGTACTGCAGCTCAACCAGGGGTGTGTGGCAAGCGTTAACTGAAAAAAGAGTTACATTTCTCACCTTTCTCCAGATTCCTCCACCTTGGATCGGAAAATTATGCGCCTGGCTTCCTCCTCAAAATGTCTTTTCAGACATTTCTTGGTCTCCTCCAGGTCCTGCCTAACCTCCCAGCCACAATGGTAGAGGTCCTGCAGGGACTGCAGCTGGCGCTGTAGCCTCCTGAGGTCCTCCTTCCGCTCACCCTCCTGTTGACGTCCCTTCTCCTGAAAGAAACTGCGGAACCTTACCTTGGTGAATTACCACCACTGTCCCATGCTGTCAAACTTGTCTTTGTCACCTCGCCAGGAGACATAGGCCTCTCCTAGCTCCCCCATAAGCTCCTTACTTTCCAGCAGTTTACAGTTCAGCTTCCAGGAACCTGGTCCAGGGGAAACCAGTCGCCTAGGATTGCCTGTAAGTGCACTGCTCTGTGGTCAGAGAAGAAACGGGGATCATGGAGTGACTGCTATGCCTCACTGCTCGGGAGGTGAAGATGAAGTCAATCCTCGAGCGCACCGAGCCATCACGCCGACACCATGAGTAATTCACGGCTCCCGGCCCAATAGAGCCCACTGCATCTCTGAGATGCCTCCCTCCCCATCTCCACGAGCAGGCGGGAGGTGACATCGAGCTCGGCTGTCGCGCTGGAGCTACGGCCTCCTTCTTCCACTGGGCAGTTGAAATAACCAGCCAACACTACTGGTCTGGATGTGGCAAGGTGCGGTCTCAGGGTCTGGAAATGTTCCAGCCGCTCATTCTTTCCAGGGGGGGCGTACACGTTGATGAACCTAACCGGTTCTCCTGCCCACGAGCAGTCTACGACCAGAAGTCGGCCGCAGATGAGCTCCTGCACAGTCAACCATGAACGCCTGACCAGAATAGCTACCCCTGCAGACTTGCAGTCGCCACTTCCCGACCAGAACGACGACCGGTGAGTCCACTGGGTGGAGGTGTGCCTGTATGTGCTTGCATAGGGCAGTGCACATTCCTACAGGAGGAATAGATTACCCTGTTGCCTGGCAAGGAATGCCAGGGTTGTCTGTCTCCTCAACGTGTCTTTGATGCTTCTCACATTGATGGAAAGAATGTTGAGTCCTGCCATCATTGCTGCTTCTCGGTCAGTCTCTGGCAGTTTAATTACCCTTTTTGGGGCTATTTCCCCAGCGGCTAAAGCTCCTTTCAGTCTCCTTTTCACCCGGATTGGGGTACCTGTTTGGGTGGCAAGAGCAGGAAACTCCTCCAGAGATGTTATTTCGGGGGTGGGGCCTGGGAGGAGGGGGTAGGGGTGGAAGGGTCGTGGGTTGGGGGGTTTGGAAGGGTGGGTTTGGGTGAGGTCTTACCATCCTTCCTTTGCGGGTTCTTTGGCTGTTGTGCTGTCTAGAGGGTGTAGGGGCGTAGGTCGTTGTACGGACTGCATGGTGCCCCTGGCAACCCTTTCGGCATAGGACTTAACCTGCTGGGGGCAGTCTCTATACATATGACCCGTCAGCCCACAGAGATTGCAGCTCCTTGATCTGGGGCAGTCTTTCGACTCGTGTCCCGTCGCTTGGCAGAACCTGCAAGCAGATGCTCTATAATCCTGGTGTCCCAGCTTACCACATCTCCTGCAGGTGTGCGGTACATCCTAGTAGCTCAGGAGTGCTGTTGAGTTCCCCAGTGAAAAACACTGTTTCAGGTGCTGGAGGCCACCTGGCAGATTGTGATCCTTTCGCAGCCTGCAAAGGACCGACCACCTACCTGTCCAGAAGCCGTTGGCATCTAGGATCTGGGTGGGGGTTTTCAGCACTTCGCAGAAGCGCTTCAGGTAGGTGGCAATGTCTACTGCCGGCACGTGTGGGTTTCTCATCATGACAGTGACTCTCCTTTCTTCCCTCTGGATGGGGGAGTTGCACCTGAACTTGGCAAATACTGAATCTGGCCCTGCTGCCAAGACCATCTCCCAGTACCTCCTGCATACCTGTAGGGAAACAAAGGTTACAAAGAAGTTACCTGATAGGAAGCTCTGGATAGAGAGGGTTTCTGCATTTGTGAAACCCTGCTCCAGGACCATCTTCTTCCCGAACACCTCTGGGGTCATGTCAGGCACTCTCTCCTCTACCTCCTGGGCGGGCCTGCCTGGGCCGGGGTTTGGACCGTGGGGTCACATCAGCTGGGGTGGCAGAGGGTGAGGCGGCCATTCCCTGAGGTGCGGGAGAGGGTCCTGGTCTCGGGGCACCAACGGCATGTCTCCTCCCTTGTCCAGATTTCTTCTGTCTGGGCCTCTTCTTCTTTCGGTGATCATGTAGCTCCTCTTTCCCGGAAGAGTATTCACGGTGTAGCTTCTCAGCGCGAGGATCTGATTCTTCCCAAGGCAATTTCGAGCTGCGAAGTTCTCCTGCTTGTCTGAAGCTTGCAGAGTCTCTGAAGTTCCTTGGAGAGTTCCTGGAGATCCTCAGCTTGCTTGCGACTTGCAGGATGATCTTCCGGTCTTTGAGTTCATCATCTGGGATGTCCTCGGCGATCTCTCGCTGGTATTTGTTCCACCTGGGGTTGTCCTTAAAAGGACAAGTTCTTCCCACAGGGGACTAAGGCCCAAGCTGCAGCACTGATCACAACAGATTTTTTTTTCACATACTCTTCTAATTACACTCAACCAATGGATATAAGTTTTACCAAAACTCTGCTACGTTGAGACGAAATTTTAACTTTCACTCTGTTCTTATTTTATTTTCCCTAATTCGTATTCCACTTTTGTATATTCCATTTCGCATCCAACAGAGATGTATGTATATTATTTATGGGATAGAAAAAAAGATGGTGAAAGAGCAATGTCATTTTGTATGCCTGTCTAGTTATTTATTTTCCAAAAAACAAAATATTCCTCACTTTCCATAAGACTTCTTTTGCTGCGTTAATTACTTGCCACACTATTCCTCCTTTATCATCTTCACATTCAATTTTCCTCCCATAAACTATCATATCATGGTCCAGTTTTTTTAATCCCTTTATTTCTTTTAATAAAGTGCCAATTCTCCTCCAGAACTTCTGTGGAAAATTGCAATTCCAGATAAAGTGCATTACAGACTCGTCCAATTCACATCTCCTCCTAGGACATTTTGCATTTCTCGACAATCTCCTTCTATCCTGAAATTCCTTCACTGGAACGCATCTGTGCACTATTGCCCATGCTAGGTCTTTCTGGCTATTCGTTATTCACCACCATGTTCCATATTTCTTTGCACACCTTCTCATTAAAACCACCAACCAACTCCACTTCTTCCTTACTCTTCACCTTTTTTTCTACCAATCTAGCATTAGACATCTAATCCATTGCCAGTTCTTCAACTTCATATTTAACAAATTTCAATAAAATCACAAATTCTGAAGGGATAAAGCACACTGTTTTTTGTTCTGTCTATCCATTTTAATTTTTTAAAAACCCATCCTCCACCATATAATACACTCAGACCATCCCTTCTCTCTTCAGAAGTCTACAGATAAAAGCCACATACTTGGTTCCTAAAAACAATCTTAAGGCTGCTTACACACAGGGACGTTACAGGCGCACGTTAGTGCGCCTGTAACGCTCCCCCAACGCACAGCAATGTAACACAAGTTGGCTGTTCACACAGCCCACGTTGCGTTACATGTAACGCTGCACGTTCTCCGGAAAGTGCAGCATGCTACGGCGTTAGAGCGGCTATAGCCGCGTTAGACTGTTTGCACATACGCAGTGGGGGGCGGAGAGGAGGCGGGGAGAGCCAGCTACAGTAGCCGCGCACATGGCTACTTAATATTCACTGCACTGGCGGCCGCTGATTGGCCGGCGGGACCACGTGATGCGGAGTGTCTCGCTCCGCATCACGTGGTCCCGCTGGCCAATCAGCGCCACTCTGGGAGACCTTATAGGAATAGAGGAATAGAGCCGCCTAACGCGGCTCACTCTACCGTCCTCTCTTGCAGCACCATACGTTGTTAGGTGCACGTTATGCGACCTTAACGTGGCACCTAACGCAACGTCTTGGTGTGCAAGTAGCCTAAATCCGGCACTCTTCTTCCACCACAAACTACATCTTTCATCATTGTACTACTCTTCAACTTTTCCATTTTTGAATTCCATATAAATACAAACATTTCCCTCACAAATCTCTTCATAAATATTTCACTCGGGTAAAAACCAAGCTAGGGTACAATAAAATCGGTAAAACAATTGCCTTTATAATTAAAACTTTCCCCACCATTGTCAGCCTTCTCAATCTCCAAAAACTCATGACTTGTTTGATCTTCTGTAGGGCCAGTTGCCAATTGTTTTCCCCTGTAATTTTTTGATTAAACACAATACCCAAAACTTTCAATTTTAACATCTTTCATTGCAATTTTTGTATTTCTTTCTTCTTTCCACTCTCCAAACGTACAGCACTCACTTTTGTCCACACTCACCTTAAATCCTGCCGCCATTTTAAAACACTCTGCTAAAAGTACTGCTCTATTTACTGATCTGTTATCTTGGCATAGTACAGTGACGTCATCCATATAAGCTAAAACCTTTAAAATTTTCCCTCCACCACCCAGTACATTAAAACCTTTAATAACTTTATCTCTCCTCAATGCCATAACTAAAGGCTCTATAGCGCATATAAATAGCGGGGACAGTGGACATCCTTGCCGCACTCCTGATTTTATTGCAATTTTACCCGATTCATACCCATTCACTAAAACTTTACAAAAAACATCATTATATAAAATCTTTAAATTCCTAATAAAACCTGGTGATATTCCCATAAAACTGTGATTAACTCGATCCGCCTTTTCAAAGTCAAAGGATACCACGGCCATTGATTGGTCTCTGCTTATTACATCATAAAGTGCATCCCGTATTAAAACCAAATTCTCTCCTATCGTCCTCCCCGGTATTGCACATGATTGTCCCTCTTCAATGACCTTGTGTATCACTCTTTTTAATCTATTTGTAAATAATTTGGCTAAAATTTTATAATCGCAGTCTAAAAGTGTAATCGGTCTATAATTTTTTTTATTTTATCTATCTTTTTTTATAAATTAATGTAATAAAACCTTGTTTCTGAGAATCTGTCAAAACCCTCTTTCCAAGATTTCCACAAAAACCTCCAATACTTCCTCCTTAATATTTTCCCAGAACATCTGATAAAATTCTATGGGTAATCCATCACTACCAGGCGTTTTATTTTTTTGAAAAGTTTTAATTGCTTCCTCTATTTCTCCTACACTTATCTCTTCATCCAATATCTTCCCATCCTCCATATCAATCTTTCTATTTTTTCTATAAAATCTACTACCACACTCTCTTCTATATTTTTCCTCTCAAACAATTCCTCATAGAAGGATTGCACTTTGCCCAAAATTCCACTTATTTCATTTTCTCCTTCCATTTCATATATTCGTTTTTAATTGCTTTACACTTCTTAAAAAATATCTAGAGCATGTTTCTCCCTCCTCAATCTTTCACTCTTGAATTAAATATTTATTTTCCTCCTTTTTTACCTACTTTATTTTCTCTCACGTCTTTCAGATCTTCTACTTCCACACCAAACACTCTCGCTTTTATTAGCCATTGTAATCTATATCATTCAACCTATTCTATTCTTCTTTCTCCCTTTTCTTACTTTCTATACCTTTACCTTTAAAAAAAACACCCAATTCTTCTTTTTTTTTTAAACCACTCCCACCAATCTCCACTGGTGTCAAATTTGTTGTTTACTCTTCCAGATTTTATAATTTCTTTCAAAATCCTCATACCTCTCTCTCTCTCTCTCTCTCTCCTAATATGATGACATTCAATTTCCAATAATTCCTTTTTATAACCACCTCCTTCCCGATTCCCAACTCGCACTTTAGCACCAGGTGGTCCGAAAAAATATTTGCTTTAATCTCCATCTTAATTAAATTCACTTCTTTCGAAACAAAACAAATTGATCCTACTCTTGGATCTCCTGTTACTCCAAGTCCAACCCTCTGCATCCCCATGTTTTTTTCTCCACACATCCACCAAATCAAAATTAACTAATTTCTTTTAGTTTGGACGACTTATTTGCCACTCTCACTCCCAAACAATCCTTATCTTCCAGGACACAGTCTCCCAAAATTTTAATTTCCCAACCACCCAAAAAAAAATCTAAGTTTCTCAAACAAGGCAATTCTCCTCCCTTTTTCCCACATAACTATAGATATTTATTTTTTATTCTGACATTTATTTTCCCCACCAACATCAGAACTTTACCCGGTTCTATTTCTATCCTTTCGTGCAACACTAAAATATCCCTTTTAAATAAAATTCCTATCCGGCACTTGTTTCATTTTCCCCAGACCAGTACGCTAAATGAAAGGAACCAAGGTCACTATACTTTTCATTATAACTTAAAAAAACCACTCTTGTAAGAAAATATCCACCTCCTCCTTTTTGAAAAAAAATCTAAGACAGTCTGCCTCTTTGTCACTGCCCTAAGCCCTCTTACATTGAGAGATCCCACCTTCAAAGCCACTTACCCCGGATCATCATCCTTTCTAGAGTCCGGGACTACACTTCCAACGCTACTTGGTGGCCATGTGTTACTCTCGCTTCTCCCTGTATCTGTCAACCTCATCATCGGAGGTTGAGGAGTCCAGACCATCTCTGTACAACAAAGGAGCTGCAAAGGATGTTTCCTCGTCTATACAGAGACTACTTGGGCTTTCAGGGCACAGCAAATCTGTGTCCGCTTCGCTTACCACTGTCTCCCCCCCATCTCCAACCTCGCCTTCTTATACCTCACACTTTCTTCCTCCTTTTCCTCCTCCACCTCTCCCTTTTTGTTTCTCCATGTCCCTCATCTCTGCTTCCTGCAACTCCAACAAAATTCCTGTATTCACAGTATCACTGTCTTTCAACACCTCGATTTCCACCTCCCCTCCTCCTCCTTTCCCCACTTCTTCACCCTCCAAGTACGGCTTTTCTTTCTCTACTCCCACTCCAGCCTGCTCCTTTTTCCTTTTAGCTGGATCCTTATTTTTTCCCTTGTTTCTTACTCTCCACCTTCTGCCACTCGCCCTCTTTCCCCTTCCCTTCTTCTCCATGATCCATATCTTTCCACAACTCTACCTCCTCCTCACTTTCTTCACTCCCATCATTCTCTAAATCTTCATAATTATCTCCAAGATCCTCCTTCACCTCTCCCCTCTGGCACATTCACTTTCACTGCATCTGCATACTCTCTCATTATTGCTTGGTCCCTTGTCTGTTGCACAGGACACTGCTTATATAAGTGATCCATACTGTGACACTTTATGCATTCTTTGGGTTTCTTACAATCCCTCATTCTATGTCCCAGACCACTACAATTCAAACATTGCATCATCTCCTTCTGAGCATCACATTCTGATGAAAAATGCCCCAAACCCGCACACTTCCAACAGAATTTTGGCATTCCCGAGTACTTCATGAACCTATTATTCCCTTTAATTTGAAAGGTCTGCTTCGGGTGATAGTACTCGTCTTCTGAGTTGCTCACACCACTGTTTCACTCAAAACATTCTTTTCCCCGTCCAAATACCTTCAACCCCTCTCACTTCAGCTACATATTCCACCTACTCAAAATGTTCCTTTAAATATGTTTCCACTTCTCTTGGTGTCACCTACGGGTTATACAATCTCACTGTTATCGTTCTGGTAGGATTGCGGTGCTTAAAATCTAACTTAAATTTTCCCAAACTCTGGTCACTTTTTTCCTCATAAGATATATAAATTTTTTTCAAAAGGAAATACAAGTTCAACAAAAACCACTTCCACCAAGCTTTGGTTTCTGAATTCCGCCAAACACATAATTTCCTTAGCACTAATCCCACAAACCTTTAACAGTTCCTCAAACACCAACTTGGACAGATCTGTACTGGTATCACCTCCTGTAATACTCACATTCACCACATGCTTGAAGCACACCTCTGCGGTCACTTTAGTAAAACCCTTCCTATCCCTGTCCTGATCCATCTTCCACCCTCAGGCCTCCTTCCCTAGAAGGAGCCTACCCAGAAAGGTGGCTCGCTCCCAGCCTTAGGCTGGCAGGAAAATCCCACCAGCATGGTTCTCCCAGGCTCCAACATTTGCTAGGCCTCAAAAGTCCAAACACAAAGGGTCGCGTGAGGACAATTAGCATTTGAGATTAGCCAAAAGGCCCGAGAAGCGATAACGAGCCTCGAGGACAGCCAAAGCCTGCCGTGACAGCACCCTCCATGGGATTTAAGGCAAACTACCTTCTACCTTCTAAATGCAGCAGAGCACAGCTGCCGGCTAACCCCGGGGCTGCCAGGGAGGACCCTTCCCATTGCCTCTGAGTAAAAAAAGTTTTACTCACCTGGGGCTTCCCTCAGCCCCCTGCATCTGGCCGGTGCCCACATAGTCGCTCCGATCCTCCTGTCCCCACCGGCGGCCACTTCCAGTTTCTGCAACAGCCGCCGACAGGCTGGGAACACGAGTGATTCTTTGCATTCCCAGCCACAATAGCACCCTCTATACTGCTATAGCGGCAAGAAAAGCCGCAATAGCAGTATAGAGGGTGCTATTGCGGCTAGGAATGCGAAGAAACACTTGCGTTCCCAGCCTGTTGGCGGCTGTCGCCAAAACCGGAAGTGGACGCCGGTGGGGACAGGAGGATCGGAGCGACTATGTGGGCACCAGACAGCTGCAGGGGGCTGAGGGAAGCCCCAGGTGAGTAAAACGTTTTTTTTTTTCTCAGACGTAAGGTTCACATTAAAAGCGTAATTGGTCTCCAATTTTTTTTTTCTTCTTTGTTTCCTTTTTTAAAAATCAGCACTATGATTCCTTCTTTCCAAGATCCATAGATTTACAAAATTGGCTACTTCTAAAATCACTTGTGTAAAATCCTCACCAATAATATCCCAAAAACCTTTATAAAATTCAATCGGAAGTCCATCTGAACCTGGAGTTTTTAAATTTGATTTAAATATTAGTGCTAATAACTTTAAAAATGTCCTCCTTAGTAACCTTGTCCACTAATAGATTGCACTTTAAACAAGTCTCAATGTAATTTAAGCAGTCTACAAAGTGCATCATCAAAGAATCATCAATTTTCTTCCTAGAAAACAGATCCATATAAAATTGTTCTTTTTTCACTTTTTTATCTTGATCACTCTCTGCTAAAATTTTATGGATATAGTTTTTCCCACTCTATCTTCTTGAAAAATGTTCAAATTTCTTTTGTCCTCTTCTAAAATCCTTACCCTAGAATTAAAATCTGCTAACCTCTTTCATCAAACTTTTTAATCTTTGTTTTTTCTATTTCTTTACTCATATCTTCATTTAAAATAAAAAAAAAAACTAAGACTGTAACCTAGAATTTAAATTTTCATTAGCTTTTTTTTTTTTTTTTTTCATTCTGGTTTTATTTTTGCTTTGTCTAATAAAGTTTTTAGTACCCTTTTTTTATGTTTTCCCACCTCTGTAGAACACTCAAAAATTCTTCTTTTGATTTTTTTTTTTTTTTCCATAACTCATACTTTTCCCTAAAATCCTTTTTAACATCCATATCCTTCAGCATTTCAACATTTAGTTTCCAGTGTGACTTTTTTTTTTTTTTTTTTTAATTTGGAGCTTTGTAGTTTAAAACATTCAATAATGTTATGATCCGAGAAAATGTTTCTTTGTATCAAAAAAAGCTTTCAATTTCCTCCGACACAAAAAATAATCAATACGAGTTTTTGAATTCTTATTTTACTACATTGATTTTTTTTATTTTCATCCTTTCCGCACAAAGTCCATACATTCAGTTATACTTTTAAGTAGCGTTACTGATCTATCCTTTTTTTTTTTTTCCTTTTTTGATAAATCACAATTAAAATCTCCTCCTAAAATCAACGGTATTGGGCCATCCAAAAATAATTGTATTGTTTCAAACTCAATTATTTTTTCCTTTTCAACTGAGGCATACACACAGACACTTTACCTTTTTATAGTCTCTTTAGTGATAGTGGCCAATATTGCACGTCCCGGATAAATAATCTGTCTCTTCAAAAGTCCAATCCTTAAGTATCCCAACTCCAACATTTTTATTTTTGCCAGAGAAAAAACAATCTCCATCCCAGGATTTAAAAAAATCATAATTAGTCTTATGAGAACTATTTCAGTTATTTAATTTTAAATATTCATACACAGCTGCACATTTTCTGATATTTTTAAATCCTCTGACATTCAGAGACGCAACTTTACTGTGCTCGTCTATTTATGGGAGTTCCAGGGCCAGACCCACCGCCCTCATCTTGACTATTTGTAAACTCCCCGTTTCATCTTTAGATGACCTGAGTCGTTTGAGGAGGAAGAGTTAAATCGAGAAAAAGAGATCGCAAATTGAAGCTGGTGTTCACTTTCTTCCGGTTCACATCTTTTACTTGATTTTGATTCATCCATCAATTCTTGCCCACAAGGCAACTCACTCTCCTTAGTGACTGTTACAGGTGTTTCTACTACCACCTCTGGGCTTGTTTCTTCTTTTTCCCGTTCTTTAACTACCACTTCCACATTTTCTGAAGAAGTTTCCACCTCAATCTCAGTATTTTTTTTCTTTTGCACTTTCTTCTACAATCTCCTCTTCTCCTTGTTTCTATGTTTGATTTTTTTTCCCCATCTGTTGTTGACGTCTTCTCCTTAGGACAATCCATTTTTTTATGAGGATTAGTGCCAGGACAATCAAATCTCTCACAATTTTTCTGCTGATGACCAAGCTTCCTGCACCTATTACACTAACTTGGCATTCCAGAATAAAAATACCCCCTTGACCTGTTAATGAACACCGCAGGGGTGTGTGGAAGGGGGGGGGGGGGGGGTTTCTCAAAACGTCTCCTCCATTTCCATCTGGGTCTTTTCGAAAAGAAATGTCATAAACCCTCTTGCCATTCCAGGCTCCAAATTCCTTAGTCAGGTTTTTTCTAAAAACTACTTTTTTTGCAAAAATTCAACAAAAAACATGTTAGTTCATGCTCAGATGTGGGGATCATACATATGCACAGTAATCACTGTGTCCATATATTGAAAGATAGGCAAAACTTTGATTCCTTGAAAAAGTTCCTTAAAGGTTAAATGTTGTTTTCTTTTCCCATATAGGGCAAAGGCTCTTTCTCACCCATGATAGGTGGTAAGGGTTAAGTCCACTGTTCTTCTTCTTTTCACAAATTCTTGAACACAATAGTAGTCCTCTGGACTGATTTCAAAAAATTTCAAAAATATTTCTATGCAAAAAAAAAGCAAGCTTCTGAAACTGAAAACTCGCAGGAAAAATAAAGCTAAGAGTATTCTTCATTCCCTCCCGGGAAACAAAACTACGATTCTCCATCTTCAAAGGAAAAAAGTTAGTAGCCACAAAGACTTGATCCCTCCTCCTCCGCTGGGTACTTGCTCACCCCCAATAGCAGCAATTAAAGGAATACTATCAATTCACATTTTTTTCAATTGACACAGGAATTGTTTGGGAAGTGCTGCTAAGTACTGGTGTATACATTTTAGTAGCAGCCTCTTTGAAAGTATTTTGATAACAGTAAACAAACTTCACTGACGCCAAAACTGACGGCAGACTGAGCCATGAGAGGGGAAATTCCCATTACACTTGATCAGTTAACTCTGTGTAACTCTGTGTGTGACAGAGAGAGAGCTCCCAACAGCTGCTGCAGCTTCTGTGTCCTGTGTTTCTGACTAGTGTCTGAAGAGAGCAGAGGAAATGTAACTAATTGTCACAGCTTTTCATACTTGTTTTTGCTTTCAGAGTTTGATATGTTTGATATTTGCTTTCTGTAGTCTGATATACAACTCTGGCTGTGCATTGAAGCAGACACCCCTTCTGCAAATGATTTGTCCCAATATAGCTAAATCCTACCATCAATAAATTACAGCTTTTGCCTCTGATATTTAACATGAAAAGCAGGAAAATGTTTACACAGCTACTTAGACATTATTTGTACATTGTCATTTTAGAACACTTGGGTATCGATAGTATTCCTTTAAGCGACAAAGCTCAAAAGGCCAAGGGCACAGCTTTCTCCAAACAGATAACCTTCAGGGTTCAAGCTCACCCCCAAAAGCAGCAGTAAGTTTGCACTTAGTGGGTTGGACGTCCATATTAACTGAAAAAAATAATGAAATATCATTCAATAGGAAATTACATGTTCAACCTATCTTTCCCATTGATTTTAGTGTTTACTGACAGAATTTAGTAAAGTAATATGAAAAAAGAAACCCTTTTTATGGTGGTTTCCATCTTGACTGCTTTTTTGTGATGCCAAAAGTGACATCACTTCTGCCCTTTTTCTTTTTCAACCCAGCCCAGTGGTTTTTTTTCCCTCCCACGGCACACATCACCTTAACAAGCTTACCTCAATGTGTAAACCTCCCTAAGGCCTCGTTCACATTAGGCAATATGTATGGCTGTGCGTTCGGGTCAAATACAAACCCAATCGCAATTTGCAAGCCATATGCGTTAAGCTGCTTATCCCATTCATTGCAGTGAATGGGATCAGCGATGCGCTTTTGCAAACATGCGTCCAGCAGTGCGATAGCACATCGCACTGCTGCACAGCGTGCATAGTATCAACATCAGAAGTGCTCTCTATGCACTTCTGATGTTCTTGCTGATCGCATACTATGCTCACTGCTGAAATGCGCACAGCAGTGCATATAGTGTGAATGAGGCATAAGGGCCCTTTTCCGCTAACAAGTGCGATTGCAATTGCAAACCACCTGCACTTGCGATTGCGCAAGCTGCTTTTCCACTGTCCACGTTGCGCTGTACCGCTGCTCAGAATGTAGCGAGATTGCAACAAAAATTGCGCCACCCGGCAATCGCGATAAAAAAACGAATTGCGAATGAAGCATCGTAGTGGAAAATGAGCACCGTGATTTACATGTCATCGCGGTGCTCTAGTGATTGGAAAAACTGTGATCCGATATAAAATGCATATCGCAGCAGTCAGTGGAAAAGGGTCCTAAATCACCATCTCCCCCAAGCCTCAGACCCCACATTTCGACATAAATAACCCCCACCCCCATAAGTTCTACTATTTGGTGGCAATGTTTATATGTGCCCTTTAATAGGTGGCACTATATGTGTGGCTACAGTTTCTAAATGGCAGTACTGCGATCTATGAGTGATAGAAGCAGGCCAGGGATACCCGCACACAACCCTCCCGTCCCAAATACGCCATTGCTTCCTATTATGCAGATCTTCCAGCCGCAGAGCTAGCATACATGCAGGGATGAGTTTCATGTGTGTCTTATGACAGACAGCAATACATTATAACCGATCAGAGCTGTATACTGGCATGGCTACAGTTCAGTCAAGTCAGAATTGTAGCCATGCCAGTATACAGCTCTGATTAGATACTAAATATTGCCATCTGACAAATAAAACTCATCCTTGTGTGTGCGTGCTAGCGCTTCTGCGGGGAGATCTGCATAATATAAAGTGATTGTGGATCTGGGACAGGAAAGTGGATGGGTGGTGCCGACATCCCTGGCCTCCTCCTGTCTCTATGATCATAGTGCTGCTACTTTTTTTCTTCCTCCACCTGTGTGAGGGTATATGTAGTGTTGTCCAGTTCATGAATGATTAGTTCATTTGAACTGGTTCTTGTGAGTCGAGTGATCTGACTCATCACACTGAATAATTTTAGTTCAGTTAATGAATCAGGAACTGCAGCTGCTGAGTGAGAGAAGGAATGCCTCACAGCTCACTCGGGGATCAGATTACAGCAGCAGCTCCTGACTCTGCTGGTAACTGATCCATTCCTAGTACTCACACGCCCACACTCACCCCAGTAAATTGAGTCAAATGATTCATTCAGGATCTGGATTTTTCTTTTATGAACGGATTTGAATGAACCAGTTCATTGAAAAGATCCGAACTTCCCATAACTAAATACTGTGAAAGCTCGCAGCTCTAAATGTCAAGGGAGGGGAGGAGGGGAAAAAAAAACTTCCCCACAATCCTGCAGGCTTACTCACAACCTCCTGGACCAGTGGCTTGGCATGGCACAGGCATGGGTGAGTTGGGGGTAAAATGAGGGGGAGACCTATTCTTAACCAATTAAAAAAAAATGAAAGGGGTATACATAGTATTAAAGACAAACTATATTTTAGACTTGTTTATATTTTTGGTGTTGCAACCCTCTTTAAAGGCCAAGGGCACAACTTTTCTCCTTTAGGAAAGCCTCTGGTAGATTTTTTTTTTCCTTAAACCTCAGCCAACACCAACCACTGATCCCATAAAACGGGGCAAGTAAGCCGGAATCTGCCAGTTATTTTGTCTCTGTAATCAACTCGCCCAACCGTTCCAACTTACTGACAAGGCTCATCATCGGTTTCTGTTTTGACCAGTAAAATCTTTTGCTTGCACATAGCACATTATGATAACAGAATATACTAATGGTTTCTTCACTTTCAAAGAAAATTAGAACTTGTGTCAAAATAGTCTCATCCTCTCATTTATCCACTCAGCCAACTTACAACCACAGGTTCAATAGCAAAAGGCTCTCTCTGCTAGGTATGCTTTCATTTTTACACCTCGCTTTATCGCATGGGCCAATCGGTGGCCATAGCCCCGTAAGAGAAAGTATTATAAGGGCCCTGCCATAACATAGATATAATGGTAGCTAAGACTACTCCTGTGCTTTTCTTATGGTTGAAGAAATGAGTGAACTGTGACACCACACTTAAAAAAAAATAAAAAAACACAACAAACAGAGAAGCTTCCCCATATTGGAGCATTGGATTTGGTAAAGTCTTAAGTTAATGTGTTGACTCACCACACAGGCCTGCACCCAGCATGTGTCTCATGTCTGTCTATAAGTAAACTTTAGGTTAGCAGGAATGGTTGCATGGCCACCTAGCTTTTCATCCTTCTCACCCTTGCCCTGCAATCTTCCAGACCTCAAAGTGCTGTCCTTTGCTGTGTGTTTGGTTGTTGGTATAGTGGTGAGCATAGCTGCCCTGCAAGCAGTGGACCTGGGTTCAATTCCCAGCCAAGGTATGTGAGCTTGCTGTTGACATACTATAAATCCCCTGCAGGACAAATTCCTGCAAGACGAGAGGAGAGAGAGAGGGGAGAGAGAGGGGAGAGAGAGGGGAGAGAGAGGGGAGAGAGAGGGGAGAGAGAGGGGAGAGAGAGGGGAGAGAGAGGGGAGAGAGAGGGGAGAGAGAGGGGAGAGAGAGGGGAGAGAGAGGGGAGAGAGAGGGGAGAGAGAGGGGAGAGAGAGGGGAGAGAGAGAGAGGGGGAGAGAGAGGACTTGTAAAACGGGATAAGAAGCCTTGAAAATACAATTTGGGGTTTTCAATTCGGATATCTGAATCCGGCCGGATACTAGGGTCGGATACACTAATTCAGTTTGGGTATAAAAATGTCAAATTCTGATATCCAACCCGGATCAGATATCTGGATATCCGGATCAATTCGGGTATTAAAAAGTACTACCCGAGCATCCCTGACTGTTTCTGGGCAGGAGTGGGAAGTCAGCTCCCCACCTGCTGCCACCCACCTCACTCTCCTTCTACCTCTTCTAACTTTGTCTCCTCATCCTCTTTCTCCCCCTGGTAGGTCACAGTACACCTCACCCTCGCAACAGTAAGCCACCATAACCTCTGGGGTCATACTTCAAAACCACCTTAGAGGAACTCCAGTGAAAATAATGTACTAAAAAAAAATCATTTTTACAATTATGTATAAATGATTTAACCAGTGTTTGCTCATTGTAAAATATTTTAAATCCCTGATTTATATTCTGACATTTTATTACATGGTGACATTGTTACTGCTGGCAGGTGATGTAGCAGCTGTTTGCTGCTTGCTGTTTTGGCAGTTGGAAACAGCTGTAATTTCCCACAATGTAACAGGGTTCACAGACAGGAAACTGCCAGCAGTACCTCGGTACTCTGATACTGTGGTGAAACCCCTCCCACACAGCTCTGTCATACAGTGCCCTCTGATGGTCTGTTTGTGAAAAGGAATAGATTTCTCGTGTAAAAGGGGTATCAGCTACTGATTGGGATAAAGTTCAATTCTTGGTCTGTTTCTCTTTAAATAACAGCTTGCTCCTGTAGTGTCTATATGGTTTGTACAGGTTTTTTTGCACCCCCCCCCCCACATCATTGCAGAACCTCTTTAGAAAAGATCTGACATGGGTCTCCATGTACGGGTTGTGCAGATGCACCACCAAGTCCTTGTGCCCTGGCTCAAAGCACAGGCACACATCCAGCTTCCGTAGTACAGCATAACGACCTTCCAATGCCCTCCGAGGTGGAGTTTTCATACACCTCCAGACACTTTTCCTCCAAACAAAACTAAACCACATAGAAAAAATCTTGGAAAGCATAAATATCCATTACCTGGACATTGAAGATATTGTGTACAATATCGACTGCCATGGTCCTCTGCAAGGCACTCAACAGGTTTGGTATCGGAGAAATGTTCTGCAAATATGTTAACCTTTTGTACGCAGGAATCCATTCCACGGTGCTGGTGAACGGCTGGAAGACGGAAGCTTTCCCGATCCTCTCGGGGGTCAGGCAGGGCTGTCCTCTCTCCCCTCTTCTTTTTGACTACTGTTCTCTCTGGACCCGGTGCGGTGATCCCTCTGATCTCTGGGTTCTGTCTGATGCATTCGGCGAAGAGCTCTATACAACAAACAAAAAGGGACAGAGAGCAGCCTTGTCTGACCCCGGAGAGAACCGGAAATGGGTCAGTCTTCCAGCTGTTCACCAGCACCGTACTCTCGAAACCTGTGTAAAGAAGGTTAACATAGGAACAGAACATTTCTCCCAAACCAAACCTGTTGAGCACCTTGCGGAGGAACTCGTGGGATACCCAGTCGAACGCCTTCTCCTGGTCAATACTCACCATGGCCGCACGGACGTTGCGGTCTTTAAAGTAATGGATCCTGCGGCCGGGGATTCTGCAAGTCTGGTCCGGGTTGATGATCTGACCGATGACCCTCTTTAGCCGGTTGGCCAGCACCTTGGTCAGGATCTTGTAGTCCACATTAAGGCAGGAGATGGGCCTCCAATTTTTGAGGTCACACCTCTCTCCCTTCTGCTTATACAGGATCGTGACCATTCCTTCCCTGAGAGAAGGGGTTAACTTTCCTTCTGCCGCCATCTCTTCGTATAGCTCCAACAGGTCCGGGCCTACCAGGTCCCACATTGCCACATAGAACTCTGCGGGGAGGCCGTCACTGCCTGGGGTCTTACCTGAGCTGAAAGATCTGGCTGTGGATTGAAGCTCTTCCAATGTCAGGGGTGCGTTGACTGAAGACTTACCTTCCTCATCTACCGTTCTAGTGATTCCCGACAGGAATCTCTCGGTAGCCTCGCTGTCCGTGGTTTTCGGGGAGTAAAGGCTGGAGTAATAGTCGGGGAAGGAGGCTGTGATGAAAGTGGTCACCTTCTTCAAAGCCCCAGACTCGTGTCGCAGCTCGACCAGGGGTGTGTGGCCTGAGAGAAGTTTCCTGATAAAAAATGAGTTACATTTCTCACCTTTCTCCAGATTCTCCACCTTGGAACGGAAGACGATAGGCCTGGATTCCTCCTCGAAATGTCTTTTCAGGCATTTCTTGGTTTCCTCCAGCTCTTGCCTAACATCTTAACCACATTGGAAGAGGTTCTGCAGCCTTCTGAGTTCCTTCCTACGCTCACCTTCCTGTTGTCGGCGTTTCTCCTGGAAGAAATAGCGGAACCTCAGCTTGGTGAACTCCCACCATTGTCCCACGTTGTCAAAACTGTCCTTTTCATCCCACCAGGAGGCATAGGCCTCTCTCAGCTCCCCCATAATCTGCTCGTTTTCCAGCAGAGTGCAGTTCAGCTTCCAGGAGCCTGGGCCGGGAGGGAACCAGTCACCCAAGTCTGCCTGTAAGTTCACCGCTCTGTGGTCAGAGAAGAAACAGGGGACCATTGAGTGGTTGCTATGCCTCACTGCCTGGGAGGTGAAGACGAAGTCAATCCTTGAGCGCACTGAGCCATCTGGACGGGACCATGAATAATTCACAGCCCCCGGACCGATGCTGCCCACCGCGTCTCTCAGAGAGGCCTCCGTCACCATCTCCCTAAGCAGCTGGGATGTAATGTCTAGCTTGGCTGCTGAGCCAGAGCTGCGGCCCTCCTCTTCCACCGGGCAATTGAAGTCGCCGGCCAACACTACCGACCTGGAGGTGGCGAGATGAGGCCTCAGGGTCTGGAAAAGTTCCAGCTGCTCGTTCTTCCCAGGGGAGGCGTACACGTTGATGAGCCTAATCGGCTCTCCTGCCCATGAGCCGTCTATGACCAGAAGTCGGCCACAGACGAGCTCCTGCACAGTGTCAACCGTGAACTGCCTTCCCCTGATCAGAACGGCGACCCCCGAGGATCTGCAGTCGCCACCCCCTGACCAGAATGAAGGGCCGTGAGTCCACTCGGAGGAGAGGTGCCTGTATGTGCCAGCAGGGGGCAATGCACATTCCTGAAGGAAGAATACATTACCTTGCAGCCCAGACAGGAAGCTCAGGGTCATCTGTCTCCTCAACTTGTCCTTAATACTTCTCACATTGATGGAAAAAATATTAATTCCTGCCACCATGTAAAACATTTGGGGAAGAGAGAGATACCATTAGGTAGGCGGGACGGGGTCCCTTAGTTACCTGTCCTGACGGGTGGATCCCTCTCTGATGCCGAGCCGTTGGTAGGCGAGAAATCCAAGATCTCATCGATGATACCTTCGGCTGTAGCATTCCTGTAGTCGTCGATGTACTGGTTGAGCTCCTCGAGCACATCCTCTCCATCGACTGCTATGGCCTCTTCGGTTTCCCCATCTGTCTCCAGTTCAATGGCCTTCTTCTTGGCCACATCTACAGGGGGTGATGAGTCTTCTGCTTGTTTCCTTTTCCCCTTGGTGATCTCTGCGGGAGAGACAAGGGGAGAAGCCTCCTGGAGGGGAGGTGGAGGGTTGGGGGGTCACCCAAACTCCACTCACCCAGACCACACCCGATTCCCCCGATCGGGGTGTGGTCTGGGTGAGTGGGGTTTGGGTGACTACAGGTATTGGGGTAGGGGTCTGGGCTGGGGTGGGAGGGGTAGGATGGGAAGGAAGGGGTTGAGTGCGGGGGTGTGGGAAGGGTCAGGGGGTGGCGGTTTCTTACCCTCCTGTGCCTTCCCTTTTCCTTTATCCTTCTTCTCCTTCGGGGCTGCCTTTTGGGGTGGTGGTCTTGCGGCTGGCTGTGACGGTTTCACAGCGCCCATGGCAACCCTTCCGGCGTAGCTCTTGGCACGCTGTGGGCAGGCTGTGTACAGGTTGCCTGGTAGTCCACAGAGGTTGCAGCACCGCACTCGGGGGCAGTCCTTCGCCTCATGGCCAGTCACCTGGCAGGTCCTGCAGGCATGCAGTTTCTTGTGATGTGGCCCAGCTTTCCACACTTCATACAGATGTGGGGGATGTCCTCATAACGGATGATGCCCGTTGAGTTCCCCAGGTTGAAGTTTGGGCTCAGGTGCTGAAAGCCGCCTGGCTTGCTGGAGTCCTTCCGCAGCCTGCAGATGACGCTCCACCTACCCGACCAGAATCCGTTGGAGTCGAGGATCTGGGTGGGACCCTTCAGTACCTGGCAGAAGCGTCTCAGGTAGGTGGCGATGTCCGCTGCTGGTATGTGGGGTTCCTCATCGCAACCATGATTCGTCTCTCCTCCCTCTGGATTGGGGAGTTTCCGTCGAACTTCTTGAAGGGCGAGTCTGGGCCTGCTGTGGAGAAGGCCTCCCAATACCTCCTACAGACCTGCATCGAGATGAAGGTGATGTAGAAGATCCCCTCCATGAAGTTCTGAATCGACAGGGTCTCCGCCTTGGAGAATCCCTGGTTGAGGACCATCTTCTTGCCGAACACTTCAGGGGTCATGTCCAGCACTCGACCATCCACCTTCCTCAGCTTCAGCGCCACCGTTGTCCTCATCCAGGGCTCCAGAGCAGGCGCCCCTGAGGGGTTCTGCCCGGCCTGAGGCCGCGGGGCTGCCTCCGCCGGGGTGGCGGAGGTCGAGGCGGCCACTTCCTCCCGAGGTCCGGCCGACAATGCTGTTCTGGGAGCCTCCTTGGTTTCTCCCTTCTTCTGTGGCATCCTCTTCTTTGCCATCTTTACTTCTCGTCTTCGTGGGCGAGTCTCCGGAGGTCTGCCGATGTTGAGGTCGTAGAGGTCTCGTCGGGACTGCTGCTCCCCAACTTGCTCGAAGCTTTGAAGATCCTCTGCTAGGAGTTTGCAGGGGTTCAGCTTGGTCTCGGCGTCCTCACTCCGACGTCTTCCTCGGCGATCTCGGAGTCTTCCGCCCTTTCCACCTTGGATGTGCCCTTAAAAGGACATTTAGCTCTTTCGCCAGGGGAACTGTGGGCCCAAGCTGCAGCTCTGATAAGAACAGACTTTTTTTTTTCTTTCTTTGCTCCTGTTGCATGCAACAGGAGTCCCAGGTAAGCAAGGCTATTAGCCCCATGCATGGAAAAAGCGTGAGTGCCCTAAAGCACCCCCACAAAACGTGCATGAGTAGCCCCAGGCCCCACAAAACAGCAGGGCCTTTCCGGTTGTTCCCTGAAGGGAACCTTCCCCCTTTCCCTTTGGCGCAGGGGGTTTCTTGGGTCCTCCGACACCCGAAGGATTGGAGGACCCCGACTGTGCCCAGTGGTTACCCAAAGGGCCTGGCCATGTGGCAACATGGTCCGGGTGGCTCCCCCGAGATGGAGCCGGGTGGGAACCGAAGTCCCCAGGGGACAAGTCCCCGGTGCCAGCAAGCTGGCCCCGACCTTGCGGCCGGAGTGATAAAAATTCCGCACTCTCCCCAGTCAAAAGGCCGGGGAGCTGCGTTAGTCGGCTATGCATATGGGCAGTACAGACTAAAGCACCCTACTTCCGCCTGGGATCTGCCACATCCCAGGTTTTTTCAGGTGCACCTGGAGCGCCACTTCCAGGGGCAGTACGCCTAAGCAAAGCCCTCAGCCATTCAGCTTCGACCATGGTATAGATCCATTCAATCAGCCTCTGGGGAGTTATGACAAGAAGGGACACCCTGCCACAGTGCCATCCCTCCAGGTCCCCCCAAAAACCTCAAGAACAGATACTGCACTTGATCTTAGCCAAAAGGCCGAGAAGCGATTTTATTTATTTATTTTTGCCTCAGAATAAAATCACATAAAACCACTCGTCACACGGAATCCATTTACATGTCCTCCATCAGACTATATATGACTTAAAATCATCATTCGGCATTTAATATAAAATCTGTTCAAACCACTGTGTTCCATTTGTCCTGCTTCCAAATTTTCTGTGCTTTCCCTTCACCCCACCTCTTTTTGTCAAACAAAAACACCACATAAAGCCTTGCCAAAAACCATTTTTTAACATCTTCTATTTCAATGTCCTTTTTCTGAAAAATCAAAATGTTTCTTGCATCCCACAGCACTTCTTTCAGGATTGCGCACACCACCCACCCTCTCCTATCTCTCTCCTTGTCCCCCAGTGACAAACCAACCAACACCTCCTCACCTGTGAGCCCCATACAGCCCACCACCAGCCAAAACATGCCCCTCAACCTAGCACACACCTTTTTTTAAAAAAAAAAGTCCCAAAAAACATGATTCACATCTTCCACTCCACCACACCTTTCTCTCGGACACTTTTCCGTTGCACACAGTCCACGATATTTACAGAAAGCCCTTGTTGGCAAGCCAGCGGTCCAGGCTAGCCAGGTAACATCTTTTTGCCTGTTAGCCCCTTTAGCTCGAATCTTTTCCAGGCTGCTTCTGATTGGGCGTTTGTCATCCCCTTTATGTATGTTACTATCTCCTTCCTCTTTATCCATCACTTCAAAAAAGGTTTGTCACATCCTTGCATCCCTGCTGATTTTAGTTCCATTTTTTTTTTTATAAATGTCCATCACCTTTTCATAAAAAGGGGCAGCAGAAAAGGAGACCGGTCTCCTCAGGTCCTTAGTGATCCACCCTATTCTCGTGAATACCCACCC
Source organism: Hyperolius riggenbachi (assembly GCF_040937935.1). NCBI lineage: Eukaryota > Metazoa > Chordata > Amphibia > Anura > Hyperoliidae > Hyperolius > Hyperolius riggenbachi. The sequence continues at coordinate 20,365,451 of NC_090649.1, forward strand.
ACCTAAATATCTCACCAAATCTGCCACCCTTCCTCCTGCACTCAAGACTGTGCACACTCACCAGGTAGTGCAAAGAGAGAAACACATCTATCTCAGGGAAATCCCAACCACCTAACACCACACTCTTGTGAACCGTCACCCGTGCCACCTTCTCCATTTTGGAACCCCAGAAGAATACAAACATTCTCTGCACCTTTTGCAACCACCTTTTGCTAGGGGTAAAAATCATACAAAAATACAACAGTAAAGGCAAAATTACTGCCTTCACAACCACCACTTTGCCTGTAAATCTTAACTTCCGTAACCGCCACATATTCAACTTTCTCTCCATACTCTCCTGCACTCCCACCAGCGTCCTCTCACCTTTCAATTCTGAATCAAAAATCACACCCAACACCTTCACTTCCTCCCTCACCTCCACATTCTTCACATTCACTGGCACTCTTACCCAGGGAAGTCAACTGAGTCTTCTCCCAGTTCACAGCCATCCCTGCAACACCACAAAACACCTTCACATGCAAATTCATTCTGTCAATATCAGCTTGTGAACTCCCAATCAAAGATACATCGTCCATGTACGCCAAACACTTCACCTGACTTCCACCACTCCCAGGCACCACAAAACCTTTCACCATTTTATCTTTCGAAATATGCACCAACAGAGGCTCCATCACACAAAGGCCATGGGCGACAACGGACACCCCTGTCTGACACCAGACAGAACCGGAAAAGCCTCGGACAGGTGCCCGTTCACCAATATCTGGCTCGACGCTTCATGATAGAAGCTCTTGATGACTCTCAGAAGTCCACCCGGCACGCCCATTCTCGCCATTACCCTGAAGAGAAAGGAGTGTGATACCCTGTCAAACGCCTTCTCCAAATCACGCCCCTCGACGATCGGCATGTTGTCGTTTTTGGCGTGAAAGATCATATCCCTCAGCAACACATGGTTGTCTGAGCTTCGCCGACCCGGAACCGCACACGTTGGCTCTCTCCGACCACACAGGATATCACACTCAATCTACCAGCGACCAACTTCGCCGCCAACTTATAGTCGACATTCAATAGCGAAATTGGCCGCCAGTTCCTGATGTCACGCCTTTCCCCCTTCTTATGGATCAAGGTAATGACGCCTTCTCTCATCGTCTTCGCTAAATGTCCAGAAGAAAAAAATCTCCTGGATCACTTCTACCACGCACTCTCCGATCGTTGGCCAGGCCCATCTGTAAAATTCGACCGGAAGACCATCCTTTCCAGGGGTCTTCCCAGTCTGCATGGCACTCACTGTCGCCCAGACCTCCATGCGAACTGCGCCCTCCAATTGCTGCCCATCCGCTTCAGACAAACTCTCATCCAACGCCTCACAATACTCATCCATTTCCTCTTCAGACACTCCCCGAACCGCTCCATACAAATCAGCATAAAACTTTCTTGCCTCACTCACCACCTCATCACCCACCACCTCTCTGTCACCAGACATCACTGACTGCACTGTCCCTTTTCCCGTACAGGCACGTTTGAAAAAGAACCGGGAACACGACTCTCCCTCCTCCATGTCACGCACTTTCGCCAAAAAATCACTTTTTTCCCCCTCTCTATCAACAATCGCTTCTTCTGCTCTCTCGCTTCCTGCAACTCCTGCTCCACTTCCTCACCCCATTCTCTCAACTTCAACAAATACTGGATCCTTGCACAGCACCTTTCTTCCTCCTCCTTGCGTTCCTGACTCTTCTCATACGCAAATCCTTTGAAAAAAAAACAGCCACCTTCCTTTTGAACCAATCCCACCATTCTAGCACACTGGCAAAAAACTTTCTCTTCCACATCCACCTTGCGCACTCCATTCGAAACCTCTCCTCACACTCCGGTTCATCCAACAAGCTCACATTCAACTTCCACACACCTCTGCCAAACGTCATCCTCGCCTGCTCCCCCAGGGTACACAAAATGGACACGTGATCTGAAAACGTGTTAGGGTGATAAGAGACAGAGCTAACCACAAGATACATGGAAAGAAAAAAGTCAATACGTGATTTTATAGTGCCTTTGTCTGAGAAGAACGTAAAGTCCTTGTCTCTATTGTCAGCCACCAATGCCGCATCCTGCAGGCCATAATCCCTAACAATCTGGCTGAGGATCCCACTAGTCACATCCAATTTAGAATTAGCTAACCCCACTCTATCCTCAACCGCTCTGATACAGTTAAAGTCCCCGGCCACAATAGTATTGATGTGACCAGGGAGCTGCGCTCTAAGAGCTTCTAAAAATGTTTCCCTCTCTTTTTTTGTCCGCAGGAGCATAGCCATTGAACAAACGGTACCGGGAGTCCCTGTGGTCGAACTCCACCTTCAATAACCTCCCTGGTATAACGCCCTCCCATGACTTCATGGTTATACCAGCATTATTGAACAATATCCCGACCCCCTCATTCTTGCTCTGGCAAGCTGGAGACCAGATGGCATTGCCCCGCATCTACTCGCCAGAGCCAGGCACCACTGCCAACGCACACTCCTGCAAACAAAAAATGTCAACTCTAAAATTCTCCAGGTCCTGCAAAACTGCAGCTCGGTGATATGAGGAGCCAATGCCCCTCACTGACAAGAGAGACAAGCCCATCACCAAAAGCCAAAAAGGGTGAAAAACCATCAAAGTGCCCTCCATTACACCTGTTTTCGTAACCTTGTAGCAACCGTAAGTAGGATACTGGCTTCTGAGTCTGAGGAGGCGGGGCTATCATCCTCCTCCACCTTCCCTCCAAAATTTGAACCCCTGGGGCCAGTAGTATTTTTCTCTGCTTCTCTGTGCGGATCTTCAGGGCTGCCCCGGCGCAGGGTGTGATGTGACCTTTTTTTAATTATTCCAGTGTCTGGTGGCAGCTTTGTAACTTTTATTATGGGCACTCTCACGTTCTGCACCTCTGGTGCATTTTTAATTTTAGGGACGGGGCTAGAGTCTTCCGAGCCATTGGCCGGCTCCCCGCTCTTTGTGGCACCACTGCTCCCAGCCATCCCCTCCACCAGCTGTGTATCAGAGGGACTACATGTCCCAGCGAGCCCCTGCAGTATCTGTGTGTCAGTTGTGCTTGGTTCAGGCAGCGCTGCGATCAGCTGGGAGTCTGTGGGACTATCGGTCCCAGCAGACCCACCTACAGCTTCCTCTCCGGCTACTGTCTCTGCGCTCCCTCCTCCCCGCTCTTCAGCAGCTGGCTGATGCTGCACATTCTCCCCGGGGAGGGTCGCTGCGCTCTTCTCCTGCGTCTCTGCCGGAACATCTGGGACCACACCGGGAGCTCCCTCCGGTGCCGGCAGATCACATCCAGCATTAGCGCTGGAGCCAGACACACCGGAGGGAGACTCGGGCACCTCTCCAGCCACAGGCTGCTCACTCCTCGCAGACGTGGCAGCAGCCTCTTCAGGCACAGCAACAGCTGCCACGTCAGCAGTCTTCCCCGCAGCGTTAGAAGCTGCCACGTCAGCAGGTGTGACACTCTCTTCAGCGGGCTCACTATTCACAACATCTGCAGCCCCAGCAGCGTCAGGGAGGTTAGGTAGTAAGCCAGCACGCTGTCTCTTCGGTGGGGGGACACGCTGGGGCAGCGGATCAGCAGCAGCAGCACTCCCCTGCATGGCAGTATTATCAGAGGGACGGGGAGGGACAGGGACGGCCTCAGCCTGACCCGCGCCAGACTCCAGCACCGTATCTCTACCAAGCTCCTTCCAGAAGGACCTCTCCTCCCCGGTCACACCAGAGGGAAGTCTCCTGTCCCTGCCACGATACCCCCCAAAGCCAGCAGCATGTGCATATGTGTGCATACGGGTATTCTCCATCTTCTCACAGTCTTTTTCCAGATGCTTATCAGAGCCGCACAGGTCACATCTACTGGGTGCTGTACAGCGCTTCCCGGGGTGAGCTGGCAGGTAACACTGCCTGCACAACTTCTCCTTACTGCAATGCATATCCACATGCCCGTTATCCCCACAGTTCCTGCACACAATTGGCTGGCCCGGGTAGGTGATATAACCCCTTTCCCCACCAATAGAAAAAACAGGTGGGGGGTGCACCAGGCCTCCACTACCTTCACTCCTCTTAAACCTTACTTCAAATTTTAATTTGCTCCGGTACCAGCCCAGGTGATTCAGGATTTTCTCTGGGCGGCCCACATACTCCAGATATCTCTCCAGATAGCATTTCACAACATGTGGCTCAACATATGGGTTATACAAATGAGCATATATCATCCTTTCCTTTTCCATAAACAGCGGTTTCACATAAGAAAACATTGTTGCCCATTCCTCCTTGCTGGTTCTGCATTCCTCCAATACTCTTACTGCATCATCCTCACTGTAAAAGGTCACATCATACATACCCTGCACCGGGAAATCCTGTATGGCAAAGACCCCATTCCTCCTGTTGATCTTCAGAGCTTCGCACAACACCACGTCCACAAATTTTTGGGTTGGTACCAAGTTTTTATGTTCTGGCTTGACCAGGAAATGTAACGTGGTTTTTAATCGCCGCGTTCCTCCTCCATCACCTGCTGAGGAAGCCATCCTCTCCTCGTTTCCCCTAGGCCCCCACTAGGAGGACCCAGGTTCACCTTCCAACCAAGAAACCACAAATATAAATTATAGATCTTAGTCAAAAGGCCGAGAAGCGATTTTAGCCTCAGAATAAAAACCATAAAAACTCAGCCATCACTTGGACTCCATTTTCATGTCATCCATCTGACCATTACGGTTTTAAAATCCTCATTCGGCTCGTATCATTTTTTATTTCAAAAATAATAAACTTGTCTCACACCATCAGATTCCATTTTTCCTGCAACCACCTCTCCTTAGCTTTCTCTTCACCATCTCTTTTCGAATCCCACAAGAAAATAGTATATAACCTTGCCAGGAACAATTTGATCACATCCTCCTCGCTCCACTCCAACTTTTGAAACAACACCATGTTCCTGGCATCCCACAGCACCTTTTTCAACACCCCAAACACTAACCATGCCTTCCTTTCCCTTTCCTTATCACCAAGTTCCACTCCGCCCATCACCTTCCATGCAGTGAGGCCCTCACAACCCGTCACCATCCTCACAAAATCCCTCAGTCTACCAAACACCCCCCTTGCAAACCCACACTCCCAAAACACATGTTCAACATCCTCCATCCCACCACACTTGTCTCTAGGGCACCTGTCGGATCCACAGAGCCCTCTTGCTTTACAGAAAAGTCTTGTTGGCAATCCGCCAGACAGTATCAACCACACATCTTTTTGTCTATTTGACAGTCCTTTCACCTCCATCCTCTTCCACACCTCCTCCGACTGAGAACACGATTTTCCTTTAATATACGTAACGATTTCTTTTCCTTTTGTATGTTTCTTCAGGTCATTTTTATTACAATTTCTCAAGTCCTGTATGCCCAGCTTTTCACACATTTGTTTGACTTTCAAGTAGAAGGGAGCAACAGTAAACGCCATTGGCCTTTTCATGTCCTTCTGGATCCACCCTAACCTAAACCACAACCAACCCCCTAAATACCTCACCAAGTCAGATGCCCTACCTCCTGCCATCAGAACCTTGTGCACACTCACCAAATAGTGCCTAGAAAGAAAACCATCAATATCAGGGAAATCCCAACCACCTAGAACCACACTCTTGTGTACCGTCACCCGTGCCACCTTTTCCATTTTGGATCCCCAGAAAAACACAAACAACCTCTGCACCTTTCGCAACCACCATTTGCCAGGGGGAAAAATCATACAAAAATATAGCAGTAAAGGGAGGACCACTGCCTTCACCACCAACACCTTGCCTGTAAAAGACAACTTTCGCAACTTCCACATATTCAACTTTCTCTCCACACTTTCCTTCACACCTCCCAACGTCTTCTCTCCTTTCAAGGCCGCATCAAACACCACTTCCAACACCTTCACTTCCTCTCCCACCTCCACATCACTCACCTTCACCGGCACATTCTTACCCAGAGACGCCAACTGGGTCTTCCCCCAGTTCACAGCCATCCCAGTCGCACTACAAAAAATCTTCACATGCAAATTCATTCTGTCCACATCCACTTGCGAACTCCCAATCAATGACACATCGTCCATATACGCCAGACACTTCACCTGACTTCCACCACTCCCAGGCACCACAAAACCTCTCACCACCTTATCCTTTTGAATCTGCAGCAACAGAGGCTCCATCACACAGATGAAGGCCAAGGGCGACAACGGACACCCCTGTCTGACACCAGACAGGACTGGAAAAGCCTCACAGATGACAGAGGCGCTATACGTGCTACCTGAGAGCTACTGTTTTGTCCCCTGTTCTATTGCCTGATTAAGCGGGCTTGGTCCTGCGAAACGCGTTGCATCTATTGGGGTACTAATAAAGTGTTTGTCAGACAAGTAGTCTAGTCTGCTTTCGGAGGTAAGTCTACCACTGCCTCCCCAGCATATTTTAAAACTTTTAATGTTTTTATTCTGCTGGCGCCTCTGTTCATCAAAGTCATTATAGTGTCCACCCTTGGTGGAAGGGGGACCCACCCCTACCTTTCGTCTATCTACAGAGAGCGACTTCTTAACCCTGAGTGAGGACAGGTCTAATCTCCTCACCTGCATACACAGTGGTTGCCTCAGCGGTAACCCTTGTTTGTGAGTATAACCTTCTCACATTACATTATTCACTATTGTCCTGAGCATACTACACCATATTGGGCTCTCTGTGTCTTTTTCTTATCAGACAGATGTCCGTTCACCAGAACCTGACTCGACGCTTCGTGGTAGAAGCTCTTGATGACCCTCAATAGTCCACCCGGCACGCCCATCCTCGCCAACACTTTGACAGGGTATCACACTCCTTTCTCTTCAAACGCCTTCTCCAGATCTATCCCCTCGACGATGATCGGCAAGTTGTTATTTCTGGCATGATAAATCATGTCCCTCAGTAACACCAGGTTATCTGAGCTTCGCCGACACGGCACCGCACGTTTGACTCTCACCGACTAGACCTGATATCACACTCCTCAATCTACCAGCGACAAACTTCGCCGCCAACTTATAGTCGACATCCAATAGCGAAATTGGCCACCAGTTCCTGATCTCGCGCTTGTCTCCTTTTTTGTGGAAAAAGTGATGACTCCCTCCTTCATCGAGTTCGCTAATCGTCCAGAAGAAAATATCTCCTGGATCACCTCTACCACGCAATTTCCGATTTCCGACCAGGCCCATTTGTAAAATTCGACTGGGAGGCCATCCTTTCCAGGGGTCTTCCCAGTCTGCATGGTGCTTACAGTCGCCCAGACCTCCTCCATGCAAATTGCTCCCTCCAATTGGAGCACAAGTGAATTTGACTGAGGTGCAGCAATCACTCCACAATACTCCTCCATCTCCCGCTCAGACGCTCCCAGATCCTTACCATACAGATCAACATAAAACTTCCGCACCTCCTTCACCACGTCATCCCCCACTACCTCTTTCTCCCCAGACATCACCGACTGCCACACATCTTTCCCCGTACAGGCTTGTTTGAAAAAAAACCGGGAACATGTCTCACCTTCCTCTAACTCTCTCACTTTCGCCAAAAAAACCCACTTTTACCCCTCTCCACCAACAACTTTCGCTTCTGCTCTCTCGCCTCCTCTAACTCCTCCTCCACCTCTCGTCCCCACTCTTTCAGCTTCAACAAATACTGGATTCTTACACACCATCTCTCCTCCTCCTCCTTCCGTTCCCGACTCTTTTTATGCGCAAACCATTTAAAGAAATCAGCCACTTTCCTTTTGAACCAGTCCCACCATTCTAACACATCCTCAAAATACTTCCGTTTCCATACCCACTTCTTACATACCACTTGAAACTTCTCCTTGCAATCCGGCTCATCCAACAGACTCACATTCAACTTCCAGACGCCCCTCCCAAACGACACTCTCGCCTGCTCTCCTAGGGAACACAAAATGCAAACGTGATCAGAAAATGTGTTAGGGTGATACGAGATAGAATGCACCACCATATACCTAGAGAGAAAGAAATAATCAATCCATGACTTGCTTGTGCCCTTATCAGAGAAATAAGTAAAGTCTTTGTCCCCATTGTCAGCCACCAGTGCTGCGTCTTGCAGGGCATAATCCCTATCTGGTTGAGGATCCCACTAGTCATATCTAATTTAGGATCCGCTAACCCCACTCCATCCTCAACCGCTCTAAAACAATTAAAGTCACCGGCCACTATGGTGTTAATGCGGCCGGGAAGGTACATTCTTAAGGTCTCTAAAAAATTTTCCCTCTCTTTCTTGTCAGCAGGAGCGTAACCATTAAACAGACGGTACCGGGAGTTCCGATACTCAAACTCCACCTTCAATAACCTCCCCGGTATAACCACCTCCCACTCCTTCACGGATATACCGGCATTACTGAACATCACACCGACCCCCCTCGTTCTTACTCTGGCAAGCTGGAGACCAGATGGCAGTGCCCCGCGTCCGCCATCCACTCGCCAGAGTCTTGAATTTCTGTAAGTCCTGCAAGACCGCAGCCCGGCGATATGAGGAGCCGATACCCCTCACATTTACCGACAAGAGGGACAAACCCATCACCAACAGAGTGAGAAAAGACCTAACAGTGCCCTCCATCCCTATTTTCTTTTCTGTGACCTGGTCTCTGGCCTACTGGCCCCTTCACTGGTTCTCGTCTTAGTGCTTTTTTTCTTTGTTTTTGCTTTCGGGAAGCCATCCGCCTCCTCTTCCATCTCTACTGACTGGCACCCGGCGCCCATGTCCGGCCAGGAACCAACCTGCCGCACTGGCTCCCCTAACCCGCAGGGGGACGCCACCGGAGAGTCAGTGTCCATCTGCATGTCATCTTCAGAAAAGGAATCTTCCAGCCTGGCCTTTTTACTGTGGTAAGGGTCCTCCTCAGACTCCTCACTACCTCCTTCAGTGTCATGTTCTTCAAACAGCTGCTGGGCATCTGGCAGACAATCAGTGTCGTCCCCCTCTGCTCTGTTCGGATCCAGCTCCTCCCCCAGGCCAACTGGGGAACCAACCGTTAGGAGGCTGTCCCTATCCGACTCAGAGCAGTGGGACTCATCTCCTTTCCCTCCAAATTCTTTTGAAAGCCCAGAGCCGTTAGGCTCTTCTTCCCACACCAGCTGTCCTGCTCTGTGGGTGACATCACTAGGCTGTCTTCTGCCTTCCCCCTCCCCCTGTACGACGTGACCTTCTATAGCCTTATTATTGCTGCTGCTGTTACTCTCCGTCTGCGCTGCTAATAGCTGCAGCCAGACAGGTTGCATCGGACACATCTGGGTCTTTGTGATGTCTGGTCTGGAGGAAGGATCCTCCACTGACACTCTGCAGAGGGATATGGCTCTTTGCTGCCACCACCGCGTCTGCCGACTGCAGAGAGCCAGCCTTGCTCTGCTCGTCCCCCACAACGGAGCAATCCATGTCCGTGGGACTACAGGGCTCAGCCAGCTCTCCAGCGCTCTTCTCCGGGATTAGGCCACGCCCCCCGCCTCCTCCACCGCCCGCATCTGGCGGCGTACACTCAGCCGGGGGAGCTGGCAAGTTGTTACATTCTTCGAGCTGCTGGGGGACCACACAGGAAGCCTCAGGAGGAGACACATTGTTACTTTCCCCGGCACTCGCGCCGGACACATCAGCAGGGGGAGACTGAGCAGCGTGCATATCATTAGCTGCAGAGACACACGCACTCCTCTCCCCAGCGGCTGCTGGCACAGCTCCAGCTCCTCTTCCAGCCCCGCTCTGCTTTCTCAAGCGCTGCGGCTTCGGGTCATCAGCACTAGCAGTAGCTTCACTCACAGGAGGACACTGGGGAGCAGCCTGCGCCCTGTCACCTTCCATTTCGATAGGCCTACTCTCCTAGCGCCTCCCTCTAGAGCTCACCACGCCAGCATAGGTATAGACCCTCTGCCCCTTCATCTGCTCAGTCTCTGGCAAGGTGGCCAGCTATGCCACACAGATCACAGACCTTAGGTACAGTGCAGGCTCCAGTGTGAGCAGGCTTCCTGCACCTCCTGCATTGCTTAGCAAAGTCACATCCACTTGTTACATGCCCGATCAGGCCACAGTTCCTGCAGTAGGTAGGTTGTCCAGGGTAGGTAATATAACCCTTCTCCCCTGCGATAGAGAACACAGGAGGGGGGTGTACAAGGTCCATTCCACTTTTCTTAAATCTCACACTGAACCTCAGCTTGCTCCGGTACCACCCCTTGTGGTTAACCACTCTCTGGGGATTCCACCACCTCGCAGTACTTCCTCAGCCATACCCTCACAAACTCCGGCTCCACATGCGGATTGTACAGGTGTACAGTTATTATTCTTGCCTTTTCACTAAACAGCGAGAAAACTTTCTGAAACAGCTTAACACATTCGTGCTGGCATTTCTGGAAATCAGACAAGACCTTTAAAGCAGCATCTTCACTATAGCAATTATAAGGAGTGCAATAAAAATTGTAAAAAGGAAATTAGGCAGGCAAAGATTGAAGCTGAAAAACAAATCGCTAAGGATATCAAATCTAACCCAAAAAAGTTTTACAAGTACATTAACTCTAAAAAAAGAAAGGTTGACTGTATAGGACTCCTAAAGGATGAGGATGGGAACTCAATGGTGGATGACCAAGGTAAGGCAGAGTTATTAAATGCTTTCTTTGCTTCTGTCTTCACAAAAGAAACAGCACTGTTGCAAACTACAGAGGCGGAAGAGTCTCAATCTTCTAACTGTAATATTAAATACTTAACGCAGGAAGAAGTGAAGGCAAGACTAAATAAATTAAAAATAGACAAGGCACCTGGCCCGGATGGCATGCATCCTCGGGTCCTAAGGGAATTAAGTTCAGTTATAGATAAACCCCTTTATCTTATCTTTTGTGACTCTCTTGCAACTAGCAGAGTCCCAGTGGATTGGCGTACAGCCCACGTTTTCCCATTATTTAAGAAGGGCAAAAAATCTGATCCAGGAAATTATAGACCTGTAAGTTTAACATCAGTTGTATGCAAACTATTTGAGGGGTTACTAAGAGATACTATACATGACTTCATAGTAAAAAATAATCTTATTTCTCAGCATCAACATGGGTTTACTAAAGACAGGTCCTGTTTGACTAACATGCTCAGCTTTTATGAGGTAGTGAATGCTAATATGGATATTGGGAATGCTGTAGATGTGATATACTTGGACTTTGCAAAGGCCTTCGACACTGTTCCCCACAAAAGTCTGGTGCAAAAGTTGAGGATGCAAGGACTGGGGAAGAGTCTGTGTTCATGGATAGGGAACTGGCTAATGGACAGAAAACAAAGAGTTGTGGTCAATGGATCATACTCAAAATGGGAGACTGTTAGCAGTGGGGTCCCACAGGGGTCTGTTCTGGGTCCAGTGCTCTTCAATTTATTTATTAATGACCTAGTAGATGCAGTAGTGAGCAATGTTGCTATTTTTGCAGATGATACAAAATTGTGCAGAATCATTAACTCTCAGGAAGATAGTGTCATATTGCAACAGGATCTGGATAGGATGGCTATATGGTCACATACATGGCAGATGAAATTCAATGTTGACAAATGTAAGGTCATGCATTTTGGACGTACTAATGGTCTAGCACCATACAAAATAAATGGAATACAGTTGGGGACATCAAACTTGGAGAAGGACTTAGGAGTACTCATTGACAACAAGTTAAATAATCGTACTCAATGCCAAGCAGCTGCAGCTAAAGCTAACAAAATTTTGGGATGCATTAAAAGGGAAATAAAAACTCGAGATGCTAGCATAATATTGCCCCTGTTTAACTCTCTAGTAAGGCCACATCTGGAATATGGAATTCAGTTCTGGGCACCACATTACAAAAAAGATATTGCAGTTTTAGAGCAGGTGCAGAGACGAGCAACAAAATTGATGCGTGGGATGGAAGGTCTCACTTATCGAGAAAGGTTAGATAAACTGGGTTTATTTAGTCTAGAGAAAAGACGCCTTAGAGGGGATCTAATTAACATGTATTAATACATCAGAGGGCAATATAATACCTTGGCGGATGAGCTTTTTGTCCCTAGGCCTTAAAGGACTAGAGGACATGATCTGCGCATGGAGGAAAAATGTTTTAGCCATTTATTTAGGAAAGGGTTCTTTACAGTAAGAGTGATTAAGATGTGGAATGCATTGCCACAGGAAGTCGTTATGGCAAACTCTATACCTGCATTTAAAGGGGGCTTAGATGCTTTCCTTGCGTTGAAAGACATCCATGGCTACAATTACTAGGTAATGCCTAATGATGTTGATCCAGGGATTTTATCTGATTGCCATCTGGAGTCGGGAAGGAATTTTTCCCTTTAGGGGCTAATTGGACCATGCCTTGTAAGGGTTTTTTTGCCTTCCTCTGGATCAACAGGGATATGTGAGGGAGCAGGCTGGTGTTGTACTTTATACTGGTTGAACTCGATGGACGTATGTCTTTTTTCAACCAAAATAACTATGTAACTATGTAACTATGTCGTACATACCTTTGTTGGGGAAGTCCTGGATCGCGAATACGTCCCCGGTCTCCTCCACTCCAAGCACACGACACAGCACCAGGTCGACAAACATCTTTGCTCCCATCTCCTTCGTTCTATCTGGCTCTACCAGGAATCGTAGGGTATTCTTTAGCTTCCTCACGTATGGTTCTCCTCCACCATCTCCGCCACCACTCGAGGACGCCATCCCTTCTTGTTACCCCAGGCCCCCACAAGGAGAACCTGGGATCACCTCTGGCAAAGACCAATTTGATCTTTGCCAAAAGGCCGAGAAGCGATTTTTTTTTTTTTTTTTTTTTTTTTTTTTTTTTTTTTACACCGGTCAGTAATCGAACCTTTGTTTTTCTTACAGGAACATCACTACAACATTCCAAGACAAGAATTGGTCCGTCCGAAACATCATCTCCGGTAAGTACTTTAATAAATTCTTTTTTTTTTCTTTTTTTTCTTTTTTTTTTTTTAATAATTGGACAAAAATCAAAATGCAATAAAAATAAACTAAACAAAATATTTCCATCTAATTGGTTGCCACATTTTATCAGCTTTACTTTTCCCATATTGTTTTCTGTTAAACATATATACTATATACATTCTGGCTAACAAATTTTTTTTAGTATCTCTTATATTCATATCCTCTTTCTTAAATACCAAAACATTCCGTACATCCCACAATACTGATTTATACAATACACTCACTATCCACACTAACCTCTTTCTCTCCTTATCCTCAGCATCCACACACCAGCCAGTCAACATCATCAAGAAAGAAAATGACCTAAATTTAAAAATTTCAGCCAGAAATAGTTTCAGCCCACATCGGACTTCCTGCGCAAACCTGCATCCCCAGAATAGATAGTACGTATCCTCACAACCACCACATCCCTCCCTGGGACACTCATCTTTCCTTACAATGTCCCTTCTTTTTAGGAATTCTCTTGTAGGAAGACATCCTGTAAATGTCATCCACGTGACGTCTGTCTGCAAGCCCGTCACACCCTTATATAGAAATTTTTTCCAAGTTTCGTCAATTTGTTTATTGTTCAAAAAAGAAAGACTTAGCCACCATATTCCTCTGTAACCATCCCTTCAGTTTAATTTTATCCTTACATAGTAGCCCCAGATTCTTTAACTCATATTTATCATAAAAAACTTTTAAACACAAATAAAACTGTCCAGACACCATAGCCATAGGCCTAGTCAGATCCTTAACCATTAACCCCCAACTTATAAGATACCACCCAAAAAGAAAGGTTGTCATACAACATACCATATTATTCAATTGTAAAATATGTATCAAATTAACCCAATAATGTAAATTTATAAAAAGCTCCAACTCAGGTAAACCAAAACCTCCAAAAATTACTTTTTTTTTTTCTATCTTCTCCCTCCCACACCTCTCCATCCTGGAGCTCCAAAAAAACAAAAACAGCATCCTTTTAACCTTTTTCAACAAATTCTTTGTGGGTGGAATCACCCTAGCCGTATATAATATCAGAGGATAGATTACAGCCTTGACCACTAATTTTCCCTTTAAACGAGAGGCGTCTCAAATTCCAGAAGTCTAATTTTTTCTTAATTTTTAACAATAATTGTTGATATGAGCTTTTTCCTTTCAGACTAGAATCAAACGTTCTTCCCAACACTTCTACCTCCCTCACATTCTCTACTCTCTCAACATCAATCTCCACATCCTTCCCCAAACTACACACCCTACACTTCCCCCAATTCACACTCATCCCTGACACTCTACAATATCTCTCCAACTGGCCATTCATACTCCTAACATCACCCTGTGACGAGCATACAAAACACACATCATCCATGTATGACATTATTATTAAATACTGCCCCCCACTACCCGGAATCATAATACCCTTAGATTTCATCTCTTTTTGTACTGACCTTAATAAAGGTTCAATAATGCATATAAATACCAACGGGGACAGGGGGCACCCCTGCCTCACTCCAGATTCTACTGCAAAGCTATCACTCAGGTGACCATTCACAATCACCTGGCTAGAGATGTCAGTATACAATCCCTTAATCAATTTTAATATCCCAGCAGGAAACCCCATCTTAGCAAAGAACCTTAAAAAGAAACCATGGCTGACACGGTCGTATGCCTTCTCCATATCAACTGATTCTAAGATTAACGCACAATTGTTACTTTTACAGTAATGGATAACATCTCTTAATAGGACTAAATTATCTGAGATGCGGCGTCCAGGCACTGCACAAGTTTGCGCTTCACATATAACATCCTCTATCACAACTTTTATACTATTGGCAATTATCTTAGCCAACACTTTGTAATCTGTATTTAATGTTATAGGGCGCCAATTTTTAATCTCCCTTTTATCACCTTTTTTATACAACAAGGTAATTACCCCCTCCCTCATTGACGGGGCCAGACACCCATGTGAAAAACAGAATACAATAACTTTAACAAACTCATCCTTAATAATCCCCCACATACGCACAAAAAATTCTCTCGAGAGACCATCTTTTCCAGGCGTCTTATTTGCGGGCATCCTTTTTACCGCCTCAAAAATTTCATCCTCACCCAACACTCTTTCAAGCACACCCCCATCCGCCTCACTCAAACCCTCACCCAAACAATCCAGATACTCCTCCATTTCCTCATCACTACACACACTCTTACAACTATACAATTCACCATAAAACTTTCTCACCACATCCATAACTTTACCTCCCATAGCTTCCACACCTCCATCCAAAACCGACAAAATGAGGTTTTTCCCTTGAAATGCCTTCTTAAAGAAATAACGTGTGCATTTTTCGTTTTCTTCCAAATTTTCAATTTTAGTTCTATACATAATTATTTTCCCTCTCTCCTCCTCCAGCAATTTACTCCTTTCACTCCTAACTTCACTAATTTCCTTTTCCACATCATAACCCAAGTTCCTAAATCTATACAAAGTCTGCAATCTGATATTAATCTCTTCCTCCCTCCTCCTACCCTCTACCGCCTTCTGATGACTACATCCTCTGTAAAATTTAGCAACTTTAATTTTTACCCAGTCCCACCAAGCAAGGATATCTTTAAATTTATCAACATCCTTACTCCATTGCGCCCACCTCCTAGAAAACTCCTTTGATATACTTTCATCATCCAACAAGGAGACATTAATTTTCCATGTTCCCTTCCCAAAGTGTATTTTCTCCCCAAATGACGCCTCCACCCATAACCCTCTATGATCAGTAAATGTACAAACAATTAACCTGAAACTCAAAAAATCCATAAATGTAGACCCCAAGACATAATCAATACGGGACTTCACAGTCCCTTTATCAGACAAAAACGTCCTTTATTTCTTCATAAGCATCTTTCAAAGAAAAATCCTCCACCAACAAATTAAAGTTTTTACTAGAAATATCTAAACTAGACTCTCCCCGCCCCTCTCTATCACCCTTATCCCTAATTAAATTAAAATCCCCAGCAACTAGGGTATCCACTCTCCCGGGTAGATGCACCCTTAAATTCTCCAAAAAATCTATTCTTGTTTATCTGCCGGTGCATAAATATTAAACAAACGTAAACTTTAACCAAAATAACTCAACAAACACAACATTCTTCAGATTAACAGAGAGAAAACAACGTGCACCTTCCGTCCTTTGATGTGTGTATTTATTTGCAGCAAAAATATTCCATCATATCAAGTATCTTACATGAGCCTTCTCGTTACCTGACCCATGTGTAGACAGTGGTGGTGGAGGAGGTGGGTGGCGGGTGAGGATGGCGGAGAGCATGGCGGAGAGCGACGGCCGTTTCGTGTCACACCGGACACTTGGTCACGCTGCGTACCACCTAAATAACTCAACAAACACATCATTCTCCCTGGAATAATAGCAGTATAGCTTACAACCTTAATGTTTCTATTTTTGATCAGCACCCCTACACCCTCGCTCTTAGACTTACATCCGGCAGACCACACAGCGTCGCCGTCCCATTCCTCCGCCCCAGGAACTGAGGCCAAGGAGCATTCCTGCAATAAAATTATATCTGCATTATGTTGATTCAAAATATCTAAAATGGCTATCCTCCTGCACAATGCCCGCACCCCGCGGACATTCACTGATAACACCTTAATATTCACCATTACATCATTTTATTGCAGGAATCAATTACTTACACAAAAGAAACTCACTCACTCATTTTTTATGTCCTTTCTCCTTCCTCTCCTTCCCCCTCCCTCAGCCTTTCCCTTTTATTTTGCAGGTCTGCTCAAATTGCACGACGTCTTCCGCCTGAAGAAAAGGCTGAGCCGGGGACCCAGGAGAATCCAGCGGCTCTCCAAACTCCACAGGAATATCAGGTAAAGTGTCATCGCTCAAAAACACAGATTTGAGCAATTCTGCTTCGTCCACTTTGTGCCTCTTGTGTGACACTCCTTCCTCCCCACTATCTTGCCTCTGCCTCTGGCCTGCAGTAGGGGGTCTGTCATCATCATCATCCTCATCTTCATCTGATGCATCACATCCTAGAGTGTCCATATCTGATTCTCTCTCACACACCCTCCTCCTTTGCATCTTCAGGCCCCTCCCCCTCCATGGACCAATCATAGAAGGGGTCCTGACAATCCAGAATTGCAACAGGAGCATTTGAATCTGATGCTCCGTCCTCCTCCACAATCAGCTGTAGCTCCGCCCCTTTTCCTGGCTGCTCCTCTGATACTGGCTGCCCTGTGGGACTACAAATCCCAGTGCCTCCTCCGTCCTCCCCTGCATCCTTAGTAACAGGAGCAGTTTCAGACGTCCACACAGCAGCCAGCCCAGAATCATCTGCAGCAGGGGCACTCGATACATCAGCGTCATTAGTAACAGCAGCAGCAACCTGGTTAGATCCTCCAGCCTCCCCGCAGCGCCGCTCAGCCTGTGAGTCAGCAGTGATCGTAGCACTGATCACACGCTGCTCCCCTTCATCACCGGCAGCAGTCAGCTCCGATACAGGCTTCTCAGCAGCAGACGCGGTGGTGGCAGCAGGGGGCGTGGCCAGCTTCTGCTCTCTCCTCACCCATGTCTCCCGTACAGTCTGCGCCAGCTCTTCAGCCTCCGAGACTGAATCAGCGTGATCTCGTGCAGCACCACTCTTCCTAGGACACCAAGCCGCATAGTGACCCTGCTCTCCACATAGAAAGCATTTCTTCCTTCCCAGGCACTCTCCGGTTGCGTGGTCAGGACTGTTACAATGCCTGCAACACTTGCCAGTCTTACAATTGTCACTGATATGCCCATAACGGTTGCACAATCTACAGTACTGTGGCATATCCTTATAGAACAAGAAACCACGTTCCTCATAATGGTTGAAGACAGCTGGGGGTCTCATCACCCCTCCAATACCCTGGGGATCCTCCCTGAAACGGACAAAAAAAACGGTACTTCCCAGTCATTATACCATATTTGTTCAGGACTGGGTCACCCCCTTTTACTGAGGAGCAGTACTGCCTTAGGAAAATTCGTACCACCGCCAAGTCAATGAAGGGGTTGTACATGTGGACTGTAACCATTGTTTCTTGTAGCATAAATAACGGCTTCACAGTGATATATTTCAATAAACCAACAGCACATTTTTTCTTAGCTTCCTCACAAGCATTGAGGCAGTCTGGCTCGGAATGAAATGTAACATCGTACAACCCCTGTGCCTGGAAATCTTGAACCATCCTTATTTCCATTACCTTAAGTCCCAAGGTCTTCATAAGCACCTCCTCGATGATCTTGTCGGTATTAATCTGTGTCTTGTACTCTGGCTGTACCAGGAAACGTAGGGTTTTCTTCACCCCCTCCGACTCGATCCTCCCGCACCGAATGGGCGATCGCCCCCCCGTCAGCTCGGGGCCCCCCAAAAGAGAGGAAACCCCGACCAAACCTCTGGCCACGACACTTGATCGCAGCCAAAAGGCCGAGAAGCGATTTTTCCGATCAGATTTTAGAATAAAATGCCTGGCTTCATCGATAAACTCCCATTACCTCTTTCACAAAAGGTATATTCTGTAATCATCATTTCGGTATTAAATTTATTCACCTTATTTGAATTATCTTTACATATTTACAGACCATCGCCTATTTACCAAAAATTACACTATATACAAAAATTACAACCTACACAAAGCAACCTACACAAAATACTTCATCTCCAAGTCTGCCACCATGCATCCGCTTTTTTCTTCCCACATCTGCCACCATGCATCCGCTTTTTTCTTCCCACATTTATGCAAATCATATTTATAACAGTAATACAAACGCGCCATCACAGTCCTCACAGCCCTATCCACAGTCACCTCCTCTTTCTTAAAAATCAATGTATTCCTCATATCCCATACCACACTAAACAACCATACTAACCTCTCTCTTTCTTTACAGGTACCAATCCAGTAAACACAAACAAAAAAGACAACACTCTTGCATCAAACAACTCTGCTCAAAAAAGACTCAGCCTCTGTCTCACCATACACGCAAACTCACAATCCCAGAAAATATGGTAAGTATTTTCTATCATATTACACCCAGGTCTCGGGCATCTGTCTGAATTAATAATATTTCGTGTTTTTAGGAAGCTCCTTGTTGGGAGGCATCCCAGGAACGACATCCACACAACATCCTTCCATCTGTTCTCCACGCCTTGCAACAAGAAATTCTTCCAAGCCACCACCGTTTCATCCTCATTCAAAAATGGAATTTCATTCATACTTACCTTACTCTTCACTAATTCTACTATCTTTTTCTTATCTTTCACCTGCGCACCCAACACCTCTAGATTGTGTTTGTCATAAAATATCTTTAACCTTAAATAAAATTGTGGAGTGACTAACGCTACTGGTTTCGTGAGATCTTTAACACATAAACCCCACCTTATAAAGTGCCATCCCATCAAATATCTACACATAAAAAACACCCTATTGTTAAGCTCAAAAAATCTAATATTCGCCCAATAATGTAATTCCAAAAAGAAAAATAAATCTGGTAATCCCAACCCACCTGCCGTGACCGCTTTTTCTATTTTGTCCCTCTTACACGTCTCCATTTTTGAACCCCACAAAAATAAAAAAACGATCCGCTTAACCCGTCTAACCCACCCATCCCTTGGTGGCAAAACACACGTGTACAAAATTAGTGGGAAAATGACAGATTTATAACCAACACCTTACCCATGAAAGAAAGTTGCCTCAACCGCCAAAAAATCCAATTTTTTCTTAATCTTTTCAAACAACCTCTCAAACGCTACTTTTCCATTCAACTCTTTATCAAACGTTATCCCTAACACCTCTAGCTCTTCCACTCTATCAACCAATCCCCTTTCAACTTCCATCTGCCTACCATACACACACACCTTAGACTTACTCCAATTCACCTTCATCGCAGACACCTCACAAAACTCATCCAACTGCCTATTCGCTCTTTGAAAGTCGCCCTGGGAGCCCCCCAGGATAACTATATCATCCATGTAAGCCATTATTTTAAATTGCATCCCAACACTACCAGGCACAACCACACCCTTAATTCTACTATCATACTGAATCATACTCAAAAACGGTTCAACCACACACACGAAGATTAGGGGGGACAAGGGACATCCCTGCCTCACACCCGCTCTCACAGCAAAACTCTCACTCACCCTGCCATTCACAATCACCTGACTCACCACATCCTTATACAAACACTTTATCACATTCATAATTCTCTCAGGAAAACCCATTCGCTTCAACACCTCAAACAAAGACACATGCGACACCCTATCAAACGCTTTCTCCAGATCAATCGACTCCGCAATCAAACACGTATTATTAATCTTAGTATAATAAATCATATCTCTGAGGAGGATTAGATTGTCTGAAATCCTCCTCTCTGGAATTGCGCACGTCTGCGCTTGACCAATAACACTCCTGACAACCAATTTAATTCTATTTGCGATGATTTTTGCGATAATCTTATAGTCAACGTTCAGGAGTGTTATTGGTCTCCAATTCTTAAGATCTTTTTATCCCCTTTTTTATACAATAATGTCACCACCCCCTCCCTCATAGATGGTGAGAGGGAGACACCGCTGCAGCAAGAGTTTACCAACTCCATAAAGTCATTTTTTTATCAAAGGCCAAGCCTTAATATAGAATTATCTCGGTAATCCGTCCTTTCCAGGTGTTTTATTTAATGACATTCCACATACTGCCTCATACACTTCTTTCTCCACAAACTCTGCTTCCAACCCGGTCTTTTCCTCCTCACTCATAATTTAATCAAATGACTCCAAGTACTTCTCCATTCTCTCAATTGGCTCCACCTCTCTACCCTTATATAAATTTGCATAAAACTCTTTCACCACACCCACCACTCTATCTCCTCCCACTTCCACCCCCTCCTCTAACACACTAGTAATACACTCTCTCTTGCTCATCACTTTTTTAAAGAAATATCTTGTACACCTCTCACCCTCCTCAAGCTCTCTCAATTTTGCCTTGTAGATGATTTTTTTACCCCTCTCCTCCAGTACTTTATTTCTCTCCTGTCTTGCCACAGCGATGTCTCCCTCCACATCATATCCTCTATTCCTGAACCAATATAAAGTTTGCAACCTCATATTTGCCTCCTCCTCCCTCCACCTCACCTTTTGTGCCATCACCAAACCACACCCCCTAAAATACGCCTTACACCTCAACTTCATCCAGTCCCACCACAACAACACACTCTCAAAGTTGCACCTGCGAGACTGCCACCATTTATACCTCCGCTCAAACTCCTCCCATACTGACTCATCCTCCAACAACACTACATTAAACTTCCATAAGCCCCTACCAAACACCACACTCGAATCCACATCTACCTCTGCATACAAGCCCTTATGATCTGTAAATGAAAACGGAAAAAGTCTGTAATCATGAAAATTCAAAAACTCTGAAACAAAAATAAAATCTATCCGTGATTTAACTGTCCCTTTATCTGAGAAAAATGTAAACCTATCCGCATTCGCTACATCCAGAAACGCATCTTTCAGCTTAAAGTCACTCACCAAATCATTCAAACATTTGCTTGAACTATCAGTCTTAGCCTCACCCTCCCTATCATCCGCCGTCCTAATTAAAGTCACCCACCACAATCGTATCCATCCGCCCAGGTAAGTATAAAGCCAACTCTTTTATTAAATTAACTCTTTCACTCTTCTCAGCCGGTCCATACACACAGAACACTCTAATTTCTTTATCCACATACTTTAGTCTATACTCAGTCTCCCAGGTACAACCTGAAACATACTACATACAGAAATACTCGCATTTTTTATCAACACTCCCACACCTTCATTCTTGTTATTATGTCCCCTGGACCACACCGCAGGACCATACGGCCACTCATCATCCTGCGGCATATTATTGAGCGCACATTCCTGTAAGAATAATACATCAAATGTATAATATTTTAATATGTCAATAACTGCATGCCTCCTTCCCACTGAACCAATTCCTCTTACGTTCAATGAGAGGATTTTAATAATAGGCATTTACATATTAAACAGTTATGAATGTGCGCTCAATACATTATCAATTACATATCCAGGCAGGAAAAAAACCAAACAATCACCTTTTTTTCCTTCCCCCTCTCCCACCTTTTTTCCCTTTCGTTCTGTTTTTGGGGTATTGGCAGGTTTTTTGAAAATTTTCTACATCTTTCTACATCTTCATCATCATTGTCCTCCTCCCCCTCCACAGACCAGAACTGCTCCTCCATGTCTAATATGGCAGTCTGGCTGAGAACAAAATCCTCCTCTGTGTCGGAGCTCCGCTGGTTAGGCTCCGCCCCCGGCAGCTCAGATGAACTATGCTGTCCTGGGGGACTAGCGAGCCCAGCCGCATCACAGCCCATGTCTCCTTGCAGCTCAGCTAGAGCACCCTCAGGTTGCCCAGTCTCATTGCTGCTTCTGTTTTCAGCCTCCTCCACACTCTGCGCTGAACACAAATCTTTATTCTGCAGCTCAAGACCATCAGCTGCTTGTGTCGTTTTAGCCCCGCCCCCCACCTCGGGAGCTCCGGGCAGAGTGCCAGCAGAATTGGATACATTTGTATCAGAGCCGTTCTGAAGCCCCGACACGTCAGCAGCTTGTTTTCCTCCAGCAGGGATTACACACATCTCCTTCCCTGCAGCTGCAGCCTCTGTCACAGGGGGAAACTCAGCACCAGGGCTAGCAGTGACGTTCTGCAGCTCAGCTGCAGACTCTCTCACCCCATCGCCACTGGTCTGTTCAAACGTGGCCCCGCCCCCTTCAGCAACTTCATGGGCCAATCTCCGTGCTTCCCTCCTTTTCTTCCACTCGTTTTCCTCATCCTCTATCAAAGCCTTTTCAGCATTACAATACCCAGCCCTGACAGGCTGTACAGCGCTTTCCTCCTCTCTGCAAAAGTTTTACCGGGAGCACTGTCAGCAGCCTTATTGTCCATCCATGCGGCACCTCTCGGCTTCCACCGCCCAGCTCTATCAGCAGCCTCCAAAGCTGGATAATCCTTAGGATCAAACCATGACCTATCCACTGTGGAAAACTGCGGCTTTCTAGGAGCAACGCAGTCCTTAGCCCAGTGCCCTGGCTTCTCACATAAATCACACACTCTACAGCAGGGGCACTTGGCAGTTAGGTGGTCAGCACTACCACACCTCCTGCAACAGACCCCTGTTGTACAGTGCTAGTTAGTGTGCCCAAACTTGCAGCAGTCCCTACAAAACATGGGCATGCCAGGGTAAAACAAATACCCCCTTTCTCCTCCAAAAGTAAACACCGCAGGGGGCCTTGCGACTCCTCCAATACCATTCAGGTCTTCCTTGAAGGTAACAAAGAATCTATATTTACCGTTATCAATACCATACTTATTCTGCAAGGCAGTCCCCCCTCTCAAAGAGGTACAGTATTTCAGCAAAAAACCTCTCACAATCGACAGATCTGTCTGGATTGTACATATGTACAGTCAGCATGATATCTTTCATCAATGACAACGGTTTTACCTCCATTCTCAGCAGGAACTGATCAGCAGCATTCTTTTTAACTAGTTCATATGCATTCAGCAGAGTAGGTTCTTGAAAAAAAGTCACATCAAAAATACCTTGGTTCTGAAAGTCCTGCAGCATCTTGATGTCGGTTACCTTCAGTTGCAGTGTGGTCAGCAGTACTCTTTCGACAATGGTTTTCAATGAAGTTGTCCTCCTGAAGTCTGGCTTTACCAGAAAGCGTAAGGTCCTCCTGTGGGCATCACTCTCCGCACCCCTCCAGTGATGCATCGCTCTCTACGCTCGGGGCCCCCCCGGCAAAGGGGACCCCAACCAAGCCCTCCGACCTCGACCAAGCTTTTACACTTGGTCTTAGCCGAAAGGCCGAGAAGCGATTTTTTTTTTTTTTTTTTTTTTGGCCTCAGAATAAAAACCATAAAAACTTAGCCATTCCTTGGACTTCCATCTGACCATTACAGCCATCACTTGGACATCCATCTGACCAGTACGGGTCTTAAAATCATCATCCGGCAAAAATATTTTTTTATTTCAAAATTAATAAAATTATCTCACACCATCAGATTCCATTTTCCCTGCAACCACCTCTCCTCCGCCTTCCCTTCCCCTTCTCTTTTGGCATCCCACAAGAACGTTACATACAGTCTTGCCAGGAACAATTTGACCGCATCTTCTTCACTCCATTCCAGCTTTTGAAACAGCACCATGTTCCTGGCATCCCACAACACCTCTTTTAATACTCCAAAAACCAACCATGCCTTCCTTTCCCTTTCCTTGTCACCAAGTGCCACTCCGCCCATCACCTTCCATGCAGTGAGCCCTTCACAACCCGTCACCATCCTCACAAAATCCCTCAGTCTACCAAACACCCCCTTTGCAAACCCACACTCCCAAAACACATGATCAGCATCCTCCACCCCTCCACACTGGACCTGTCGGATCCACAGAGCCCTCTCGTTTTACAGAACAGTCTTGTAGGCAGACCACCCGACAGTGCCAGCCACACCACATCTTTGTCTATTTGTTAGCCCTTTTATTTCCATCCTTTTCCACACCTCCTCTGACTGAGCACACGATTTTCCTTTGATGTATGTTACCACTTCCTTCTCTTTTATATGCTTCTTTAAATAGTCTTTGTTACAGTTTTTCACATCCTGTATGCCAAGCTTATCACACATTTCTTTAATTTTCAGATAGAATGGAGCCGCTTTAAATGCCATTGGCTTCCTCATGTCCTTCTGGATCCATCCTAACCTTACCTACAACCAACCCCCTAAATACCTCACCATGTCAGATGCCCTCCCTCCTACTGTCAGAACCTTGTGCACGCTCACCAAATAGTGTCTAGAAAGAAAAACATCAATGTCAGGGAAATCCCAACCACCTAGAACCACACTCTTGTGTACCGTCACCCGTGCCACCTTTTCCATTTTGGAACCCCAGAAAAACACAAACAACAACCTCTGCACCTTTCGCAGCCACCATTTGCCAGGGGGTAAAATCCTACAAAAATATAGCAGTAAAGGCAGGATCACTGCCTTCACCACCAACACCTTGCCTGTAAAAGACAACTTTCACAACCTCCACATATTCAACTTTCTCTCCACACTTCCCTTCACGCCTTCCAACGTCTTCTCTCCTTTCAAGGCCGCATCAAACACCACTCCCAACACCTTCACTTCCTCTCCCACCTCCACATCCCTCACTATCACCGGCACATTCTTACCCAGAGACGCCAACTGGGTCTTCCCCCAGTTCACAGCCATCCCAGTCACACTACAAAAGATCTTTACATGCAAATTCATTCTGTCCACATCCGCTTGCGAGCTCCCTATCAATGACACATCATCCATATACGCCAAGCACTTCACCTGACTTCCTCCACTCCCAGGCACCTCAAACCCTCTCACCACCTTATCTTTTTGTATCTGCAGCAACAGAGGCTCCATCACACAGATGAAGGCCAAGGGCGACAACGGACACCCCTGTCTGACACCAGACAGAACTGGAAAAGCCTCAGACAGATGTCCGTTCACCAGAACCTGACTCGACGCTTCGTGGTAGAAACTCTTGATGACCTTCAATAGTCCACCCGGCACGCCCATCCTCGCCAACACTTTGAAGAGAAAGGAGTGCGATACCCTGTCAAACGCCTTCTCCAGATCTATCCCCTCGACGATGATCGGCATGTTGTTATTTTTGGCATGATAAATCATGTCCCTCAGTAACACCAAGTTATCTGAGCTTTGCCGACCCGGCACCGCACATGTTTGACACTCTCCGACTAGACCTGATATCACACTCCTCAATCTACCAGCGACCAACTTCGCCGCCAACTTATAGTCGACATCCAATAGCGAAATTGGCCGCCAGTTCCTGATCTCGCGCTTGTCTCCTTTTTTGTGGATCAAAGTGATGACCCCCTCCTTCATCGAGTTCGCTAATCGTCCAGAAGAAAAAATCTCCTGGATCACCTCTACCACGCAATCTCCGATCCCCGGCCAGGCCCATTTATAAAATTCAACTGGGAGACCGTCCTTTCCAGGGGTCTTCCCAGTCTGCATGGTGCTTACAGTCGCCCAGACCTCCTCCATGCAAATTGCTCCCTCTAATTGCTGTGCATCAATCGAGCTCACTCGTGCTCCAATCACACCACAATACTCCTCCATCTCCCGCTCAGATGCCCCCAGATCCTTACCATACAAATCAACATAAAACTTCCGCACCTCCTTCACCACATCATCACCCACCACCTCTTTCTCTCCAGACATCACCGACTGCCACACATCTTTCCCCGTACAGGCTTGTTTGAAAAAAAACCGGGAACATGTCTCACCTTCCTCTAACTCTCTCACTTTTGCCAAAAATACCACTCTTTTCCCCCTCTCCACCAACAACTTTCTCTTCTGCTCTCTCGCCTCCTCTAACTCCTTCTCCACCTCTCGTCCCCATTCTCTCAACTTCAACAAGTACTGAATTCTCACACACCATTTCTCTTCTTCCTCCTTTCGCTCCCGACACCTTTCATGCGCAAACCATTTAAAGAACCCAGCCACTTTCCTTTTAAACCAGTCCCACCATTCTAACACATCCTCAAAAAACTTCCGTTTCCATACCCACTTCTTACATACCACTTGAAACTTCTCCTTGCAATCCGGCTCATCCAACAGACTCACATTCAGCTTCCAGACGCCTCTCCCAAACGACACTTTCGCCTGCTCTCCTAGGGAACACAAAATGCAAACGTGATCAGAAAATGTGTTAGGGTGGTACGAGATAGAATCAACCACCATATACCTAGAGAGAAAGAAATAATCAATCCGTGACTTGCTTGTGCCCTTATCAGAGTAATAAGTAAAGTCTTTGTCCCCATTGTCGGCCACCAGTGCTGCGTCCTGCAGGGCATAATCCCTAACAATCTGGTTGAGGATCCCACTAGTCACATCTAATTTAGAATCCGCTATCCCCACTCTATCCTCAACCGTTCTGATACAATTAAAGTCACCGGCCACTATGGTGTTAATGCGGCCGGGAAGGTACAACCTTAAGATCTCTAAAAATGTTTCCCTCTCTTTTTTGTCAGCAGGAGCATAACCATTGAACAGACGGTACCGGGAGTTCCTATACTCAAACTCCACCTTCAATAACCTCCCCGGTATAACCACCTCCCACTCCTTCACGGATATACCGGCATTATTGAAACACACACCGACCCCCTCGTTCTTACTCTGGCAAGCTGGAGACCAGATGGCAGTGCCCCGCGTCCACTCGCCAGAGTCTGGCACCGCCGCTAAGGCACACTCCTGCAGACAAAAAATATCTACTTTGAATTTCTGTAAGTCCTGCAAGACGGCAGCCCGGCGATATGAGGAACCGATACCCCTCACATTTACCGACAAGAGGGACAAACCCATCACCAACAGAGTGAAAAAAGACCTAACAGTGCCCTCCATCTCTATTTTCTTTTCTGTGACCTAGTCTCCGGCCTGCTGGCCCCTTCACCGGTTCTCGTCTTCGTACTTTTTTTTCCTATTTTTTTCCTTCTGAAAGCCATCCACCTCCTCCTCCATCTCCACTGATCGGCACCCGGCGCCCATATCCGGCCGGGCCCCAACCTGCCGCACTGGCTCCCCTAAGCCACAGGGGGACGCCACAGGAGAGTCAGTGTCCATCTGCAGGTCCTCTTCAGAAGTGGACCTTCCCATCCTGGCCTTTTTACATTGGTAAGGGTCCTCCTCAGACTCCTCACCATACTCTTCCACCAGCTGCTGAGCATCTGGCAGGGAATCTGTCTCATCCCCCTCTGCTCTGTTCGGATCCGGCCCCTCCCCCAGGCTATCTGGGGAACCAACCGTCAGGAGGCTTTCATTCTCTGACTCAGAGCAGTGGGACACATCTTCTTTCCCTCCAAATTCTTTTGAATAGCCAGAGCCGTTGGGCTCCTCCCCCCACTCCAGCTGTTCAGCTCTGTGGGTGACGTCATGATGTTGTCTTCTGCCTTCCCCCTCCCCCTGTATGACGTGACCTCCCATAGCCTTTGTACTCCTGCTGCTGCTGCTGCTCTCTTCCCTGTCTGCGCTGCTGGAAACTGCAGCCAGACAGGTTGCATCTGACACATCTGGGTCCTTCTCCACGGAGGAATTCCCCTCCAGACCCGACACTACACTCAGCAGAAGATTTTTTTCTTCTTGCTGCCGCCTCCACGTCTGCCGACTGCAGAGAGCCAGCCTTGCCCTGCACGTCCCCCACAACGGAGCAATCCATGTCCGTGGGACTACAGGGCTCAGCCAGCTCTCCTGTGCTCCTCTCCGGGTTTTGGCCACGCCCCCCGCCTCCTCCGCCGCCCGCATCTGGCGGCGTACACTCAGCCGGGGGAACAGTTTTATTGTCAGAGCCTTCGGGCTGCTGGGGAACCACACAGGAAGCCTCAGGAGGAGGCACATTGTTACATTTCTCGGCACTCACACCGGACACATCAGCAGGGGGAGCCTGAGCAGCGTGCATCTCATTAGCTGCAGAGACACACGCGCTCATCTCCCCTGCGGCTGCTGGCACAGAGCCAGCTCCTCCTCCAGCCCCGCTCTGCCTACGTGGCCGCTGCGGCTTCGGGTCCTCCGCACCGACAGTAGCTACACTCACAGGAGGACCCTGGGGAGCAGCCTGAGCCCTGTTACCTTCCTTATCGGTAGGCCTGCTCTCCCAGCGCCTCCCTCCAGAGCCCACCATGTCAGCATACGAATAGACCTTACAGCCCTGCATCTTCTCACAGCTTCTGGCCAGGTGACCAGCTTTGCCACACAGATCACAGACCTTGGGTACATCACAAGCTCCAGAATGGGCAGGCTTCCTGCACCTCCTGCACTGCGCAGCGAACTCAGTCATTTGCAATATGTCCCACCATACCACATTTCCTGCAGTATATAGGCTGACCAGGGTAAGTGATATAACCCCTCTCCCCTGCGATAGAAAACACTGGAGGGGGGTGCACAAGGTCCATACCACTCTTCTTAAATCTCACAGTGAAGCGGAGCTTGCTCCGATACCACCCCTTGTGATTAATCACTCTCTCAGGGGACTCCACCACCTCACAGTATTTCCTCAGCCAAACCCTCACAAACTCCGGCTCCACATGTGGATTATACAGATGTACCGTTATTGTTCTCGCTTTTTCACTGAACAGCGGAAAGACTCTTTGGAACAACTTTACACACTCATGCTGGCATTTCTGGAAATCCGACAGTATTTTTAAAGCAGCATCTTCACTATAGAAGGTCACGTCATACATACCCTTGTTGGGGAAGTCCTGGATCGCGAACACGTCTCCTTTCTCCTCTACTCTAAGTACCCGGCACAGCACCATATCCACGAATTGCTTCGCTCCCATCTCCTTCATTTTATCTGGCTTTACCAGGAATCGCAAGGTATTTTTCAGCTTCCTCACAAATGGTTCTCCTCCACCATCTCCGCCACCGCTCGAGGACGCCATCACTTCTCGTTACCCCCAGGTCCCCACAAGGAGAACCTGGGATCACCTCTGGCAAAGACCAATTTGATCTTAGCCAAAAGGCCGAGAAGCGATAACCCAATTATTATCCGCAGCTGCGCCCGCCGACACAGCACCCTCTGTGCGAATTAAGGCAAATTACCTTCTAAATGCAGCAGCGGCGACCAGCGCACAGGACAGCGCCGCACGGCACAGCCGGCTAACGGTTGCCAGGGGGGGCCCCCTTCCCACTGCCTCTGCATGCCTGCCGGGCCACCGGGATGGGCGCACCTGTGCTAAACGCAGACGCACGGGCCAGGCTCAGCTGCCGCCTGATTGCATTTGCATGGCCCCGCCCACTGCCGGAACAGCCATCACCCCTCCGCTGCCGTGCCTCCACGCTGAAAAGAAAAGTAAAGTAGGCTTCCGGCTCCTTGCATTCCGGCAACACGCTAGGAGAGAGTGTGGAGGGCAGACGAAGTAAAGTCTCTAGCCTGGCAGGCTTGCTGTGGCTGTTGAAAACACAGTGCGTTTATCTTCGTTCATTCTCCTTTCCCTTAAACGCCTTTTCTGTCTGGACGTGCGGGGTGTGCCACAAGAGGGAGACACAGGCCGGGAAGTGGAAAGCCTATGCAGGAGATGCCATCCTAGCCTGCTACACACACTCACAGCCTGCCACTGATGCAGGCACCTGAGCAGGTGCTCACAGGAAGTCAACCGATGATGTCACAATGCCCTGGGCCCAGGCTATATAAGGGGCTGCAGCCAGGGCTCTGCCTGCCAGTCCGCTGGCAGCTCTCCAGGGGAGGGGTGCTGCTGCTCCTTCTCTTGCAGGGGACAAAGTGCAAACATGAAGAAAAGTGGTCCGGTCATGGATTTTTTGGGGACGCCGCAACTACGTAGCACAAGTAGAGTTCATCCGAAGTAAAATTTAAAAAAAAGTTGTTTTTTTTGTTTTTTCTTCCTTCCTTCTTTTCTTGGCTGATCTCGAGTTCTTATAGCCAGGCGAAATTCAGACTTACTTAATAAATGACACAGATGCACAAAGAAAGCAGACACAACTTGAAACAATGTTTTTATTGAGGATTTCAACTCTATCCTGCACCCAGCAGTAGCAGCACAGACATAGAGCGCACAGCAGGGGGGACAAAACAGCACTTGCTAGTGGGAAATTCACTTTGCAGAGGGACACTTGATTTCTCCACTTGACCGCACTTCACTTTGTTAGTCAGCTGGGTATTTGAGTAGTTTGGATCTGTTTTTTGACACCAGTAAGAGAGAGTAGTGCACCGGTCCTGGAGGTA
This sequence comes from Hyperolius riggenbachi, assembly GCF_040937935.1. Lineage (NCBI taxonomy): Eukaryota > Metazoa > Chordata > Amphibia > Anura > Hyperoliidae > Hyperolius > Hyperolius riggenbachi. The sequence goes on from NC_090649.1 coordinate 20,396,256, forward strand.
CTGCAATACCAGGTCGATGCGCGGAGTGGACAGAGCAAGCTCTTCTTCCATCTCCCTGTTCCAAAAATCCATTTAATGGTCCCCAGATAGGGGATGTATCAGATATTAAACTGATGAGAACAGATTTTTTTTTTTTTGCCTTTCAGATCAAAATCACTTAAAAAGCCCTCACGTGGATCTCTCCATCAGGTTGGCAGCAATATTGCCCAGCCTTTATTGTTCAATCATACCAGCTTTTATTAAATCTGTTCTTTATCAATTAAAAGAATATTAGAGTAGTGAGCCCCATTCTTTTTGTTTCCATAATTCTTGCGCCTTCTCCTCTCCAACGCCTCCTTTATCCACCAGATACACCACATATAACCTTGCCAAGAAAATATTGCACACCGCTTCAAGGGAGAACTCCTCCTTCTCTAGGAATGCTCGCTGGACTCCGCGGAATTGTTAATTCCATGATTCCGGCCGAAATTGGGTCAATTCCGATTCCGGCAGTCGAACGGAATTGCTAAACCTCTCAAACGGAATTCCGCGGAAATTTTTTTATTTCCGCGGAATTTTCCGGAAAAACACAAAATCAATCTCTGTCTCTCTCCCTCTTCCTCTCTTCTTCCTCCTCCTCCATCCATCATCTTGTAGGGAATTGCAGTTTTTGAAAAGCGAGAGAGAGATTTTTTAAAAATTTTCGGCGGAATCCGGAATTCTGCGGAATTTAATACAAAACACGACCATCATACTCCCAGGAACGATAACAGCATTCGACAAAACTTAAATGCTGGCTTTATTAAAAAGCACGCCAATGCCCTCGTTCCTACTCTGGCAGGCAGGGGACCTGATGGCATATCCTGCAGACAAAAACTATCAGCCCTAAAATGTGCAAGGTCCTGCAGCACTGCACCCCGGCGGTATGATGAGCCGATCCCCCTCACATTTACAGACAGCAGGGACAGCACCATCACCAAAAGACACCACGTGAAAAGAACCCTACACTCAGCCATCTGTATTTCTTAGATGCCCTGGGACTCTTCCTTAGTACCACAGTGGGGGCCTCCTGCGTTCTCCTTCTATTCCTCTTCCTTTTGCTTTTTAGACTCTGCTGTATTCCATTTCTCCTGACCAGAGTCTCCAGCAGCGCTCGGTCCTGGCGCCTCTGGATTAATTTTCCTCTCTGGCTTTGTATTTTTCCAGCATGCAGGCACAGGGGATTGTGTCGTATCCACTTTCAGAAGGGGCGGGCTTAGGAGTCTCGGGCGGGTCAACTGACTTCCCAGCTGTTTCCCCGCCTGCATTCTTTGTATTCTTGCTGGCTAAGCCGGCATCAGCTGTTGTGTCACTGCTGCTCTCAGCGCATCCGTGGCTGTTAGCGTCCTTAGCGGGCCGCTGCGAGTCTCTGCTGAGTTCAGGCACTTCTGCTTGGCTTCCTGGGACCACTAACGAGGCTTCTGTACTGGTGGCAGGGGTTGGGGAAGCCTCAGAGCACTCACGGGATCACGGTGTGGGACCCGCTCAGCAGAAGCTGAGCTAGTGACATCACCGGCGTCAGGGGAATCCCGAGCAGCTGGAGCGCCGGGCACTGCTTCGGAGAGCCGCTCTCTGCTTCGGAGAGCCGCTCGGGGGGGGGGGGGGGGGAGGATTTCAGGCACAATGTTACAATCAGCAGCATCATTCACTCCCTCCACAGCGGGGAGGACCCAGGGCAGCATCGGGCACACATGTAACAGCTTCTCCTGCCCCGCTCACGGCCACAGGCAGGAGCGGCAGCATTCTGTTCAGCGGGGGATACTCTGCAGTAGGAGGCACAGCGTCCTCTTCACCCCCACTTCCCACAGCCTGATCAGCAGCTGGGGTAACGTCATTCTACTCATCCTCACCATGCTTCCTTTTATTTACTTGCTGCGGCTTTGGCATCTCAGCTTGCTCAGCCTGCAGCATCTGGGAGTCAGTCACCTCATATGCAGAGGGGACGGGGGGTCACAACAGCGGTTGGGCCCGTTTGACCAGCACTGGTGCCCTCTCCAGCCACCTCAGTAAGGGGAGCCTCAGCAGCAGCCTCAGCATCCCGGGGCTCCACATGGGGAGCCAGTGACCACCTCCTGCCCCTGCCATAGGAGCCAGCAGCAGCATATGTGTAGATGCTCGTGTTACCACGTTTCTCACAATCTTTAGCCAGATGCCCCCCCCCCCCACCACAGAAGTCAAACACCTTTACTCTTTTGCAGCTGGAGCCAGGGTGTACTGGCTCTTTACAATGCCTGCACCTCTCTTCATTGTCACAACTGCCAGTACCATGCCCAAAGCTATAACCCCTCCGACAGTAGAGATGCTGCCCTGGATAGGTGACATAGCCTCTCTCGCCAGCAATGGAGAAGACTGGGTGGGTGAACCACATCATGCCAGCCTCCTGCTTCTTAAACTTCACGTTGAATTTCACTTTGCTTCTATATACACCGATGTGGTTGTATATTTTCTCTGCATAACTCACACTCTCAAAGTATCTCATCAAAAACAGCCTGACCACATCTGGTTCCACAAAGATTGTAAGTGTACATAGAGTTGACTCGCCTTTTCATTGAACAGCGGTGTAACCGACTCCAGCCATTTAACATACTCCCCCCTGCTCTCTCTATAATCTGCCAACACCCTTATCACATCCTCTTCATTATGCATTGTTAAATCACAAGCACCTTGTGCTGGAAAATCCTGTATCGCAAACATTTTGTTCTTTGTCATCTTCAACCCCTCCACCAGTACCTTATCGATGAAACCCTTCGGTATACCCTGCTTCCTCCAGTCTGTCTTCACAATGAAACTAATGAATTTCGCAATTTAGGCATGCCTCCTCCACCTCCTCGACTCGACATGGCCGCCATCCTCTCCCCGTTTATCGAGGGCCCCCGCAAGGAGAACCCTCAGAATACCCTCCATGCCAAGACCAAGCAATTGTTGTTTTTTTTTTCACCAATCAGATCTAAAATAAATGCATGACTTCATCACAACATTCTATTTACCTTTTTTTTTAAGGTACGTTCTGTAATCATCATCTCGGTATTATATTTATTGTTCTTATGTGAATTATATTTACATATTTACAGTCCACCACCAATTTACAAAATCTACAGTATATACAAAAACTACACAAAATACTTCCATTTCCACGTCTGCCACCATGCATCTGCTTTCTTCTTCGCAAATTTATGAAAATTATACTTGTAACAATAATACAAACGCGCAATCACAGTCCTAACAGCCTTATCCATAGACACCACCTCTTTCTTAAAAATCAATGTGTTTCTCATATCCCATAACACAGCCTTATATACAACACTAAACAACCATACTACCCTCTTTTTTTCTTTCTTTACAGGTATCAACCCAGTGAACACAAACAGGAAAGACAACACTCTTACATCAAATAACTCCGCACAAAAAAGACTCAACTTCTGTTGCAACTTACACGCAAACTCACAATCCCAAAAAATATGGCAACTTACACGCAAAATTTACAATCCCAAAAAATGTGGTAAGTATCCTCAACCATATTACATCCAGGTCTCGGACATCTGTCCAAATTAATTAAATTTCTTGTTTTTAGGAAACTCCTTGTTGGGAGGCATCCCAGGAGTGACATCCATACAGCATCTTTCCATCTGTTCTCCACACCTTGCAACAAGAAATTCTTCCAGGTCACCACCGTTTCTTCCTCTTTCAATAATGGAATTTCATTCACACTTTCCTTATTCTTCACTAATTCTACTATCTTACATAGTTACTTGGGTTGAAAAAAGACGTATGTCCATCGAGTTCAACCAGAGAACAAAGTACAACACCAGCCTGCTCCCTCACGTATCCCTGCTGATCCAGAGGAAGGCTAAAAACTTACAAGGCATGGTCCAATTAGCCCCAAAAGGGAAAAAAATTCCTCCCCGACTCCAGATGGCATAAAAATCCCTGGATCAACATCATTAGGCATTACCTAGTATTTGTAGCCATGGATGTCTTTCAACGCAAGGAAATCATCTAAGCCCCCTTTAAATGCAGGCATAGAGTTTGCCATAACGACTTCCTGTGGCAATGCATTCCACATCTTAATCACTCTTACTGTAAAGAACCCTTTCCTAAATAAATGGCAATATCTTTCCTGCAATGTGGTGCCCAGAACTGAATTCCATATTCCAGATGTGGCCTTACTAGAGAGTTATCCAGAAAAAAAACTAGTCCTGGCAGAACTCAACCCTCCAAAATGCATTTAGGTGCTTTATTGCATATCAATGGCAGCTGTACATCAGCATTACAACAGCATGACGTTTCGGGCAAAGGCCCTTTCTCAAATGCATTTGAGAAAGGGCCTTTGCCCGAAACGTCATGCTGTTGTAATGCATTTTGGAGGGTTGAGTTCTGCCGGGACTAGTTCTTTTTCTGGATGATTGAAGCTGAGGAGTGATGGACCTCTAACCCGGATAGGACTCCCCAACATATAGACCATTTCCATCCCAGAGGTGGGCAGATACTATACAGCTTACTAGAGCGTTAAACAGGGGCAATATTATGCTAGTTTATCGAGTTTTTATTTCCCTTTTAATGCATCCCAAAATTTTGTTTTCGCTTTGGCTGCAGCGGCTTGGCATTGAGTATGATTATTTAACTTGTTGTCGATGAGTACTCCTAAGTCCTTCTCCAAGTTTGATGTCCCCAACAGTATCCCATTTATTTTGTATGGTGCTAGACCATTGGTACGATCAAAATGCATGACTTTACATTTTTCAACATTGAATTTCATCTGCCATGTATGTGCCCATATAGCCATCCTATCCAGATCCTGTTGCAATATGACACTATCTTCCTGAGAGTTAATGATTATGCACAATTTTGTATCATCTGCAAAAATAGCAACATTGCTCACTACTGCATCTACTAGGTCATTAATACATTAATAAATAAATTGAGAAGCACTGGACCCAGAACAGACCACTGTGGGACCCCACTGCTAACAGTCTCCAATTTGGAGTGATCCATTGACCACAACTCTTTGTTTTCTGTCTATTAGCCAGTTCCCTATCCATGCACACAGACTCTTCCCCAGTCCTTGCATCCTTCTTCGTATCCTTCACCCGTGCGCCCAACACCTCTAAATTGTGTTTATCATAAAATGTTTTTAACCTTAAATAAAATTGTGGAGTGACTAACGCTACGGTTTCATGAGATCCTTAACACATAAACCCCACCTTATAAAGTGCCATCCCATAAAATATCTACACGTAAACACCCTGTTATTAAGCTCAAAAAACCTCATAATATTCACCCAATTATGTAACTCCAAAAAGAAAAACATCTGGTAACCCTAACCCACCTGCCGTAACTGATTTTTCCATTTTATCTCTCCTACACCTCTCCATTTTTGAACCCCACAAAAATAAAATAATCCGCTTAACCCGCCTAACCCACTCATCCCTTGGTGGTAAAACAATACAAGTGTACAAAATCAGTGGAAAAATGACAGATTTTATAACCAACACCTTACCCGTGAAAGAAAGTTGCCTCAAACGCCAGAAATCCAATTTTTTTCTAAATCCTTTCAAACACCTCAAACCGCTACTTTTCCACTCAACTCTTTATCTGTGTTGCCAACCGTCCGTAAAAGGACGGGCAGTCCGTATTTATTACACTAAAAATCCCCTGTCCGTAGTGTCCGTCCTTTTAAGACAGACATCCGTCAAAACAGGCACTTGTCTCCACAATTCTTACTGCGCATGTGCGCATCACGACAAAGCCAGCCAGCCAGCCAGGCTTGTCCCCGGGCGGCTGAGCTAGGAAATTTACAGGCTTCAGCTTCCGCCTTTGTCCCGCCCTTCCTCCAATCAGTTGTCTCCTTAACTCAGGCAGCTCTTTCCAGCCAATGAAGAAGAGAGGCTGCCTGCCCAGCAAGCCCGCCCACACACAATCCCCGTCCAGACTGCTACTGGAGTGAGCTGTGCACAGCATGGGTGCAGGAAGTTCACTCGCAGGGGCGTAGCAATAGGGGGTGCAGAGGTAGCGACCGCATCGGGGCCCTTGGGCCAGAGGGGCCCCGAAGGGCTCTCCCTCAACTACATTATTAGCTCTCTATTGGTCCTGTGCTCATAATAATCACTTCTATAGATGCTGTGAATAGTAGTAATCACTAACAAACTGTTCCCCATCCCGTTCTTGCACCTCTGACACTGTAGTTGCCATTGGCAGGTTTTGGTGCGCCGTATCAATTGTTATGTATAGAGTGCTTGGGGGGCCCCAATGTAAAACTTGCATCAGGGCCCACAGCTCCTTAGCTACGCCACTGTTCACTCGTGATTCGTCCTCCTCTTCTAGTTTCTCCCCAGGCAGCAGGTATTCATGAAACATTATAAATGTCAGTGGGTAAGGAGTTTCAGCCACATGCAGTGCAGCCCAGCTGGGGGGAGACACAGCAGGAGAGGGGATGCAAGCTCTGCACTTTTAGTTCACTTTGTTTGGTGAGGAGAGGAGAATTGAGCAGTGCACAGCATGCTTGCCTCTCAGACAGCCTGTCACTCCCCTGCACTGCTTATCTCTCCTCTACTGCTCATTTCCAACTGAAGGTGAAAATCGTGCAGAGCTTAAATCAACTCTCCTGCTGTGTCTGTGTCCCCTTTACCTCTCCCCAGCTGGAATCTGCATGTGGCTGGCAACTAATCTTACCAGTCACAGTGCTCCCCCTTCTATAATGGATTGTAAGCACACTGCTGGAGGGACTTGAGTATCATCATTTTGTTCATGTGTGTTTTCAGAGGATGATCTCTAGTGTCATCTTGTGGTCTGTTCAGGTGCCCCCATGTTGCTTGAACTGCAGTTCAAAGCATTTGCAGTGATATTCTGCATCCTTGACCAGCTGCTGCAATAATGCATGTTGGGAGATGTGGTCCATAAAAGTGACTATATGTCCTGGCTGGGTTTGTGCCCACATTAATCAGAATCATTTGGACTACATCTCACAGCATGAATTGCAGCGGCTGGTGACACACAATATCATTGCAGCTGCTTTGAACTGCAGTCATGTGGCACATAAAGTCCATATGAGATAATTAAGGAGGAAATAAAATATGGCTCTATATTCTGTAAAATCCTGCAGAAGAGATCAGCGGCAGCGTTATATAAATGCATAATAATAATATGGTAGGACATTAGACTATGACTATGGTAGGATTAGATTGTGAGCTCCTGAGGACAGTCAGTGACATGACTATGTACTCTGTAATGTGCTGCAGAAGATGCCAGTGCTATATAAATACATAATAATAATATGGTAGGACATTAGACTATGACTATGGTAGGATTAGAATGTGAGCTCCTCTGAGGAGAGTCAGTGACATGACTATGTACTCTGTAATGTGCTGCAGAAGATGCCAGTGCTATATAAATACATAATAATAATATGGTAGGACATTAGACTATGACCATGGTAGGATTAGAGTGTGAGCTCCTCTGAGGACAGTCAGTGACATGACTATGTACTCTGTAATGTGCTGCAGGAGATGCCAGTGCTATATAAATACATAATAATAATATGGTAGTACATTAGACTATGGCTATGGTAGGATTAGATTGTGAGCTCCTCTGAGGACAGTCAGTGACATGACTATGTACTCTGTAATGTGCTGCAGATGATGTCAGTGCTATATAAATACATAATAATAATAATATGGTAGGACATTTGACTATGACTATGGTAGGATTAGAGTGTAAGCTCCTCTGAGGACAGTCAGTGACATGACTATGTACTCTGTAATGTGCTGCAGAAGATGTCAGTGCTATATAAATACATAATAATAATATGGTAGTACATTAGACTATGGCTATGGTAGGATTAGATTGTGAGCTCCTCTGAGGACAGTCAGTGACATGACTATGTACTCTGTAATGTTCTGCAGAAGATGTCAGGGCTATATAAATACATAATAATAATATGGTCGGACATTAGGCTATGACTATGGTAGGATTAGAGTGTGAGCTCCTCTGAGGACAGTCAGTGACATGACTATGTACTCTGTAATGTGCTGCAGAAGATGTCAGTGCTATATAAATACATAATAATAATATGGTAGGACATTAGACTATGACTATGGTAGGATTAGAGTGTGAGCTCCTCTGAGGACAGTCAGTGACATGACTATGTACTCTGTACAGTGCTGCAGAAGATGTCAGTGCCATATAATACATAATAATAATATGGTAGGACATTAGACAATGACTGTGGTAGGATTAGAGTGTGAGCTCCTCTGAGGACAGTCAGTGACATGACTATGTACTCTGTAATGTGCTGCAGAAGAGGTCAGTGCTATATAAATACATAATAATAATATGGTAGGACATTAGACTATGACTATGGTAGGATTAGAGTGTGAGCTCCTCTGACAGTCAGTGACATGACTATGTACTCTGTAATGTGCTGCAGAAGATGTCAGCACTATATAAATACATAATAAATACATAATAATAATATGGTAGGACATTAGACTATGACTATGGTAGGATTAGAGTGTGAGCTCCTCTGAGGACAGTCAGTGACATGACTATGTGCTCTCTGTAATGTGCTGCAGGAGAGGTCAGTGCTATATAAATACATAATAATAATATGGTAGGACATTAGACTATGACTATGGTAGGATTAGAGTGTGAGCTCCTCTGAGGAGAGTCAGTGACATGACTATGTACTCTGTAATGTGCTGCAGAAGATGTCAGCACTATATAAATACATAATAATAATATGGTAGGACATTAGACTATGACTATGGTAGGATTACATTGTGAACTCCTCTGAGGACAGTCAGTGACCTGACTATGTACTGTAAAGTGCCGTTGAAGATGTCAGTGCTATATAAATACAAAAAAAAGTAAAACTGCCCACAGCTTACCCCCATCCACAATTCTACTTAAAAGTGCGATTCTGACTCCGCCCCCTGTCCGTCCAAAATGTTGTGTGTCCTGCTTTTTTGGGCCTTTTGTCCGTCAAAAATCAGAAATTAGGTTGGCAACCCTGCTCTTTATCAAACTTTATACCCAACACCTCCAACTCCTCTACCCTATCAACCAATCCACTCTCAACTAACATCTGCCTACCATACACACACACACACACACACTTTAGACTTGCTCCAATTCACCCTCATCGCAGACACATCACAAAACTCATCCAACTGTCTATTCGCTCTCTGAATGTCGCCCTGGGACCCCCCCAAGATGACTACATCATCCATATAGGCCATTACTTTTAACTGCATCCCACCACTACCAGGCACAACCACACCCTTAATTCTACTATCACACTGAATCATACTCAAAAACGGCTCAACCACACACAAAAACTGCTCAACCACACACAAAGATCAAAGGGGACAAGGGGCATCCCTGTCTCACACCCGCTCTAACAGCAAAACTCTCACTCACCCTGCCATTCACAATTACCTGACTCACCACATCCTTATACAAACACTTTATCACACTCATAATTCTCTCTGGAAAACCCATTCGCTTCAACATCTCAAACAAAAACGCATGCGACACTCTATCAAACGCTTTCTCTAAATCAATCGACTCCGCAATCAAACATGTATTATTCGTCCGAGCATAAAAAAAATCATATCCCTGAGGAGGATCAGATTATCCGATATCCTCCTCTCTGGGATTGCACATGTCTGTGCCTGACCAATAACACTCCCAATGACCAATTTAATTCTGTTTGTAATTTTTTGCGATAATTTTATAATCTACGTTAAGGAGTGTTATTGGTCTCCAATTTTTTAAATCTCTCTTGTCTCCTTTTTTATACAATAATGTCACCACCCCCTCCCTCATAGATGGTGAGAGGGAGACATCGCTGCAGCAAGACTTCATCAAGTCCAAAAAATCCTCTTTAATCAAAGGCCAAGCCTTCACATAAAAGTAAACCTCCCTTGGCAATCGATCTTTACCAGGGGTCTTATTCAATGGCATTCCGCATAACGCCTCATACACCTCATTCTCTACAAACTCTGCTTCCAACCCAGTCTTCTCTTCATCACTCATAGCTTTTTCAAAGGACTCTAAATACTTTTCCATTCTCTCCACAGGCTCCATCTCCCTTCCCTTATATAAATTTGCATAAAACTCCTTTACCACATTAATTACCCTATCTCTTCCCACTTCCACCCCTCCTTTAGCACGCTAGTAACCCACTCTCTCTTACTCATTACTTTTTTAAAGAAATACCTCGTACACTTTTCACCCTCCTCAAGCTCTCTCAACTTTGCCTCATACATAATCCTTTTACCCCTCTCTTCCAACACTTTATTTCTCTCTTGTCTCACTACAGCAATGCCTCCCTCCACATCATACCCTCTATTTCTAAACCAATACAGGGTCTGCAGCCGTATGTTAGCTTCTTCCTCCCTCCACCTCACCTTTTGTGCCATCACCAAACCACACCCCCTAAAATACGCCTTACATCTCGATTTCATCCAATCCCACCACAACAATACACTCTCAAAATTGCATCTGCGAGACTGCCACCATTTATACCTCCGCTGAAACTCCTTCCATACTAACTCATCCTCTAACATCAATACATTAAACTTCCATAAGCCCCTACCAAACACCACACTCGAATCCACTTCTATCTCCGCATACAAACCCTTATGGTCTGAAAAAGGAAAATGGAAATAATCTGTAATCATGAAAACTTATAAATTCTGAAATAAAAATGAAATCAATCCGTGATCTCACAGTCCCTTTATCTGAGAAAAAAGTAAACCGGTCTGAATTCACAACTTCCACAAAAGCATCCTTCAACCTAAAATCATTCACCAGGTCATTCAAACATTTACTCGAACTATCAATCTTAGTGTCACTCTCTCCTTCCCTATCCTCCACTGTCCTGATTAAATTAAAATCACCCACCACAATTGTGTCCATTCGCCCAGGTAATTATAGCATCAGTTCTTTCACCAAATTAACCCTTTCACTCCTCTCAGCAGGTCCATACACACAAAAACACCTAATCTCCTTATCCACATACTTTACACGGCATTCCAGCAGTCTCCCAGGTACAATCTGATACACATCACATACAGACATATTCACATTTTCCCTAACACACCAACCCCTTCATTCTTATTATTAAGTCCCCTGGACCACACCACCGGACCATAAGACCACTCATCCTTATGCGGCAAATCACTAAGCGCACATTCCTGCAAAACTAAAATATCATAGGCATAATGCCGCAATATGTCCATTACAGCATGCCTCCTTCCCACTGAACCGATACCTCTCGTGTTCAGTGAAAGGATCTTAATCAAAGGCATTTACATATTGGCATATTAGGAATGTGCACTCACAACATCAACACCCAATACAACAAAGGAAGTAATCACCTCCTCTTCCTTCCCCCTCTCCCTCCTTTTTTTCCTTTCTTTTTATTTCTTGGGTACTGGCAAGTTGATTGGAATTTTTCCACATCTTCCTGTTGTAGGAAACTCTGACTAGGGGACTCTGGTGCCTCTGACATAGGCTCACTGTCAACCACACTAGAAGAGGGGGACCCAACACTCACCCCTGAGATGTTATAGGGGTCCAGTCTGGTGCGTTTGCTAGTTGTCTCCTCCTCCTCCTCAGTATTACACCTTGCCACCCCCCTTTGGGCCGGGGTCACATAGTCCTCCTCCTCATCAGCAACATTGCCACCCGTATCCATTGTATCTCCTACAGATTCGCTTCTCAGCTCACTTTCCACATCATCCTCATTGTCCTCCTCTCCCTCCACAGACCAGAACTGCTCCTCATAATCTAATATTACAGTCTGGCTGAGAGTAAAATCCTCTTCAGTGTCGGAGTTCCGCTGGTTAGGCTCCGCCCCCCGGCAGCTCAGATGCACTGTGCTGTCCTGGAGGACTAGTGAGCCCAGCAGCATCACCGACCTCGTCCTTCTGCAGCTCAGCTAGAGCACCCTCAGGCTGCCCATCCTCATTGCTGCTTCTGCCTCCAGCCTCATCATTTTCATTATTGGGCACAGCAGCCGCTTGTGTCCCGCAGGCTCCTGGCAGAGTGACAGCCGTTTTTAGCTCTGCCTCCCACTTCGGGGATTCCCTGCACATCAGCCGCTCTAGCTCCCCCCCCCCGCCTCAGGGATTCCAGTCTCCGCATAGGGTGAAATTGTTACATTTGCGGCTGAGCCGTTGTCGCTTTTGCCAGCACCAGGGGTCTCCCCCGCACCAGCCAACACTTCAGCAGAGCTTCTCTCTGCAGAGACCTCCACAGTCACAGGGGCTGAATCAGGACCACGGCCAGTGGCAATGCTCTGCAGCTCAGCTGCAGGCTCTTGCTCCACAGTGCCAGTGGCAGATTCAAACGTGGCCTTGCCCCCTTCTGTGACGTCACTGGCCAATCTCTGCACTTTCCTCCTATTCCTCCGCTTGTTCTCCTCATCCACTTCAAGGGCATTAATGGTTCTGCAGTATTCTGCCCCCACCAAGCTGCCCAGCGCTTCTCTCCTCTCTGCCAGAGTCAGATTAGATGCACTACTAGCAGCTCTGCCATCCATCCACGCTGCACCTCTTGGTTTCCACCTCTCTCTCTCTCCTTCCCAGCTTTATCTGCCACATCCAGGGCAGGGTAATCTTTAGGGTCAAACCACAACGTGTCAACAGTTGAAAACTGTGGCTTCCTAGGAGCACCGCAGTCCTTAGCCCAGTGCCCTGGCTTCTCACAGAGGTTGCACACCCTGGGGCATTTAGCAGTCTGCTGTCCAGGGCTTCCACACCTCCTGCAGCACACACCTGTCGTGCAGGTGTCACTAATGTGCCCAAATTTGCAACATGTCCTGCAGAACATAGGCATGTCAGGGTAAAATAAAAAAAACACGCTCTCCTCCAAATGTGAACACCGCAGGGGGTCTTGCAACTCCCCCAATGCCATTTGGGTCTTCTTTAAAAGGTAACAAAATATCTGTATTTACCATTGTCAATTCCATATTTGTTCTGCAAAGGTGTCCCTCCTTTGACAGAGGAATTATGAGTATTTCATGAGGAAACATCTCACTATAGACAAGTCAACATCCGGATTATACATATGTATTGTTAGCATAATGTCCTGCATCACAGACAATGGTTTAACCTCCATCCTCAGCAAAAATTGGTCCTCTGCATTCTGTTCAACCAGTTCATACACATTCAATAAAGTAGACTCCAAGAAAAATGTGACATCATAGATGCCCTGGTTTTGAAAGTCTTGCAACATCTTGATATCGGTTACCTTTAGTTTCAGCGTTGTCATCAATACTCTCTCAACAATAGTCTCCAACGTGGTCGACCTTCTGAAATCTGGCTTTACCAGGAACCACAGCGTCTTCCTTTGCGCATCGCTGTCCGCACCCTTCCAGCGATACATCCAAGCTTTTACACCTGATCTTAGCCAAAAGGCCGAGAAGCAATTTTTTTTTCTTTTCCCCTCAGTCTAAAAGCGTCTTAAATTTTTTTACACGTCCCAAAGGATTCCAGCAACCAAGATCATCAGCTTTCAGTCATCCTCAGGTAAGTAAAAACTATTTTGTAAGCTTAACAAGCATATTTACAGTTTACAGCAAATGTTGCCACAACTCCTCCACTTTCTCCACACCAAGTTGCGGTTTGTCATAAAAATATATAATATACAATCTGGCATCAAATAACAAAACACAATCCAGTTCTGAAAAAACTTTAGTTTTCCTAAAGACAAGCATATTTCTTGCATCCCAGATCACTTCTTTATATGCTGCCACAGCAGCCCAAACCGTTCTATTTGTTTCTGAGTTCCCAGTCCACAGACCCGCATACAATATTAAGAACGTCAAGTTGGGTATTCCAAAAATCTCTACTTCACATGAAAAAGCACATGACCACAACAAAATGCAAAACAGTTTCCTCCCCTCCACAACCCTCCCTTGGACACCTCCCAGTACATCCCAGACCTCTCTTATATAAAAAGGCCCTAGTGGACAGACAGTCATGCAATACCATCCAAGCAACATCCTTCTGTCTGTTTGAAACACCCTTCACCTCAAACATTTTCCACACCGCCTCCAACTGAGCAGACACCACAAACCACACATAAGATATCATCTCATAGTTACATAGTTATTTTGGTTGAAAAAAGACATGCGTCCATCGAATTCAACCAGTAGAAATCTCATCCCGCTTCAACCAAACCACCAACTTTCTCTTGTCACATGCATCTTCACCCAAATCCTGCAACCTTCCATTCACCCAAAATGACTTCAAACGCAGATAGAAGGGAGGGACAACTAAAGACCTCGGCCTAGTCAAATCAATCCTACACCAACTGAGCTTCAAAAACACCCAACCCCCAAATATTGGGACATCAGATCTGTTCTGTTCCCGTCAGTAACCAACCTCATCATCATCATCCAATAATGAACTTTAAAAAATCGCTCCAAATTAGAATGGTGGATATGATTTTCCACTTTCTTCTTCATCACCACCTCTCTCCCCAAACGTTCCATTTTGGAAGCCCCAAAAAAGGTGAACAACATCCTCGAAACCTTATTCAAGACACTCTTGGGGGGAGGAAAAATCAAAGAAAAATACAAAAACAGAGGCAGAATTACAGATTTCACAACCAAGGTTTTCCCAGTAAGAGACAAATCCCTCAACTTCCAGAAAGAAATCTTCCTTTCCACTTTACACTCTAATTTCCTGTAATTTTCACCACCTTTCAAGTCTTTTTCAAAAATGATTCCCAATTTAACCTGAGCTTCCTGACGCACCCCTTCTACCAACACTTCAGCAGGTCTACCCAGGTTACACAAGTGACATTTGCTCCAATTGATTTGCATACAAGACATTGCACAGTAAATCCTTAAATGCAGATTGGCTCTATCTATGTCAACCTGAGAACCACTAACAAAGACTGTCGTCCATGTACCTCATGGATTTAACCTGCATACCACCACTTCCAGGGACTGTGACTCCTTTTACCACCTTATCCCGCTGCACACTCCTCAACAGGGGCTCAATGGCACAAATAAAGAACAAAGGAGACAGGGGACACCCCTGTCTCACTCCAGAAGACACTGCAAAGGTCTTGGAAAGATTATTATTCACCATCAACCGGCTAGAGATTCCAGTGTACAGGAACAAAAAATTATGAGAAATCATATCAAACGCTTTTTGGAAATCAATTGTCTCCACCAAAAAAACTGAATTGTTGCACTGTGCGTAATAAGCTAAGTCACGCAGTAAAATCAACTTATCGGAAATCCTCCTGCCAAGAACAGAACAGGTCTGATGATCACCGATCAGGGCATCAATCACCCCCCTGAATCAGTTTGCAATCAATTTCAAAATCCGCTTATAATCGACGTTCAGGAGCTTGATGGGTCTCCAGTTGCTAACATCCCTTCTATCTCCTTTATTAAAAATGAGGGTTATCAAACCTCTTTCTTCGAATCTGACAACACTCCTGTCCTAAAAAATTTTCACCAACCCACAGACATCCTTCCCAATCACAGACCAGAAACGCAGATAAAATTCAGCCGAGAGACCTTTCCCTCCAGGGGTTTTCCCTTTTGCCATTGCCCCGATGGCTGCAATGATCTCCTCTTCACTCACCTCCCCACCCAAATACTCCGCATCCATTTCAGACAAACCATCACCCATAACACTCAAATACTCCTCCACACACTCCACAGAAGGGCCACCTTTTTCACGATACAGGTCAGCATAACATTTTTCCACCTCAGCAACCATAGCATCCCCAAAAAACTCTTGATCACCCACCACCACAGAGGAAAGCACTCCCCTGTCACTGCACACTTTCTTGAAAAAATAGTGGGTACATTTCTCTCCCTGATCCAGATCTTTAACTTTTGACTGGAAAAAAAAAATATTCTTCCCTTTTTCATAAAAGGCTTTCTTTCTCCTTTTAAATCCCGAATGTCACCTTCCACATCAATCTCAATCCTTTTGAATTTATACAAGGACTGCAGTTGCTCATTGACTCATTCTTCCTCCTCCCTCCTTTCCCGAGCCTTCTGTACTCCCACAGACTGGAAAAAGAAGCAATTTTCACTTTCACCCGATCCCACCACAAACTCAGAACCGAAAGCACACTTACTCAAACACAAATACTCATACAACCATTTAAATTCACCACACACTGACTCATCCTCTAACATGGCAACATTCAATTTCCACACCCCTCTTCCAAAAGACACTTTCGGTTCCACATCCACACATGCAATCAAAGCCACATGATCAGAATAAGAGGTAAGCTTATACTCCAAAGAAACCACTTTCATAAATTCAGAAAAAAGAACACAATCAATTATAGATCTGACCAGGCCACTGTTGGAGTGATAGGTAAACCTACCCACAGCATCACCCAGGAATTTCACTGCGTCTTGCAACTTAAAATCCTGAATCAAATGGTTCAGTGCAACACTTGTAATATCGGTCCTGGATTCGCCAGAACCTACCCGATCCGAAGCGACACGGACGCAATTCAGATTTCCAGCAATCAGTGTTACACTTCCCCAACAAACAAACAAACCTTCAGGTCATCTAAAAAACAACTTAACTTTTTTTATCTGCAGGTGCATACGCATTGAAAACTTGCACACGCTGTCCTAAAAATTCAATCTCGACCTGCAATAGTCTGCCTGGGATAACCTCTCTCTCCGACAGTAGCCTGACCATTGGATTTTTAACTAACACAGCAACCCCTTCATTTCTGTTTTCACAGAGTGGACCAAACAGATGGTCCACAAGGCCACTCCTCCGAATCAGGCTTATATGACGGCCCACATTCTTGTAGGCACAGAACATCCGTATTAACTGCAGCCAGTTCATGCAACACTGTTGCCCTCCTGTGGGCGGAGCCAATGTTGCGCACATTCACAGACGTGTTCCATTAAGACTAATGGAAAAAAAAATACAATGCATCCATTACGGCTTTTTAAAGGAATCCCTCCTAATATGTATGCTTTTTGTACTTCCAGCAGCACTCGTGCCATCCCTCTGCATCTGGCTAATAGACACAAGAGAAGCGACACCCTTCGGGTAACCACTTGAGAAACTGTCCTGACTTGCGCCAGACAGAAAAGGGAGACCACCAACCCCAGGGTCAGGTTCAGTCCTTGACCTTTTGGACTGTGACTCACTCCCTGAGTCATCAGAAGGGTTCTTAGTCCCCTGACCCAGAGGCACCAACTCCAGAGAGCCAGGCGACTCCCCAGATTCCTGGGCTTCCATCTCCTCAGCCCAGCTTAACCCTGCCTCTCCAATTCCACATCCCTAATTACCACGTCAGGCAGTTCCACAGAGACAGAAGGGACGGACTCAAAATCAACAGACTCCGAGGATGAACCCCGGGAGTCTGTCACTGACAGTGTCATCCCCAGTGTGGGTGGGGCTTGGGGCGCACGAGGACCCCGGGGATCCCAACACCAGCGCAATTTTGTGACCCCCGGTACTGGGCAGAGCATTCTCCGTATCGGAGACTTTACTATCAGGAGCAGGCACAGTCTCTGGCGTAATGCCAGTAACAGCAGAATAAGAGTCTCTGGCATCTTTAGCTGGTGGACTGCCAGATTCCTTCTTCCCACGAGCACAGGGGATCCTAGAAGGGAGTTTAGAGGGGAGCTTAGTAGCGCGGGGAGGAAATGCAGCAGAGGCACTACTGGGCGCAGCATGCCAAGTTCCAGACTCAGAGAGGGACAGGCAGCGGTGGCACTACTGGGCGCAGCATGCTCAGCAGCAGACACAGCGGCGGGACAGGCACCGGAGGGTGCAGCAGCGGAAGGCTGGGCAATTACAGCGGGATCAGCAGCATTAGGATCGGCATTAGTGGCAGCGGGCACATTAGTTAGTGTCACTAGCAGGCAGGGTAACATCTCCTGTAGCATTAGTTACATCTTCGCGCTGTGCGGATGACTAACCCGACTCTGCAGGAACCACACAGGCAGCAGGCTGATCACCGGACGGCACCGGAGCTCCAGTTACATTACTAGAAGCATTCTCAGCAGGGTTAGCAGCAGTAACACCAGCACTGGGCGGACTAGGATTATTGCCTACACAGCTCTCAGCTCCAGCAGCATTCTCAGGGACAGCGGGCACCAACATAGATCCCCCTGCCTCCACATTCACAACGGGAATCTGCTCAGCGGTCTCCCCATTACCCTCATGCATGTCCATCTCCTCCTCATCCTCAGAGGATTCAACCAGGTCACCTTCAGTACTCTTCAGCACAACCAGACCCAGACCCTCAGTCGCTTTACTTGCATAACTGGCCCAAGGGTTCATAGCAACAGAAGAACATTTCCTCGCCACATGCCCAGCCACACCACAAAAGTCACACACCCGCGCTGCAGTACACTGCCCAGCCATGTGCCCCGGGTGGCTGCAATTCCTGCAAATGCTGCCCAGCGTGCAGTGTTCCTTCAAATGACCATACTTCATGCATTTCTTGCAATACTCAGGCAGTGCAGGAAAGAACAGAAAACCCCCTCTCCCCTCCAATTGAGAAAACAGCAGGAAGCATTCTTACACCATTAATCCCGTTAGGATCTAGAATAAATTGTACCATATAGCACCTCCTACCATTAAACACGCCATTTCTATTTTTACTTCTCCCCAGGCTCCTCACAGAATAACAGAATCTCTGCAAAAACAGCTCCACAACCCGGTCTTCCACAAAGGGATTGTACATATGGACTGTGACAAGTTTCTCTCCATAGTTGAAAAGGTAAGGGTTCAAACATTTTAACAGCTTTATCTTCAGGATTCTATATTAATGTATCATAAAAGTTTAAGCATTGATTCTCCATATTAAAGGTTAAATCATAATATCCTTGTTTAGGAAACTCCTGCAGACAATACACAGCTTTTGGGGTGTATCTCCCCAATCTTGCCACCATGTCGTCAAGGATGATCTCTTCTCAGTCGATAAGCAGGCCGAAGCTGTAGACGAATTGTGTGTGGAACTCACTACGTAGTCTTCTTGCCAATCCAATCAGCACCTCCACTCTCCCCGAAGCACCAGGGGACTCCCAGAGGGGGAACCCCTGTACCGACCCTCTGGCTTCCTTGGACCAAGCAGGCAAGCCCACTTGATCCTATCCAAAAGGCCGAGAAGCGATTTTTTTTTTTATTTTTTTTTTGCCTCAGAATTAAAAAAAACCATAAAAACTAAACCATCACTTGGACTCCATTTTCATGTCCTCCATCCGGTCAGTAATAGTTCTTAAAATCATCATGCGGCACGCACTTTCAATTTAATTATTCACAAATTTTATTTCCACATCAGGCTCCATTTCTCGTGAAGCCGGTTCTTTTTGGCTTTCTCCTCTCCCTCCTTTTTAACGTCCCACAGAAAAATCGCGTACATCCTTGCAAAAAACAATTTGACTTAATCTTCTTCACTCCACTCGATCTTCTGAAATAAAACCATATTTCTTGCATCCCATAGGACCTCTTTCAACACTCCAAACACTAACCACGCTTTTCTCTCCCTTTCCCTATCCCCCAGTGCCACTCCTCCCAACACCTTACATGCACTGAGCCCTTCACATCCCACCACCAACCTCACAAAGTCCCCCAGCCTTCCAATCACCCCACTAGCAAACCTACAATCCCAGAAAACATGCTGTACATCCTCCAATTCACCACATCCCTCTCTCGGGCACTTCTCTGTTCTGCAAAGGTCTCTGGCCTTGCAGAACTGTCTTGTTGGCAGGCCTCCTGCTAAGGCCAGCCATATTACGTCCATTTGCCTGTTGGACAGACCTTTTATTTTCCTTCTTTTCCAAATTTCTTCTGACTGGGCACCAGTCTGCTGTTTTATATAAGTCACGACCTCATCCCTTCTTGCATTTTTTAAGGAAGTCTTTGTTACATTTTTTTACATCCACGTTATCCAGTCAGCCAGTTGTAATTCAAAGAGTGAGGGTGTGGGTGTGCTGGTTAAAAATATAAATATTAAGATTTTGAGTTATAACATTGTTGTTCTCGGTTACAATATTGATTTGTATGTTAAGTTATTTTGGTCAAAATGTACTGTTATTTTGCGCTTACGCACCAGCAGATAAGCAGGAAAGAGTGGATTTTCTGGAAAATTTAAGGGTGTATCTACGAGAGAGTTGATACCCTAGTTGTTGGGGATTTTAATTTAAGGGTGATAGAGAGGGGCGGGCTGAGTCTAGTCTAGATATTTCTAGTAAAAACTTTAATTTGTAGGTTGAAGATTTTTCACTGAAAGATGCTTTCAAAGAAGTAAAGGATGCATCCAAATTTACTTTTGTGTCTGATAAAGGGACGGTGAAGTCCCAAATTGATTGTTTTGGGTTCTAAATTTATGGATTTTTTTAGTTTTAGGTTAATAGTTTGTTCATTTACAGATCATAGAGGGTTATGGGTGGAGGTGTCATTTGGGGAGAAAATGCATTTTGGGAAGGGTATATGGAAAATTAATATATCTTTGTTGGACGATGAAGCTATATTAAAAGAATTTTCTGGGAGGTGGGCTCAGTGGAGAAAGGAGATCGATAAATGTAATGATATTCTTGTCTGGTGGGACTGGGTAAAAATAAAAATTGCTAAATTTTACAAAGGATGTAGTCATCAGAAGGCGGTTGAGGGTAGAAGGAGGGAGGAAGAGATTAATATTAGATTACAGACTTTGTATAGATTCATAAACGTGGGCTATGAAGTGGTAAAGGAAGTTAGTGAGGCTAGGAGTGAAAGGGGTAGATTGTTGGAGGAGAGGCGGAAAAAAATATGTATAGAACTAAAATTGAAAATTTAGAAGAAAATGAAAAATGCATACGTTACTTCAAGAAAGCATTTAAAGGGAGAGATCTTATTTTGTCGGTTTTGGATGGGGATGTGGAGGTTGTGGGTGAAAAGGTTGTGGATGTGGTTGAGAGATTTTATGAAGAGTTGTATAGTGGAAAGAATGTGGGTAGTGAAGTGGACATGGATGTGTACTTAGATTGTTTGAGTGAGGGATTAAATGAAGTTGATAAAGGTGTGCTTGAGAAAAGGTTGGAGGAGGAGGAGTTGTTGAATGTTGTAAAGAGTATGCCTATGAATAAAACACCTGGAAAGGATGGGCTCTCTAGAGAGTTTTATATACGTATGTGGCCTATCATTACGGATTAATTTATTAAGGTGGTTCTGTTTTGTTTTGTAAATGGATGTTTGGCCCCTTCAATGAGGGAGGGGGTTATTACTCTATTATATAAGAAAGGGGATAAACGGGAAATAAAAAATTGGAGGCCTATAACTTTACTTAATACTGATTACAAAGTATTGGCATAAATTGTGGCCAATCGGGTTAAGGTCGTAGTATAAAATGTCATCAGTGAAGCACAAACGTGTGCAGTATCGGGGAGGCGTATTTCAGATAATTTAATCTTATTAAAGTGGTTTAAAACCCTGACATAATATAAAAAGTAGGAAAACATGTTTTTATTGAATATGCCATACGGTTATCATATTTGCATTTGTGCATAAGTATTATTTATTTAGAAGTTATAGGTTTCCAAAAGTACAGTTTTTTGCTTTGTGAGCTGAATTTGCATTTTATTACTAGCTGGTTTTATTAATTTATTCATTCAGGCAGACATGTTTTGACTCTGACTGTGCAGGAGCTGGTGGACACAGACAGAATGTGTCACACTCCTCACTTGTTATCTTGTGTTTACTTAAATGTATCATTATCTAAAGTTTGGATGTGTCTGCATTTCACTGCAGGGAACGTTCAAGCTCTGTGTGTAACCCTTCGAATGCCGGTCTAGTAAAAAAAAAAAAAAAAAAAA
The DNA here is from genome assembly GCF_040937935.1 of Hyperolius riggenbachi. Taxonomy (NCBI): domain Eukaryota; kingdom Metazoa; phylum Chordata; class Amphibia; order Anura; family Hyperoliidae; genus Hyperolius; species Hyperolius riggenbachi. Next base: position 20,418,088 of record NC_090649.1, read on the forward strand.
AAGGCTGGTTGCATAGAATATGCTGTAAATGTTTTAGAGCAAAGTAGAAATGCTGGGTTATATTCCGCTTTAAGGGATATTATTTATTATTGTAAGAGTAATAATTGTAAGCTAATTGTAGAGTCGATTGACTTAGAAAAAGCTTACGATCATGTACAACATGGTTTTCTGTTTAAAGTGCTTAGGAGGATACGTTTTCGGGGTTGTATGCCGGAATAAGTAGTCAAGTTGTTGTGAATGGATGTTTGAGTGATAGTTTTGTGGTGAGATCGGGGGTGAGACAGGAGTGTCCTCTGTCCTTCTTTGGCTTTCATTTGTATTATTGAGCCCTTATTAAGAACTATACAGAGGGATGTTAAGTGGAGAGGTGTTATGATACCGGGGAGTGGAGGACAACATGTTAAAGTATTGTCATATATGGATGACATCTGTTTTGTGTGCTCGTCACAAGGGGATGTCAGGATGATGAATGCACAGCTAGATAGATATTGTAGCGTGTGAGGTATGAAAGTGAATTGGGGTAAATGTAGGTTGTATAATTTGGGGAAAAAGGTGGAGATAGAGATCGAGAGAGTAGAGAAGGTGAGGGAGGTAGAGGTTCTGGGGATAGTCTTTGATCCTAGTCTAAGGGGAAGAAGTGTATATCAGGAGTTGTTAAAGATAAAAAAAAAATTGGATTTCTGGAAAATGAGATGTCTATCTTTTAAAGGGAAGGTTTTGGTGATTAAAGCGGTAATCTACCCATTAATATTATATACTACCAGAGTGTTGCCACCAACTAAGAGTTGGATTAGAAGAAAAAAAAGGATGTTATTTTTGTTTTTTTGGAATTCTAAGATGGAAAGGTGTGGGAGGGAAAAAATAGAAAAGAAAATTATTTTTGGAGGATTTGGGTTACCTGAGTTGGATTTATTAAGTTGCATTATTGGCTAAATTTGATCCATATTCTGAAGACAAATATGGTTTGCTGTATGTTGTCATTTATTTTCGGATGGTACCTAATAAGCTGGGGTTTAATGATCAAGGATTTAAGAAGGCCTAGAGCCATGGTAGTGCCGGAGTTTTATTTATTTGTAAAAATGTTCTATGATAAATATGATTTAAAGAAGTTTGGGTTACAATGTAAAGATAAAGTGAAGTTGTTAAGGAACGGGATACAATTTGGTACTTCCTGTCTTGTAATCCACCCTAACAGTAAGCAAACTGAGGAAACTTGGAGGAAGTTCTTGGTGAAAGGTGTGATGGGCATAGAAACTGATGTCACATGGATGAACTTTAGGGGTTGTTTACCGACAAGGGAATTTCTTAAAGGGATATTTTGAGAAAGGATGAGTGTACGAGGGTGGGATGTGGAGGGTGTGAAAATACTTACCATTTATTTTGGGGATGCACATTTGCACAGGTGGTTAGAGTTGAGTTGAAGTTATTTTTGGTGGAAGTTTTCGACATTAGATTTTCTTTTGTAATGAGGATGACTGGGTGGTGCATGGAGTCTGTGGAGAAAGGAAAAAGAGATTAGTGTGGATATTGAGTGTGTTGTACAAATCAGTATTATGGGATGTTCGTAATATCTTAGTATTTAAGAAAGATGAGATTGAGGTTAAAGATACTATTAAGATTTTGTTTTCTAGAATGTACAGTGTATATGTTTGATGAAAAACATTTTGGAAAAAATAGTGGATAAATTATGGCAGCCTGTTAAATGGAAATATTTTGTTTAAGTATGATTTTGTTTTTGTGTATTGGATAAGTTTGGGATTTTATCCTTATTTGTTTGGTTAAAAAAAAAAAAAAGTGTAAAAATTAATAAAATATTTACCTGGGATGTTGTTTCGGACAAACCAATTTTTTGTCTTGGAATGGCAGATGGATGTTCCTTTAAGAGAAAAAGGGTTCGAATACTGACCGGTAAAAAAAAAAAATTTCTTCTCGGCCTTTTGGCTTAAGATCAAGTGTAGTATATGCTGTTATCAGTGCTGAAGCTTGGGCCCACAGTTCCCCTGGTGAAAAAGCTAAATGTCCTTTTAAGGGCACATCCCAGGTGGAAAGGGAGGAAGACTCCGAGATCGCTGAGGAAGACGTCGGACTGAGGACGCCGAGACCAAGCTGAGCCCCTGCAGAAGATGGTCCTCGACCAGGGTTTCCCCAAGGCAGAGACCCTGTTGATTCAAAACTTCGTGGAAGGGATCTTCTATGTCACCTTTATTTCGATGCAGCAAAAATCTATTAACCCTTCGCACTCTTGCATGCAAATGTTCAAACAAATGCATTCACAGATTCGCTCATCCAGGCACAACTGTTATCCCTACAGCTAAGTTAAAAGTCGGGGTTTTAGTTCACAGAAAAATGCATTCTTATGCTTCGTCACCTATACTGCGCAGAAGTACCCAGGTAAACATAGGTGTTCTAACTCTGGCCCTGTAACATGCATAGTGCAGACATGCAAACACATTTATTGCATCAAACCTATCAATGGATTAGGAGCACACATCCTGACGTCCTCTCCTGGGACAGACAGTGCATCTTACCAATCGCACAAGGGAGCTAACGTTGTGCTGACAAACACATACAGGGGAAGGAGGGAGTGCACTGAATTAGATACTAGCCACAGGGGTCAGTAACAAGAAAAAAAATACATATATCCTGGCACATCGCCTCTAGTTAGGACACTCTGGCCCTGTAACATGCATAGTGCAGACATGCAGAGTTAGGACACCTATGTTTACCTGGGTACTTCTGCGCAGTATAGGTGACTAAGCATAAGAATGCATTCTTCTGTGAACTAAAACCCTGGCTTTTAACTTAGCTGTAGGGATAACAGTTGTGCCTGGATGAGTGAATCTGTGAATGCATTTGTTTAAACATTTGCATGCAAGTGTGCGAAGGGTTAATATATTTTTGCTGTTTTCTAGCCACACCCCCTTCAGCACCTCCCTCTCCTTAATAACTTATTTAATGTCCTAACTAGAGGCGATGTGCCTGGATATATGTATTTTTTTTTTCATTTCGATGCAGGTCTGTAGGAGGTAATGGGAAGCCTTCTCCACAGCTGCCCCAGACTCGCCCTTCAAGAAGTTTGATAGAAACTCCCCGATACAGAGGGAGGAGAGACGAATTATGGTTGCAATGAGGAACCCACACATACCGGCAGCAGACATCACCACCTACTTGAGACGCTTCTGCCAGGTGCTGAAAGGTCCCACCCAGATCCTCGATGCCAACAGATTCTGGTCGGTTAAGTAGAGCGTCATCTGCAGGCTGAGGAGGGATTCCAGCAAGCCAGGTGGCCCTTCAGCACCTGAGTCCACATTTCAACTTGGGGAACTCACCGGGCATCATCCATTATGAGCACATCCCCAAGCCCTGTATGAAGTGTGGAAAGCTGGGCCACATCGCAAGAAACTGCAAAAAGCACGCCTGCAGGACCCTGCCGGGTGACTGGCCATGAGGCGAAGGACTGCCCTCGAGTGCGGTACTGCAACCTCTTTGGACTACCGGCCCACCTGTACTCAGCCTGCCCCCGGTGTGACAAGAGCTACGCCGGAAGGGTTGCCAAGGGTGCTGTGAAACCGTCCCAGTCAGCCGCAAAACCACCACCCCAAAAGGCAACCCCGAAGGAGTAGGAAAAAGAAAAAGGGAAGACACGAGGGTAAGAAACCACCCCTCCCGACCCTTCCCACACCTCTGCACCCAACCTTGCCCACCCTCCTCCTCCTCCCCTTCCCCTTCCACCCCCACCCAGACCCTTTTTCCAAACCCTGTGGTCATCCAAACCCTACCTACCCAGACCACATCCGATCCCCACCTCCGCCCCAGGAGGTTTCTCCCCTTGTCTCTTACACAGAGATCCTCACCAAGGTGAAAAGCGGAAGACTCATCAGTTCAATGGCCGCCTTCTTGCTCATATCTTCAGGGGGTGGAGACAGATGAGGAAACAGAAGAGGCCGTCGATGGAGAGGGCGTGCTCGGGGAGCTCAACCAGTACCTCGATGACTACAGGAATGCTACATCCGCAGGTATCATCGATGAGATCTTGGATTTCTCACCCATCAACGGCTTAACATTGGAGAGGGATCCACCCATCAGGACAGGTAACTAAGGGACTCGGTCCCACCTACCTAACGGTATCTCTCAATTTCCCAAATGTCTTACATGATGGCAGGAATTAATACTTCTCACATTGATGGTAAAAATGTTAAGTACAAGTCGAGGAGACAGATGACCCTTAGCTTCCTGTCTGGGCTGCAAGACAATGTATTCTTTCTTCAGGAATGTGCATTGCCCCTGCTGGCACATACAGGCACCTCTCCTCCGAGTGGACTCACGGCCCTTCATGCTGGTCGGGGGGGGGGGGACTGCAGTTCCTCGGGGGTCGCCGTTCTGATTAGGAGAAGGCAGTTCATGGTTGACACTGTGCAAGAGCTCGTCTGTGGCCGACTTCTGGTCATAGATGGCTCATGGGCAGGAGAGCCGATTAGGCTCATCGACGTGTACGCCTCCCCTGGTAAGAATGAGCAGCTGGAACTTTTTCAGACCCTGAGGCCTCATTTCGCCACCTCCAGGTCGGTAGTGTTGGCCGGCGACTTCAATTGCCTGGTGGAAGAGGAGGGCCGCAGCTCTGGCTCAGCAGCCAAGCTAGACATTACATCCCAGCTGCTTAGGGAGATGGTGACTGAGGTCTCTCTGAGACACGGTGGGCAGCATCGCTCCGTGGGCTGTGAATTATTCATGGTCCCATCCCGATGGCTCAGTGCGCTCAAGTATTGACTTAATCTTCACCTCCCAGGCAGTGAGGCATAGCAACCACTCAATGGTCCCCTGTTTCTTCTCTGACCACAGAGCGGTGAACTTACAGGCAGACTTGGGTGACTGGTTCCCCCTCCCCCCCCCCCCCCGGCCCAGGCTCCTGGAAGCTGAACTGAACTCTGCTGGGAAACAAGCAGATTATGGGGGAGCTGAGAGGCCTATGCCTCCTGGCGGGATGAAAAGGACAGTTTTGACAACGTGGGACAATGGTGGGAGTTCACCAAGGTGAGGTTCCGCTTTTTCTTCCAGGAGAAGGGCTGACAACAGGAAGGTGAACATAGGAGGGAACTCAGGCTGCAGCGAGAGCTGCAGTCCCTGCAGGACCTCTTCTATTGTGGTTGGGATGTTAGGCAAGAGCTGGAGGAAACCAAGAAATGCCTGAAAATACATTTCGAGGAGAAATCCAGGCGTATAGTCTTCTTTCCCAAGGTGGAGAATCTGGAGAAAGGTGAGAAATGTAACTCATTCTTTTTCAGGAAACTCCACTCAGGCCACACACCCCTGGTCGAGCTGCAAGACGAGTCCGGTGCTTTGCAAAAGGGGAAGGAGGCTGTGATGAAAGTGGTCACCGACTACTAATCAAGCCTTTACTCCCCAAAAGCCACTGACAGTGAGGCTACCGAGAGACTCCTGTCGGAAACCACTAGAACGGTAGATGGGGAAGGTAAGTCTTCAGTAAATGCACCCCTGACATTGGAGAAGCTTCACACCGCAGCCAGATCTTTCAGCTCAGGTAATATCCCTGGTAGTGATGGCCTCCCCACAGAGTTCTATGTGGCAATGTGGGACCTGGTAGGCCCAGACCTGCTCTTAAAGAGAACCAGAGATGAAGCACCCTCTCCTATTTTACCTTATAAATCAGTGGGAACATGACAGTAAACACCTAATCTGCCCTTTGTTTCATTGTTCTCTGTGTAATCTGACTGTTATCACGTCTGATAAGAATCCCCGACTGAGAAGTCAGGCTGCTCCGTCTAGCTTTGCTACAGAAATATTATAGCTAAGTCTGTCTTCTGTGGTGTTATTTCAAGCCCAAGCCTGCCCCCTTGTGGCTTTGCTATAATGACTCAGCAATAATCATTCCCAGCAAAGCCAGATTTAATTGCTCAGTCTGGGATTCTTGTGACTGCTGCTAACAGACACTTTTAGCAGTGAGGGTGAAACAGACAGCATGGTAAGTGTTTTCTCTAATGTTCTTACTGATATACATGGTAAAATACACAAGGGTGCTTCGTCTCTGGTTCCCTTTAAGTTACCCCCTTCTCCCAGGGAAGGAATGGTCATGATCCTGTATAAGCAGAAGGGAGATAGGTGTGACCTCAAAAATTGTAGTCCACATTAAGGAGGGAGATGGGCCTCCAAGATCCTGACCAAGGTGCTGGCCAACCAGCTAAAGAGGGTCATCGGTCAGATCATCAACCCGGACCAGACTTGCGGAATCCCCGGCCACAGGATCGCGGACTGTCTGCGGTCTTTGGCTCTCAACAGGGACACGATCCATTACATCAATGTCCATGCGACCCTGGTGAGTATTGACCAGGAGAAGGTGTTCGACCGGGCATCCCATGAGTTCCTCTGCAAGGTGCTCAACAGGTTTGGGAGAAATGTTCTGTTCCTATGTTAACCTTCTTTACTCAGGTATCGAGAGTACGGTGCTGGTGACTGGCTGGAAGACTGACCACTTCCTGGTTCTCTCTGGGGTCAGACAAAGCTGCTCTCTGTCCCCTCTTCTTTTTGTTTGGTGTATAGAGCTCTTTGCCGAATGCATCAGACGGAGCTGAGAGATCAGAGGGATCACCGCACCGGGACCAGAGAGACTGGTGGTCAAGTGCTCACTCTACATGGATGATGTGATGTGTTCTGCGCCGATCAGCAGTCCATTGCATCGCTAGTCCAGATGTGTGAGGAATTCGTGTGGGACTGGTTTAAGAGGAAAGAGCTGGGTTCTTTAAATGGTTCGCGCATGAGATGAGTCTGGTACGGAAGGAGGAAGAAGATAAATGGTGTGTAAGGATTCAGTATTTGTTGAAGTTGAAGGAATGGGGACGAGATGTGGAGGAGGAGTTGGAGGAGGCGAGAGAGCAGAAGCGAAAGTTGTTGGTGGAGAGGGGGAAAAGTTTTTTTTTTTTTTTTTTTGGGCAAAAGTGAGAGATTTAGAGGACGGTGAGACATCTTTCCCCGTGCAAGCTTGTTTGAAAAAAACAAAAAAAAAAAAAACGGGAACATGTGTGGGAGTCGGTGATGTCTGGGGAGAGAGAGAGGTGGTGGGTGATGATGTGGTGAAGGAGGTGCGGAAGTTCTATGTTGATTTGTATGGTAAGGACTTGGGGGCAACTGAGCGGTAGATGGAGTATTGCGGTGTGATTGGAGCGAGAGTGAGCTTGACTGAGGCACAGCAACTGGAGGGAGCAGTTTGCATGGAGGAGGTCTGGGCAACTGTAAGCACCATGCAGACTGGGAAGACCCCTGGAAAGGATGGTCTCCCGGTCAAATTTTACAAATGGGCCAGGCTGGAGATCGGTGTTGCGTGGTAGAGGTGATCCAGATTTTTTCTTCTGGACGATTAGCGAGTTCGATGAAGGAAGGAGTCATCACTTTGATCCATAAAAAAGTAGACGAGCGAGATCAGGAACTGGCGGCCAATTTCGTTATTGGATGTTGACTATAAGTTGGCGGCGAAGTTGGTCACTGGTAAATTAAGGTGTGATATCAGGTCTAGTCGGTGAGAGCCAAACATGTGCGGTTCCGGGTCTGCAAAGCTCAGATAACCTGGTGTAACTGAGGGACATGATTTATCATGCCAGAAATAACAACATGCCGATCATCGTCGAAGGGATAGATCTGGAGAAGGTGTTTGACAGGGTATCACACTCCTTTCTCTTCAAAGTGTTGGGCGAGGATGGGCGTGCCCGGTGGACTATTGAAGGTCAAGAGCTTTTACCACGAAGCGTCGAGTCAGGTTCTGGTGAACGGGCATCTGTCTGAGGCTTTTCCAGTTCTGTCTGGTGTCAGACAGGGGTGTCCGTTGTCGCCTTTGGCCTTTATCTGTGTGATGGAGCCTCTGTTGCTGCAGATTTAAAAGGATAAGTTGGTGCCTGGGAGTTAAGGGAGTCAGGTAAAGTGTCTGGCGTATATGGATGATGTCATTGATTGGGAGTTCGCAAGTGGATATGGATAGGATGAATTTGCAACGTGAGGATTTTTTGTGGTGTGACAGGGATGGCGGTAAACTGGGGGAAGACCCAGTTGGCGCCATTGGAAAAAGATGTGCCGTTGAATGTGGTAAATGTGGCAAGGAGTGAGGAAGTGAAGGTGTTTGGTGTGGTGTTTGATGGGATCTTAAAAGGAGAGAGTACGTTGAGGTATGTGAAGGAGAGTGTGAAAATAAAGTTGAATATGTGGAGGTTGAGAAAGTTGTCTTTTATAGGCAAGGTGTTGGTGGTGAAGGCAGTGATCCTGCCTTTGCTGCTATATTTCTGTTTGATTTTTCCCCCTGGCAAATGGTGTTGGCGAAAGGTGCAGAGGCTGCTGTTTGTGTTCTTCTGGGGATCCAAAATGGAAAAGGTGGCACGGGGGACGTTCTAAAAAAGTGTGATTCTTGGTGGTTGGGAATTTCCGGATATTGATGAATGTCTTTCTAGGCACTATGTGGTGTACATGCACAAGGTTCTGATGGTAGGAGGAAGAGTGACTGATTTAGTGAGGTACTTGTGTGGCTGGGTATGGGTGATGTTAGGGTGGATCAGGAAAGATTTGTCAAAGCCAATGGCCTTTTCTGTGGCCCCATTCTATGGAAAGATTAAAGACATTTGTGCCAAACTGGGATGACCACACAGCGTCGCCTTCCCATTCCTCCACCCCAGGAACTGAGGCCAAGGAACATTCCTGCAATAAAAGGATATCTGTGTTATGTTGCTTTAAGATATCCAAAATTGCTGTCCTCCTGCACATTGTCTGCATACCACGAACATTGACTGACAACACTTTAATGTTAACCATCACATCATCGTTCATTGCAGGAATCGATCACAAAAGTAAACTCACTTAATCATTTCTCTTCCTCTCCCTCTCCCTCCCCCTCCCTCTTCCTTTTATTTTGCAGGTTTCTTCTAATTGCACCACATCTTCTGCCTGCAAAAATGGCTGAGCATGAGACCCAGGTGAATCCAGAGGACCTCTATACTCCACAGGGCTGTCAGGTAAAGTATCATCACTCCAAATAAACAGATTTCAGCATTTCCGCTTCATCCACCTTGTATCTTTTATGAGACACCCCTTCCTCACCACTATCTTATCTTTGTCTCTGACCTGCAGTAGGGGGTCTATCATCATCATCCTCATCCGATGCATCACTTCCTGCAGTGTCCATATCAGACTCCTCTTCTGATGCACCCACATACTTTGCATCTTCTGGCCCCTCCCTCTCCACAGACCAGTCGAAGAAAGGGTCCTGACAATCCAGCACTGGGGCAGGGGGACATTTGAATCTGCAGTCCTGTCCTCATCCTCAATCAGCAGTAGCTCTGCCTCCTCTTCTCGCCGCTCCTCCGATATCTGCTGCTCTGTGGGACTACTGCTCCCAGTGCCTCCTCTGTCCTCCTCTGCATCCTGTGTAATGGATGCTGCTTCAGACGTCCACACAGCAGCCGGCTCGGAATCATCTGCAGCAGTTATACCAGACACTCCAGCAACTTCATTAATCTTAGTGGCAGGCTGCTTTGATCCTCCAGCCTCCCCACTCTGCTGCTCAGCCTGTGAGTCAGCGGTGATTGGATCACCGATCACACGCTGCTCCCCTTCATCACCAGCAGGAGCCGCTCCGGGACAGGCATCTCAGCAGCAGCGGCGGGGGGTGTGGCCTTTTGCTTCAGCTCTCTGATATTGAAGAGCCAGCGCAGAATGTGAGGGAGAAATGGGTGCGCGGGATCTCCTGCATCAGGGCGCAGTACTTCAGAGTACAGGCGGGCACCACTCTTACCACAGCAATGAGCGGCATAGTGACCCTGCTCCCAGCACATAAACCATTTTTTCTTTCCCAGGCACTCTTTGGTCCCATGATCAGGGCTGTTGCAATGCCTGCAACTCCGGCCAATTTCACACAGCTCACTGAGATGCCCATAACAATTGCACAACCGGAAATACTGTGGCATATCTCTATACAAAGGAAAACCACAATCCCCATAATGGGTAAAGACAGCTGGAGGTCTCATAACCCCACCAATACCCTGGGGATCCTCTCTGAAGTGCACAAAGAAATGGTACTTTCCCGTCATAATTCCGTACTTGTTGAGTACTGGGTCACCCCCTTTCACGGAAGAACAGTACTTCCTCAAAAAATTTTGTACAATGCCCAAATCAATAAAGGGATAATACATGTGAACTGTTATCATTGTCTCCTGTAACTTGAATAACGGCCTCACAGAAACTTATGAAAAACAAAAATGAGACCGAGAGCCTGATATAGTGTAGTATGTCAGGATGATTGGAAACAAATGTAAATGAATAGTTGATATACTCACAAAATTGGGTTACCACACAAGCAACCACTGGAACGGCAGGTGGGGAGAATTATAACCTGACCCCACTCGGGTATTAAAAATGTCGCTCTCTGTAGAAAGGAAAAAGAGATATGGGGATGCACCCCTCCACCCAGGGTGGACTTAATCAATGAAATCGTCAAACAGAGGCGCCAGCAAGCATAAAATATTTAAAATCGTTAAAACAAGGGGGGGGGGGGGGGGAGGGATGTCGGTGGATTCACCTCCCTCAAGTAAAGACCAGCCAATGAGCCGTAGATAAACAGTGTTATTTATTAGGGATTCTCCAGGTAATGCAACGCGTTTCACAGGCAAAGCTCCCGCTTCATCAGGCAATCAGAACGGAGAAAACTCTTCCAACAATATCTCCTCTCCTTTTCCTGCAACTTCTCCTCACAAAGATATGCTGCAATAATCCCACATCACACTTCCTCTTCGCCTCCTCATAGGCATTGAGACAGTCGGGCTCAGAATGGAAAGTCACATCATACAATCCTTGCGACTGAAAATCCTGCAGCATTCTTGTCTCCATTACCTTCAATCCAAGAGTCTTGAAGAGAACTTCCTCCACAATTTTGTCTATATTTATCTGTGACCGGATCCTTGGCTCCACCAGGAAACGTAGGGTACATCACACGCCTTCTGACGCCATTCCTCCGGACTGAACGGGTGATTGCTCCCAGTCAGCTCGGGGCCCCCCACAAAGAGGAAATCCCAACCAAACCCTTCCCCCGGACACTTGGCCTTAGGCAAAAGGCCGAGAAGAGATAACCAAATTATTGTCCGCAGCGGCACCCACCGCGACAGCACCCTCCGTGGGATTTAAGGCAAATTACCTTCTAAATGCAGCAGCGTTGATGACGAAACAGCACAGTGCTCTGCAGGGCAGGCCTGCCGGGCCACCGGGATGGGCGCACCTGTGCTGGACACAGACGCACAGGCCAGGCTCAGCTGCTGCCTGATTACATTTGCAAGGCCCCGCCCACCGCCGGAACAGCAGTCACCCCTCCGCTGCCGTGTCTCCACACCGAACAGAAAAGTAAAGTAGGCTTCCGGCTCCCTGCATTCCGGCAACATGCTAGGAGAGAGTGTGGAGGGCAGAGAATGTCAAGTCTCTAGCCTGGCAGGCTTGCTCTGGCTGCGTATGTACGCTGTTTGAAAACACAGTGCATTGTCCTCCTCTTTCCTCTTAATCGCTCTGGATGTGCGTGGTGTGCCACAAGAGGGAGACACAGGAGTGGAAAGTCAAGAGGAGATCCCTTCCTTACTTGCCTACTACACACAATCAATTACAACCTCTCACTGCTCATGCCACCAAGGCTGGGCTGAGTTGCAAAAGTTCAACTGGTGATGTCATAATGCCCTGCACAGAGGCTATATAAGAAGCAGGAGGCACAGGGCAATGCCTCCCAGTCTGCTGGCAGCTCTCCAGGGGGGAGGTGCTGTTGCTGCTGCACCTGCAGGGGACAAAGTGCAACCATGAAGAAAAGTTGTCCAGTCATGGAGTTTTGCTGCAGCAAATGCGAAGCGCAAATAAGATTGCCAATTCAAATAAAAGTAGTTTTTTTTTTTTTTTTTAGTCCGTATTCTCTTGGCTATAAGAAACGGAGAACAAATGACACAGATGCACAAAGAAGGAACTTCCTAGAAAACCTTGCCTCCTGGCTCCCACACATCCTGTCCTCCGACCTCCCAACAATCATCCTCGGAGACTTTAACATTCCAATTGATGAGCCTACCACCTCTGCTGCCACTCAGCTTCTCTCACTCACCAACTCCCTTGGCCTCACTCAGCATACTAATGCCACAACCCACAGTGCTGGTAATACTTTGGACCTAATTTTCTCCAAAGCCATCGCACTTACCAACCTGGACATTACACCATTCCCCATCTCCGACCACCACCTCATCACCTTCACCCTCACTCCATCCAGCACCCCCTGTCTCCCTCCCCAAACTGGACGTTGGCAGAGAGATCTACGCAACCTTGACCCCAATGTACTAGCCACACCCCTCCACTCTCTCTCCTCCTCCCTCCCCAGCCTAACCTGCCCCAACGAAGCAGCAGCTCAATACAACAGTAACCTCTCCGCAGCCTTAGACCATGCGGCTCCCCTGACCTTTCGTACCAACAGTCGCCCCAACCCCCAACCTTGGCACACTGCCCTCACAAAAAAACTACAAAATGAGACACGAGCTGCAGAACGCAAATGGAGGAAATCCCGCCACAACAATGATTTCCTGGGATACAAGACCAAGTTGCAGACGTACCATACTGCCCTCGCTGATAGTAAACAGATATACTTCACTCACTTGATCGCTACCCAAGCCTCCAACCCACGTCGTCTTTTTGCCACCTTCAATGCCCTACTTAACCCCACACCTCCCCCCCCAACCTCCACCCTCTCAGCCACTGACCTATCAAACTACTTTATCAACAAAATTACAACAATCCGGAGGGATATTTCTCTCCTCCACTCTATCGCCCCCGCCTCCCCACCACATCCGACTCCTGCCTCTTTCTCCTCCCTTACCTCCTTCAATCCTGTCACGGTGGAGGAAGTCAACCAGCTGCTGGCAACTTCACCTGCCACTTCCTGCCCCCTAGATCCGGTCCCATCTGATTCTCTGCGCCCACATTTTTCTGATCTGGCCCCTGTCCTCACCCATCTGTTGAACCTCTCCTTCTCCACCGGCATCTTCCCCTCCATATTCAAACAGGCCACTGTGCTTCCCCTGCTAAAGAAATCTTCACTTGACCCTGCTCTGCCATCCAACTACCGCCCAATCTCTCTCCTCCCTTTTGCCTCAAAAATTCTTGAACGCCTGGCCCAACAACGCCTGACCAACTTCCTTAACTCCAACTCCCTTCTCGATCCCCTGCAGTCTGGTTTTCGCACAGCCCATTCTACAGACACAGCCCTCACCAAAGTGGTAAACGACCTTGCCCTTGCCAAAGCCGAAGGTAAATACTCCATCCTGCTCCTCCTGGACCTCTCCTCGGCATTTGACACTGTCGACCACTCCCTCCTCCTCCACTCCCTGCAGCTAATGGGCATTCAGGACCTAGCCTTAGCCTGGATCTCCTCCTACCTCTCCAACCGCTCCTTCACAACATTTTTCAATGGCTCCTCATCCGCTCCTACACCCCTCTCAGTTGGTGTTCCTCAAGGTTCCGTCCTAGGACCACTCCTGTTCTCACTCTATACTGCCTCAATTGGTAAAATCATCTCCTCCATGGGTTTCAATTATCACCTGTATGCCGACGACACCCAGATATATCTCCACACCCCAGATATCTCCTCCTCTACCATGGACAAAGTCTCTGCCTGCCTCACATCCATTTCCTCCTGGATGGCTACCAGGTACCTGAAGCTTAATTTGGACAAGACTGAGCTTCTAATATTCCCACCCCGCACAGCTGCACCCCTCCCAGATCTGCACGTCACTATTGAAAATACTACTATCCACCCTACCTCCCAAGCCCGCTGTCTAGGCGTTACTCTGGACTCTGAACTTTCCTTTACAGACCACATCCAAGGTATTGTCAGATCCTGCAACTTCCACCTCCGCAACATCTCCAAGATCCGCTCCTACCTGTCACTTGACACCACTAAACTCCTTATCCATGCCCTTGTCATCTCCCGCCTAGACTACTGCAATTCTCTTTTATCTGGCCTCCCCTCTAACCGTACTGACCCACTTAAATTGGTAATGAATGCGGCAGCCAGACTGATACATTCTTCTCACCGCAGTGCCTCTACAACTCCGCTCTGTAAAGCACTACACTGGCTCCCCATCAGCTTTAGGATCAATTTCAAAATCCTGTGCTTGGCCTACAAATCAGTGCACAAGACCTGCCCGACCTACATCTCTGATCTGGTCCACAGGCACATACCAGCCCGCCCCCTCCGATCCTCCAATGACCTGCGCCTAGTCGCACCACGCATAACTCAGTCACACGCACGATTGCAGGACTTCACCAGGGCTGCCCCTACTCTCTGGAACTCTCTCCCACCAGCCGTCAGACTCGCCCCCACCTTTAATACCTTCAAACAAGCTCTCAAGACTCACCTCTTCACGCTCGCATACCCCCCTACACCAGTATCATAATATGTTCTGTTAGACCCCCTCTCAAAAGACGCACCTATTGTCTCCACCCCACCCTTTAGATTGTAAGCCTCTGGCAGGGCCATCCTCCCTAATGTATCCATCTTGATTATGCAATCTTACTCACAACCACCCTTCTTGTAGACTCGAGCAGTCTCTATCTTGACCTATGACACTGTATTGTTATCAAATCATTTGCATGATCTTGTTTTGTTGTGAGTTTCCGTATGTTCTACCTGTATGTTAACCCATTTATCTATTGTGCAGCGCTGCGTAATATGTTGGTGCTTTATAAATACAATAAATAATAATAATAATAATAATAAGGAAGACACAACTTGAAACAATGTTTTATTGTCAGTGGGGAGAGGATTTCAACTCTGTCTGTGCTGCTACTGCTGGTTGGGTGCAGGATAGAGCGCAGAGCAGGGGACAAAACAGCACTTGCTGGTAAATTTAGCCAAAGTACACTTTGTAGAAGGTCCCTTGATTTCTTCACTTCACTTAGTCAGCCGGGTATTTGAGTAGTTTTGATCTGTTTTTTGACACTAGTTAGAGTAGTGCACCGGTCCTGGAGGTACTGCAATACCAGGTCGATGCGCGGAGTGGACAGAGCAAGCTCTTCTTCCATCTCCCTGTTCCAAAAATCCATTTAATATATGGTCCCCAGATAGGGGACGTATCAGATATTAAACTGATAAGAACAGATTTTTTTTTTTTTTTTACCGATCAGATCTAGAATAGATGTTTAATGTCATCAATACATTCCCATTACCTTTTTAAAGGTACATTCTGTGATCATCATTTCGGTATTATATTTATTCACCTTATTTGAATTATATTTACAGTCCATCACCTATTTACAAAAATCACAATATATACAGAAATTACAACCTACACAAAATACTTCCATCTCCAAGTCTGCCACCATGCATCCGCTTTCTTCTTCCCACATTTATGCAAATCATACTTATAACAATAATACAAACGTGCAATCACAGTCCTCACAGCCTTATCCACATTCGCCTCCTCTTTCTTAAAAATCAACGTATTTCTCATATCCCATAACACAGCCTTATACACCACACTAAACAACCATACTAGCCTCTTTCTTTCTTCCCTTACAGGTACCAATCCAGTAAACACAAACAGAAAAGACAACACTCTTACATCAAACAACTCTGCACAAAAAAGACTCAGCCTCTGTCTCACCTTACACGCATACTCACAATCCCAAAAAATATGGTAAGTATTTTCTCTCATGTTACACCCAGGTCTCGGGCATCTGTCTGAATTAATAATGTTTCTTGTTTTTAGGAAACGTCTCGTTGGGAGGCATCCCAGGAACGACATCCTTCCATCTGTTCTCCACACCTTGTATCAAGAAGTTCTTCCAAGCCACCACCGTTTCATCCTCATTCAAAAAAGGAATCTCATTCATACTTTCCTTACTCTTCACTAATTCTACTACCTTCTTCTTATCCTTCACCCGTGCACCCAACACCTCTAGATTGTGTTTATTATAAAATATTTAACCTTAAATAAAATTGTGGAGTGATTAACACTACTGGTTTTGTGAGATCTTAAACGCATAAACCCCACCTTATAAAGTGCCACCCCATAAAATATCTACACATAAACACCCTATTAAGCTCAAAAAAACCTCATAATATTCACCTAATAATGTAACTCCAAAAAAGAAAAACAGATCTGGTAACCCACCTGTCATAACTGATTTTTCTATTTTGTCCCTCCTACACCTCTCCATTTTTGAACCCCACAAAAATAAAAAAAAACAATCCGCTTAACCCACCTAACCCATCCATCCCCTGGTGGTAAAACAAGTGTACAAAATCAGTGGAAAAATGATTACTGATTTTATAACCAACACCTTACCCGTGAAAGAAAGTTGCCTCAAACGCCAGAAATCCAATTTTTTTCTTACTCTTTGGATGAGTTGGAGGTGTTGGGTATAAAGTTTGATAAAGAATTGAATGGAAAAGTAGCATTTGAGAGGTTGTTTCTACTCTATCAACCAAACCACTCTCCACTTCCATCTACCTACCATACACACACACCTTAGACCTGCTCCAATTCACCTTCATCGCAGATACCTCACAAAAGACATCAAACTGTCTATTCGCTCTTTGAATGTCGCCCTGGGACTCCCCCAAGATAACTATATCATCCATATATGCCATTATTTTAAACTGCATCCCAACACTACCAGGCACAACCACACCTTTAATTCTATTATCACACTGAATCCTATTAAAAAACGGCTCAACCACACATACAAATATCAGAGGGGACAAGGGACATCCCTGTCTCACACCCGCTCTAACAGCAAAACTCTCACTCACCCTGCCATTCACAATCACCTGACTCACCACATCCTTGTACAAAGACTTTATCACACCCATGATTTTCTCTGGAAATCCCATTCGCCTCAGTACCTCAAACAAAAACACATGCAACACTATATCAAACGCTTTCTCTAAATCAATCGACTCCGCAATCAAACAAGTATTATTTATCCGGGAATAAAAAAAATTCATATCTCTGAGGATTAGGTTATCAGATATCCTCCTCTCTGGAATTGCACGTCTGTGCTTGCCCAATAACACTCCCAACAACCAATTTTAATCCTATTTGCGATAACTTTTGCAATGATCTTATAGTCAACGTTCAGGAGTGCTACTGGTCTCCAGTTCTTTAGGTCTTTCCTATCCCCTTTTTTGTATAATAGTGTCACCACCCCTTCCCTCATAGATGGTGAGAGGGAGACACCGCTGCAGCAAGAGTTCACCAACTCCATAAAATCGTTTTTTAATCAAAGGCCAGGCCTTAATATAGAATTCTCTCGGTAACCCATACTTTCCTGGTGTTTTGTTCAATGGCATTCCACATAGTGCTTCATACACCCCATTCTCCCCAAATTCTGCTTCCAACCCGATCGCCTCATCACTCATAATTTTTATCAAAAAGACTCTAAGTACTTCTCCATTCTCTCAACCTGCTCAACCTCCCTTCCCTTATATAAATTTGCATATAACTTTCACCACACCCACAACTCTATCACCCCGCCCCCACCTCCTCCCCCTCCTCTAACACACTAGTAATACACTCTCTCTTACGCATCACTTTTTTAAAGAAATATCTTGTACACCTCTCACCCTCCTCGAGCTCTCTCAATTTTGCCTCGAACATAATCCTTTTACCCCTCTCCTCCAGTACTTTGTTTCTCTCTTGTCTTGCCACAGCGATGTCTCCCTCCACATCATATCCTCTATTCCTAAACCAATATAAGGTCTGCAACCTCATATTTGCCTCCTCCTCCCTCCACTTCACCTTTTGTGCCAATGCCAAACCACACCCCCTAAAATACGCCTTACACCTCAACTTCATCCAGTCCCACCACAACAACACACTCTCAAAGTTGCACCTGCGAGACTGCCACCATTTATACCTCCGCTCAAATTCCTTCCATACTGACTCATCCTCCAACAACAATACATTAAACTTCCATAAGCCCCTACCAAACACCACACTCGAATCCACATCTATTTCTGCATACAAGCCCTTATGATCTGAAAATGAAAACGGAAAAAGTCTGTAATCATGAAAACTCAAAAACTCTGAAACAAAAATAAAACCTATCTGTGATTTAACTGTTCCTTTATCCGAGAAAAATGTAAACTTATCCGCATTTGCTACCTCCAAAAACGCATCTTTCAGCTTAAAGTCACTCACCAAATCATTCAAACATTTACTCGAACTATCAGTCTTAGCCTCACTCTCCTCCTCCCTATCATCCACCGTCCTAATTATATTAAAGTCACCCACCACAATCTTATCTATCCGCCCAGGTAAGTATAATTTCATTAAATTAACTTTCACTCTTCTCAGCCGGTCCATACACACAGAACACTCTTTCTTTACCCACATACTTTAGTCTACACTCAAGCAGTCTCCCAGGTACAACTTGAAACATACTACATATTGAAATACTCACATTTTTTATCAATACTCCCACACCTTCATTCTTGTTATTTTGTCCCCTGGACCACACCGCCGGACCATAAGGCCACTCGACATCCTGAGCCATATTATTGAGCGCACATTCTTGTAAAATTAATACATCAAATGTATAATATTGTAATATGTCAAGAACTGTGTCTCCTTCCCACTGAACCAATTCCTCTAACATTCAATGAGAGGATTTTAAATTATAGGCATTTACATATTACCAGCTATGAATGTGCGCTCAATACCTCAGCAATAATATATCAAGGCAAAAAAACAATCATCATTTTTTTTCCCCCTCTCCCTCCTTTTTCCCTTTCTTTTCGTTTTTGGGGTATTAGCAGGTTTTTTGGAAATTTTCCTCATCCTCACGGGGTAGAAATCCCTGACTAGGGGACTCCAGTGCCACTGATAAAGCTTCGCTGCCTGTGACACTGTCTGCCACACTGTCCATAACGCTAGGGGAAGGAGACTCGCTTATCAGTTCGCTCTGCACATCATCGTCCTCTCCTTCCACAGACCAAAACTTCTCTTCATAATCAAGTATTGCAGTCTGGCTGAGAGCAGTATCTGCCTCTGTGTCAGAGCTCTGCTGATTAGGCTCCGCCCCCGACAGCTCAGATTTACCATGCTGTCCAGAGGGACTAGTGAGCCCAGCAGAATCACAGCTCTTGTCACTGCAGCTCAGCCAGAGCACCCTCGGGCTGCCCAGCCTCATTGCTGCTTCCGCCTCCAGACTCCTCCACACTGCGCTGAGCGCACATCTTTATTATACATTGGGATCAGCAGCCGCTTGTGCCCTGTAAGCTCCCCCCCCCCCGCCTCAGGGGTTCCCCGCAAAGCGTCCTCTATATTTGTTATTTTTGCGGCTGAGCCGCTCTGCATGCCCAACACTCCAGAGGCTTGGTCCGCTCCCGCAGGGACCACACACACTTCCTTCACTGCAGCAGTAGCATCTGTCACAGGGGGCACTTCAGCACCATGGCTAGCGGCAACGTTCTGCAGCTCGGCTGCAGACTCTTCCACCGCATCGCCGCTAGCTGGTTCAAACATTGCCCCGCCCTCTTTTAGTGATGTCACTGGCCAATCGTAGAGCTTCCTGCCTGCTGTGCTCGATCTCCTTCTCCTTCTCCTCAAGGACATTAACGGCCCTACAGTACTCAGTGCTGACCAGACCTTCCAGCGCTTTCCTCCTCTCAGCCAGAGACATGCTGGAGGGGTTTCTAGCAGACTCCTCGGGCATCCAAGGCTGCCCCTCTTGGCTTCTACCTCTCCCTTTCCTTGACAACATTACTGGCAGCATTCGGGTAAGCTGAGTCTTTAGGGTCTCCCCTGAACCAGTCTTTCTGCAGAGCCTCACAGTCCCTGGCCCAGTGCCCAGGCTGCCCACACATATCACACACCCTAGGATATGGACATCTGGCAGTCCCATGCCCAGGGCTTCCACATCTCCTGCAGCACACACCTGTGGGGCAGGTTTCAGGTGTATGACCTAATTTGCAGAATGATCTACAAAACACTGGCACTTCTGGATAAAAGAGGAAGCCACACTCTCCTCCAAAGGTAAATACAGCTGGGGGTCTGGCACCCCCCCCCCCCAATGCTATTGGGATGTTCTTTAAAAGTTACAAAAAAACCTGTACTTTCCATTATCATTCCCATATTTGTTTTGTAAAGCAGTACCTCCTCTCACAGCAGAACAGTATTTACGGAGGAAACATCTCACAATCGATAAATCCACGTCAGGATTGTACATGTGAATCGTTACATCCTGCATCATAAACAGTGGTTTAACCTCCATCCTGAGCAAAAACTGATAGTCAGCATGCTTTTTCACAAGTTTATACGCATCTAGCAAGGTAGATTTTAAAAATAAGGTTACATCAAAAATACCTTGATTCTGAAAATCTTGAATCATTTTTATATCCGTCACCTGCAATTTCAGTGTAGTCATCAGCACCCGCTCCACGATTGTCTCCAGTGTTGTCGTTCTCTGAAAATCTGGCTTTACCAGGAAACGCAAAAGTCCTCCTCTGCGCATCACCCTCCGCACCTCTCCAGCGGCTCATCGTCCTCCAGAGAAACATCAGATTGGTATTGTGGGAAGCTACAACTGTGGGAAATGTTCCATTTGTCCTATGATGAGGGTGACAAAAAACTTCAAGAGCCAGATAACTAAACAAGAATTTGAAGTGAGACAATTTATAAATTGCCAAACCAGTGGGGTGATCTATCTAATCGAATGCCCATGCGGCAAACAATATGTGGGCCAGACAAGGAACAAATTAAAAACGAGACTCCAGAAACATGTATCCACTGCGAAATTGGCAGGTAGAGACAGACAGGAACATAAGACCTTAACAGTAGCGGAGCACGCACTTGATTATCATGGGGGTTCCCTGAGGGGCTGGACCTTTATGGGTCTCGAAAAGATTCAGCCAAGTATAAGAGGGGGAGACATTACCATCAGACTTTTAAAAAGTGAATTGAGATGGATTCATAGATTGAGAAGTAAGCAGCCACGGGGTCTCAATGAAGAGGCCAGTTTTGGCTGTTTCCTAGGAAAGTAACAACTGCTTATAAAGATTAATAGATGGTGATGAATTTGGATAATAAAATTCTCCCTCTTGTTCCCCTGTGTTTTAGAATAGGTGTCTACTTTTTCAAAATTTAACGGTAAGAAGTGTTACTGTTTTTGTTATTTGTTGTTTGTCCAAATAAGGGCCCTCTTTGAGTGAGAACTACACAGGTGTGGATATGTGGGTATCTGCCAGTACCCTGGTGTGGAAATGAAGTAAGATATATCTATATACACTCATGGATTATGTGGTGTTGCACTCGGCTTTTTCCTTTCTTTGTCCATCTGGGATGTTTTCTCCCTTGCACTAATTTAATATACAATATTGGTCCGCCTCTTGAAGGTGAGCAAGAGGCGTTCTCTGATCTGAACTTGAGTACGTGGCTGTGGCTTTCTTTTTTCTTTTTGGAGTGATATTTTTTGTTGGTCTCTGGTCTGAGGTGAGCGGACCAAGGAGAACCAGATTGGATGATGTATACGTGCTTTGATGTCTTATTATAATTTACATATATATGTGGAACAAACTACTTATATACATTTTTGTAGTTTCCTAGATTTACCTATTTATTGGAATCCTGCTGATTGGAATTTTCCCTCCTGTATTTTGGAAAAGAAAAATCTATAAACAATACAAGATTGAAGAATATTGCATGGTCTTTCTGGAGTTTTTTTTTAGGAATGCAGTAGTGTTTTCGAAACAGTAGATGGCGGTGTTGCCCTACATATTAATTGATATATATTCATAGGAGTGATCTATGTTTAGCCTGTGTTTTAAAATATAAAGCTGTAACATGGTGCATTATTTGCACATATATATACATGCATGTATTTTGACATATAGGTTTATGAAGAACACTTAGGATGGTAATATGTAATGGATTCAATATTTTCAGGAAGCGGTAGTAGGGTGGCACCCATGGGACACGCGTGGAACGCATATGATAGACGCGCATGCGCAGGAGGTTCTGATTCATTCCCCCTTAACCCAGATGCGAAGGGCGTGCACCAATCAGCGCGCACGCCCTCTGTCATCGAGAGCGCGGCCGCGCCTCCCTTTTCCCATCCACCCATACTGCCGCCGGCGATCAGTTCAGTAGCCTCTCCTGAAGCAGCCGAGAATCTGCGACCGCGCAAGGCGTTCCTTTGGGCGTTCTCCTCTCTGGTAAGGGGTGCCTCTATTTACACCAGGGGTCTCAAGCTCGCGGGCCATTTGCGGCCCTTGATACAATATTTTGTGGCCCTCGCCTGCCAAAGCTTCCTTAAAGTTCGCTTCAGTGCTCCCAAGTAATCCGCCGCATCCCCGCCGCTAAATGAGGGCTGCAGAGCCCCCAAATCACCCAGGGGCAATCCGCCGGCATTTCCTGGAAGGGGCAGAGCTTTCAGCTTCAGCTCTGCCCCTCCTGAGGTCAATCGCCACCTCTCCCCGCCCCTCTCTGTGAAGGAAGAGTGAGAGGGGCGGGCAGAGGCGGCGATGCGCCGCGATTGACGTCAGGAGGCAGCTCTGCCCCTTCCAGGAAATGCCGGCAGAATGCCCCTTGGGCGATTTGGGGGCTCTGCAGCCCTCGTTTAGCGGCGGGGACACGGCGGATTACTTGTAAAGGGAGCACTGAAGCAAACTATAAGGTAAAATAGGCAAAATAGTTCGCTTCAGTGTGAATTTGATTTTGAAATAAAGATCAATGCAAGGGACGTGAAAGGGGGGGGGGGTGTGCTGCTGATTGTGAAATCCCTTATGCGGCCCAGCCTCATCCTGACTTTGCCTCTTGCGGCCCCCAGGTAAATTGAGTTTGAGACCCCTGATTTACACCATTGTATGGTTTCCATTAATTGCACTATGCACTTTCTTTTAGGACATGATTTTTTTCCATATATCTGAGGAACTCTTATATATGGCATATAGCACTTTATTCCTTGATGGGTACTTAGAAATTTGTTTTTGATGCTGGTTCTCACTGTTTTATAGTATGCTTTGGCAGTTTGCAATATATTTGTATTCATTGTGAATATCACACGAACAGTTTTTTGCACATCCTGTGTGTATGCATGCGCCCACATTGTTGGGTGGGGACGCAGGCATGCATACAGGTATATTTTAGTCACTTTTGCACTTTAGTATCCACAAGGTACATGCACACATATATCCTGTATTGGGGATTGGTTTGGTTTACACTACAATAATCAATTTGTTTGGGGCTCCTAGCCATACCAGGGAGTTTTTTGACGTATTATAATTGTTATCCATTTAATATAAGACCATTAGGAAGCAGTGCCAATTATAATTGACACGCACCAGCGGAGTAGTTTTTAATTGTTTGTAATACTTGTTTGTATTTCAATAAAGGATTCATGATTTGTACATTGAGATCGGAGTTGTTCTTTAGATAATGTTTATGGTGGCCTAGATGGGTCTTTCCTTTACTTTTTTGTACATGATATTCTATTGAAGACCTGGGCATGAATTTAGGTATACAGACTCATAGTGTGAGGCTCTTTTTTGTGTTGTTTTAAGGCAAACTACCTTCTAAATGCAGTAGTGGTCACACAGCCGCTGGCTAACTAACCCCGGGGCTACCAGCTGCCGGAGGGGCCCCTTCCCACTGCCTCTGCAGGCCTGCCGGGCCACCGGCATGGGCACACCTGTGCTGGACGCAGACGCAAGGGCCACGCTCAGCTGCCACCTGATTGCATTTGCATGGCCCCGCCCACCGCCGGTACCCCTCCGCTGCCGTGCATCCACGCTGAAAACAAAAGTAAAGTAGGCTTCCGGCTCCCTGCATTCTGGCACGACGCTAGTGGAGAGTGTGGAGGGCAGAGAAAGTCAAGTCTCTAGCCTGGACAGGCTTGCTCTGGCTGCGTACGTACACTGTTTGAAAACACAGTGCATCGTCCTTCTCTTTCCTCCTCTTGATTTAATCGCTCTGTCTGGACGTGCGGGGTGTGCCACAAGAGGGAGACACAGGCCATGGAGTGGAAAGCCTAAACAGGAGATCCCTTTCTTGCTTGCCTACTACACAAAATCAATCACTGCCTCTCACTGCTGATGCCACCGAGGCTGGGCTGAGGGAAGTTGCAAAAGTTCAACAGATGATGTCATAATGCCTTGGGCAGAAGCTATATAAAGAGCAGGAGGCACAGGGCACTGCCTGCTAGTCTGCTGGCAGCTCTACAGGGGAGGGGTGATGCTGCAGCTGCTGGGAACAAAGTGCAACCATGAAGAAAAGTTGTCTGGTCATGGAGTTTTGCCACAGCAACTGCAAA
This sequence comes from Hyperolius riggenbachi, assembly GCF_040937935.1. NCBI lineage: Eukaryota > Metazoa > Chordata > Amphibia > Anura > Hyperoliidae > Hyperolius > Hyperolius riggenbachi. The sequence continues at coordinate 20,442,403 of NC_090649.1, forward strand.
GCACAAATAAACAAAACAAACACAGAACATTTATATTGCGCTTTTCTCCTGGCGGACTCAAAGCGCCAGAGCTGCAGCCACTGGGACGTGCTCTATAGGCAGTAGCAGTGTTCGGGAGACTTGCCTAAGGTCTCCTACTGAATAGGTGCTGGGTTACTGAACAGGCAGAGCCGAGATTTGAACTCAGGTCTCCTGTGTCAGAGGCAGAGCCCTTAACCATTACACTATCCAGCCACATGCATAAGAACACCAATACAAATGTAGTTTTTTTTTTTTTTCTGTTCTTGGTTTCTTATAGCCAGGAGAAATACGGACTCAATAAATGAAACAGATGCACAAAGAAAGCAGACACAACTTGAAACAATGTTTTTATTGAGGATTTCAACGCTATCCTGCACCCAGCAGTAGCAGCACAGACATAGAGCGCACAGCAGGGCAGGGGGACAAAACTGCACTTTGGCTGAATTTCCCAGCAAGTGCTCTTTGCAGAACGTCACCTGATTTCTTCACTTCACTTTTAGTCAGCTGGTTAATTGAGTTTTGTTCTGTTTTTTTTTTTTTTTTTTTTGACACCAGTTAGAGAGAGTAGTGCACCGGTCCTGGAGGTACTGCAATACCAGGTCGATGCGCGGAGTGGACAGAGCAAGCTCTTCTTCCATCTCCCTGTTCCAAAAATCCATTTAATATATGATCCCCAGATAGTGGATAGAAAAAAAAAAATTATCAGTTTAATATCTGATACATCCCCTAAGTACAATAAACGTTTGTCTCTCACTTTAAGTTTTAAGTCTTACGACTAAAATCTGCGTGAGATTAACAGTATTTTCAAATAATTGTGGATCTATTAATCTATTCCAGTTTTTACTCTTAAAAAATCATGGTTTTGCATATGTCGAAAAGATTTGGAACATCGCTCCAGAAATAAGTGTATATAAAAAAACAAACAATCTTATACATTTGTCAACTGACATGTCATCGTTCTTAAATAATAAAAATATTTCTACATTTCCACAGGGCAAGTTTAAAATAATTAATTAACTAAACAGTAAAATCTTCCTTCTTGACTTGTTCACCATAAAAAATAAGCTTAAAACTTATAAAACATACAGTACTTAATTCATTAATCTTTCAACCCGTCTCCATGTATCTTGCGGAAAAGGAGAATTCCAAAAAATATGACTAGGCGTTTCATCTACTCCACATTTATTTCTTGGACACTTTGCTCTCCCTGATAACCCTCGTCTATGCTGGAACTCTCTTGTAGGCAAACAATCTTTTATACTACCCCAAATAATACATTTTTGCTCATTTGACAAGATAGGAAAAAAGTTCTATTCCAAATATTTTCAGATCTTTCAAAAGAAAATGTTTTACTTTGTCCTGGAAGTATTTTCGATTCTAAAAAACTTAAAATCAAGTTAATTTTGAAACCTGCTGCTTCACAAAACCATACTACATTCCTAATTGCTCTTCATAGGCTTTTTGTATTTGTCACTATAGTTACATCATCCATATAGGCTATTCATTTGACTTGTTCCCCACCATCACCCGGCACAAAAAAAACGTATTACTTTATATGTGCAATTGAACCATTATTGTGTGCAATTAGAAAAGATAAATAGAGTTGGTGACAAAGGACAACCTTGCTTAACACCACTTAAAATCTTCACTTTTCCAGATAAAAAAATAAAAATCCTACTAAAAACATTTTTATAAAAGCTCATAATCTGTTTTAAAAAAAATCTACAGAAAGCTCAACTTCTGCAATACTTTAAATAAAAAATTGATGTGAAACTCTGTCATACGCTTTTTCAAAGTCCAGTGAGGTTAAAACAACGCTTTGCTCTCTATGCTTTGCATTCCATATAATATCTTTTACTAAAATAAGTGAATCTAAAATACTCCTCAGTGTGACAGCACATGTCTGATCTTCTCCAATTATAAATCCAATTATCTATTTCCTTCTATTTGCTAAAAGCTTTGCATACATTGTATAATCTGTATTTAAAAGCACAGTTGGTCTCCCATTTTTTTTATTTCTTCGTTGTTTCCTTTTTTAAAAATCAGCACTATGATTCCTTCTTTCCAAGATTCTGGTACATTAAAAAAAATTGCTACTTCTAAAATCACTTGTGTAAAATCCTCACCAATAATATCCCAAAAACCTTTATAAAATTCAATCGGAAGTCCATCCGAACCTGGAGTTTTTAAATTGCAAAAAGTGCTGATAACTTTAAACAAGTCTCAATGTAATTTATTAGTGCACAATGTTATTAAGAAGGACATTTTTAAAGTGTAATCTAAGCGTTCTATAAAGTGCATCATCAATTTTCTTCCTAGAAAATAGATCCATATAAAAAAATTGTTCTTTTTTTATCACTCCAATTTTATGGATATAGGTTTTTCCCACTTTTTATCTTCTTATAGAAATGTGAAAATTTTTCGTCTTCTAAAATCCTCACCCTAGAATTAAAAATAATCTGCTAACCTCTCTCATCAAGAAACTTTTTAATCTTTGTTTTTTCTATTTCTTTACTCATATCTTCATTAAATTTTCATATGCTTTTTTTCTTCATTCTGGCATTCTTTTTGCTTTGTCTAATAAAGTTTTTAATCAATTTTTTTTGTATTGTCCCACCACTCTAGAACACTCAAAAATTCTTCTTTTTATTTTTTTTCCATAACTCATACTTTTCCCTAAAATCCTCTTTAAAATCCACATCCTTCAGCATTTCAACATTTTCCAGTGTGACTTTATTTTTTTTAATTTTGGAGCTTTGTAGTTTAAAACATTCAATAATGTTATGATCCGAGAAAATGTTTGCCTTTGAATAAAAAAAAAAAAAGCTTCAATTTCCTCCGACACAAAAAAATAATCTATATGAGTTTTTGAATTCTTATTTTACCACGTTGATTTTTTTATTTTCATCCTTTCTGCACAAAGTCCATACATCCTTTAATGAATAGGTTTCAGTTACACTTTTAAGTAGCGTTACTGATCTATCCCTTTTTTTTTCCTTTTTTGATAAATCACAATTAAAATCTCCTCCTAAAATCAACGGTATTGGGCCATCCAAAAATTAATTGTATTTCAAACCACTCAATTCTTTTTTCCTTTTCAACTGAGGCATACACACAGACACTTTACTTTTATAGTCTCTTTAGTGATGGTGGCCAAAATTGCACGTCCCGGATAATCTGTGTCTCTTCAAAAGTCCAGTCCAATCCTTATTAATAAGTATCCCAACTCCAACATTTTTATTTTCATTTCTGCCCAAGAAAAAAACAATCTCTATCCCAGAAGGATTTTAAAAAATCATAATTAGTCTTATGAGCCAAGTTACATTCTTGTAAGAAAACTATTTTTAAAGTTATTTAATTTTAAATATTCATATACAGCTGCACGTTTTCTGATATTTTGAAATCCTCTGACATATAGAGACACAACTTCACTGTGCTCGCCTATTTATGGGAGTTCCAGGGCCAGACCCACTGCACTCATCTTGACTATTTGTAAACTCCCTGTTTCATCTTCAGATGACCTCTGAGGCGTTTGAACACCGTCTTCAATTTTCGATATCTTTTCTTGACTTAACTCTTCCTCCTCACTTTCTTCCAGTTCACATCTTTTACTTGATTTTGATTCATCCATAAATTCTTGCCCACAAGGTAACTCACTCTCTCGTTCAGGATCCGCATCTTTTTTTTTGTAATGAACTGATTTGAATGAACCAGTTCATTGAAAAGATCAGAACTTCTCATTACTAATTACTATGAAAGCTCACAGCTCTAAACGGCAAGGGAGGGGAGGAGGGAAAAAAAAACAAACAAAAAAAAACTTCCCCACAATCCTGCAAGCTTACCCACAACCTCCTGGACCAGTGGCTCGGCATGGAACAAGCATGGGTGAGTTGGGGGAGACATATTCTTACCCTATTTTAAAAAAAAATAAAGGGGTATACATAGTATTAAGGACAAAAACTATATTTTAAACTTCTTTATTTTTGGTGTTGCAACCCTCTTTAAAGGCCAAGGGCACAGCTTTTCTCCTTTAAAAAAAAAATCTACCAGAGACTTTCCTAAATTCATTTTGTTTGCCTCAGAATAAAATCACTTAAAACCAGTCCTCACACGGATTCCACGTTACATGTACTCCATCAGACTTGTATCATGACTTTAAAAAATACAAAAAAAATGCTGAATGATGATTTTAACTTGCTCAAGTCACCATGTCCCATTTGTCCTGTTTAAATTTCTTGTGCTTTCCCTTCACCCCACCTCTTCTTGTCAAACAGAAAAACCACATTAAGGCTAATTTCACACCAGGACGTTGCGTTAGAGGGGGCGTTAAGGTCGCATAACGTCCCCCTAACTCAACGCCTGGTGGTGCTGGATCTGGATGTCCGAGTGAGCCGCGTTGTGCAGCTCACTCTGGCGTCAGTGATGCCGTGATGCGTACTCTTGTGCGCATGCGGCATCACGTGGTCCCGCCGGCCAATCGCCGCACAGACGTGCAGTGCATATTAATTAGCCATGTGCCTGGCCGCTCTCCGCTCCTCCCCAACATTACTGAGCATGTGCAAGCAGTCTAACGCGGCTCAGCCGCATCTAAAGTACTGCATGCAGTACGTTGTCTTGTGACGCAGCGTTACAATGTAACGCAACGTCCGCACTGTGAACAGCCCCATTGATTTTTCATTACTGTGCGGTGGGCTGCGTTACAGGCTGCTCTAACGTGCGTCTGTAACGTCCCACTGTGAAACCAGCCTAAGTCTTGCCAAAAACCACTTAACATCTATCTCAATGTCCTTTTTTTTGAAAAATCAATGTTTCTCGCATTCCAGAGCACTTCCTTCAAGATAGCACACATCACCCACCCTCTCCTATCTTTCTCCTTGTCCCCCATTGACAGTGACAAACCAACCAACACCTCCTCACATGTGAGCCCCACACAGCCCACCACCAACCACAACATCCCCCTCAACCTAGCACACACCTTTTTTGCAAAAAAAAAAAAAAACAACCCAAAAAACATGATTCACATCTTTCACTCCGCCTCATCTTTCTCTTGGACACTTTTCTGTTCCACACATTCCTCGGTATTTACAGAAAGTTCATGTTGGCAAGCCAGAAGTCCAGGCTAGCCAGGTGACATCTTTTTGCCTGTTGGTGAGCCCCTTGAGCTCGAACCTTTTCCAGGCTGCTTCCGACTGGGCACTTCTCATCCCCTTTATGTAGGTTACAATGTCCTTCCTCTTTGCCCATTTCTTCAGAAAATTTTTGTCGCATCCTTGCATCCCAGCCGATTTTAGCTCCATTTTTTTGAAAATGTCTATCACCTTCTCATAAAAAGGGGCAGCAGAAAAGGAGACCAGTCTCCTCAGCTCCTAATAGTGATCCACCCTATTCTAGTGAATACCCACCTGCCCAAATATCTCACCAAATCTGCCACCCTTCCTCCTGCACTCAAGACTCACCAGGTAGTGCAAAGAGAGAAACACATCTATCTCAGGGAAATCCCAACCACCTAACACCACACTCTTGTGAACAGTCACCCGTGCCACCTTCTCCATTTTGGAACCCCAGAAAAATATGAACATTCTCTGCACCTTTTGCAACCATCCTTTGCTAGGGGGGAAAAAAATCTTACAAAAATACAACAGTAAAAGCAAAATCACTGCCTTCACAACCACCACTTTGCCTGTAAAAGTCAACTTCCGTAACCGCCACATATTCAACTTTCTCTCCATACTCTCCTGCACTCACACCAGCGCCCTCTCACCTTTCAATTCTGAGTCAAAAACCACACACAACACCTTCACTTCTTCCCTCATCTCCACATTCTTCACATTCACTGGCACTCTCTTACCCAGGGAAGCCAACTGAGTCTTCTCCCAGTTCACAGCCATCCCTGCAACCCCACAAAACGCCTTGACATGCAAATTCATTCTGTCGATATTAACTTGCGAATTTACAATCAAAGATACATCGTCCATGTACCCCAAACACTTTACCTGGCTTCCACCACTCCCAGGCACCACAAATCCTCTTACCACCTTATCTTTCAAAATATGCACCAACAGAGGCTCCATCACACAAATGAAGGCCAAAGGCGACAACGGACACCCCTGTCTGACACCAGACAGAACCGGAAAAGCCTCGGAAAGGTGCCTGTTCACCAATACCTGGCTCGACACTTCGTGGTAGAAGCTCTTGATGACTCTCAGAAGTCCACCCGGTACGCCCATCCTTGCCATTACTTTGACAGGGTATCGCACTCCTTTCTCTTCAAACGCCTTCTCCAAATCAATTCCCTCGACGATGATTGGCATGTTATTTTTGGTGTGAAAGATCAGATCCCTTAGCAACACAAGTTTGTCTGAGCTTTGGCGACCCAGAACCGCACACGTTTGGCTCTCTCCGACCACACAGGAAATCACACTCCTCAATCTACCAGCAACCAACTTCACCGCTAACTTATAGTCGACATTCAATAGCGAAATTGTCCGCCAGTTCCTAATGTCACACCTATTCCCCTTTTTGTGGATCAAGGTAATGACGTCCTCCATCGACTTCGCTAAATGTCTAGAAGAAAAAAATCTCCTGGATCACTTCTACCACGTACTTCCCGATTGTTGGCCAGGCCCATCTGTAAAACTCGACCGGAAGACCATCCTTTCCAGGGGTCTTTCCAGTCTGCATGGAGGAGGTCTGGGCGACGGTGAGTGCCATGCAAACTGTGCCCTCCAATTGCTGCACATCCAACTCAGACAACCTCTCATCCAACACCTCGCAATACTCTTCCATCTCTGCCTCAGATGCTCCCAGATCCGCTCCATACAAATCAGCTTAAAACTTTCGTAACTCACTCACCACCTTGTCACCCACCACCTCTCTGTCACCAGACATAACTGACTGCACTGTCCCTATTCCCATACAGGCACATTTGAAAAAAAAAAATCGGGAACATGACTCTCCATCTCACGCACTTTTGCCAGAAAAAAAAAATCACTTTTCCCCCCTCTCTACCAACAAACGCTTCTTCTGCTCCCTTGCTTCCTGCAACTCCTCCTCACCCCATTCTTTCAACTTCAAAAAATACCACACACCACCTTTCTTCCTCCTCCTTTCGCTCCAGACTCTTCTCATATGCAAAACACTTAAAGAAACCAGCCACCTTCCTTTTAAACCAATCCCACCCTTCTAAAACACTATCAAAAAACGTTCTCCTCCATATCCACCTTACACACTTCATCTGAAACCTCATTACAATCCGGTTCATCCAACAGACTCACGTTCAACTTCCACACACCTCTGCCAAATGTCACTCTTGCCTGCTCCCCCACGGTACACAAAATGGACACGTGATCTGAAAACGTGTTAGGGTGATAAGAGATAGAACTAACCACAAGGTACATGGAAAGAAAAAAGAAGTCAATGCGTGATTTAACTGTGCCCTTGTCAGAGAAGAATGTTAAGTCCTTTTCTCCTTTGTCAGCCACCAATGCCGCATCCTGCAGGCCATAATCCCTAACTATCTGGTTGAGGATCCCACTAGTTGCATCCAATTTAGAATCAGCTAACCCAACTCTATCATCACCCGCTCTGATACAATTTAAGTCCCCAGCCACAATAGTATTGATGCGGCCAGGGATCTAAAAGCTTCTAAAAATGTTTCCCTTTCTTTTTTTGTCCGCGGGAGCGTAGCCATTGAACAAACGGTACCTAGAGTCCCTATGGTCGAACTCCACCTTCAGTAATCTCCCCAGTATAACCACTCCTTCACGGATATACCGGCATTATTGAATAATATCCCCACCCCCTCATTCTTGCTCTGGCAAGCTGGAGACCAGATGGCATTGCCCCGAGTCCACTCGCCAGAGCCAGGCACCGTCGCCAATGTACACTCCTGCAAACAAAAAATGTCAACTTTAAAACTCTCAAGGTCCTGCAAAACTGCGGCTCAGTGATATGAGGAGCCAATGCCCCTCACATTAACTGACAATAGAGACAAGCCCATCACCAAAAGCCACAAAGGGTGAAATAACATCAAAGTGCCCTCCATTACACCAGTTTTCGCAACCTTGAACTCGTCCTTATCGGGAGCGATGACCCGTCCTGCCAATTCTTTTTCCTTTTTGCTATCTCACCTCCCTCTCTATCTTCCTCCACATCCCACATCTCGATCTCCTGGGGGCCAGCTGACTCCTTCTGCCCCACCTCCACACTCCTCTCTGGTTCTGCACTCCAGGATGGGGAGACAGGAGACACAGGGTCCTCCATATCCACTTTTAACTCCTCACACGAGCTGCCTTCATCAATCCTGGGCTTTTTACTGTATTCCGAACTTAAGTCTGAGTCCCCACTACTGTCAGGTGGTTTCTGATAAGAAGCAATATAATCTCTATCTCTATCCCCTTCCGCTGTGTTGGGGTCTACCTCCTCCCCCACATAATCCTGGGATCAGACTGTCAGTAAGGTACTGGCTTCCGAGTCTGAGGAGGTGGAGCTATCATCATTCTCCCCCTTCCCTCCAAAATTTGAACTTCTGGGGCCAGTAGGATTTATTCCCGCTTCTTTTTGTACTGACTATACAACCAGGGATTCCCCCGGCGCAGGGTATGATGTGACCCTTTTTTTTTTTATTAATCCAGCGTCTAGCGGCAGTTTTGTTACTTTCACTATGGGCACTTTAACTTTCTGCACATCTGGTGCATTTTTAATTTTGGGGCGGGGCCAGAGTCTTCCGAGCCGTTGGCCGGTTTCTCGCTTTCTGTGGCACCACTGCACCCAGCCATCCCCTCCACGAGCTGTGTCAGACAGACTACATGTCCCAGCCAGCTCCTGCATTATTTGTGTATCTGTAGGGCTTGATACTGGCAGCGCTGCTAGGAGCTGGGAGTCTGTGGGACTATCGGGCTCAGCAGACCCGCCCTCAACTCCCACTCTGGCTACAGTCTCTGCGTTCCCTCCTCCCTGCTCTTCAGCAGCTGGCTGGCGCTGCACGCTGTCCTGGGGGGGATTCGCCACGCTCTTCTCTTGCTCAGCAGGACTTTCTGGGACCACACACAGAGCCTCCTCCGATGCCGGCAGATCACATCCAGCATTAGCGCTGAAGCCAGACGCATCGGAGGGAGACTTGGGCACTTCTCCAGCCACCGGCACAGGTGGCTCTCTCTCCGCAAACCCCGCAGGAGCCTCAGGCTCACCAGCAGCAGTGCCACGTCAGCAGTATTCACCGCAGCGCTAGAAGCAGGCACATCTGCCACAGGCGCAGCATTAGGCACATCAGCGGGCACACTCTCCGGTACATTAGCCACGTCAGCAGCAGCATCCGGAGCACTTTCCAGAGGCTTTGTACACTGCTTTTTCTTAGGAGGGACATGCTGAGGCAACGGGTCAGCAGCAGCCACACTCCCCTCCATGGCAGTACTATCTGAGGCTGGTACTGTCCCTTCCCGTTCCTCCGCCTGACCCGTGCCAGACTCCAGCACTGTATTCTTGCCAGCCAGTCCTCTAAAGAAGGACCTGGCTTCATCAGGCTCGTCAAGGCAGGGATAGATGGGCTTCCTCTAAAACTCCCCAGAGCCAGCAGCACGTGCATAAGTGTACATGCGGGAATTTTTCATTTTTTCACAGTCACTTGCTAAATGCTTTTCTGAGCCACACAAGTCACATCTCCTGGGTGTTGTACAGGGTTTTCCAGGGTGGGCCGGCAGGCGACACATGCACTGCGAGAAGCAAAAGTTGTACAGGCAGTCTACATGCCCATTTTCCCCACAGTTTCTGCACACAATCGGTTGGCCCAGGTAGGTGATATACACCCTTTCCCCACCAATAGAAAACACAGGTGGGGGGTGCATCAGGCCTCCACCGCCTTCTCTCCTCTTAAACCTCACTTCAAACTTTAACTTGCTGCGGTACCAGCCCAGGTGATTCAGAATTTTCTCTGGGGGCCCCACATACTCAAAATATCTTTCCAGAAAACATTTCACAATATGTGGTTCCACGTATGGGTTATATAGATGTACATAAATCATACTTTCTTTTTGTACAAATAATGGTTTCACATAGGAGAACTTTGTTGCCCATTCTTACTTACTTCATCTACACTCCTCCAATACTCTACTCTTAAGGCATCATCCTCATTATAAAAAGGTCACATCACCGGGAAATCCTGAATGGCAAAGACCCCACATCTCTTGTCGATTCTCAGTGCCTCGCAGAAGACCACGTGCACAAACTTTCGAGTTGGCACTAGGTTTTTATGTTCTGGCTTGACCAGGAATTGTAATGTATTTTTTAGCCATCCCGTTCCTCCTCCATCTCCAGCTGAGGACGCCATCCTCTCCTTGGTTCCCCTAGGCCCTCACTAGGAGAACCCAGGTTAACCTTTCACCTAATAGAACTACAAGGGTAATTTGCAGATCTTAGGCAAAAGGCCAAGACGCGATAATGAGCGTCGAGGACAGCCACCGCCTGCTGCGACAGCACCCTCCCATGGCATTTAAGGCAAACTACCTTCTAAATGCAGCAGCGCACAGCCGCCAGCTAACCCCGGGGCTACTGGCTGCCAGGGGGCCCCTTCCCACTGCCTCTGCAGTCCTGCCGGGCCACCAGGATGTGCGCACCTGTGCTGGATGCAGACGCAAGGGTCAGGCTCAGCTACTTCGGCCTCTCCCTCCGGGAGATCACCGCTCACTGTAGATACATATGATCTTTTCTCTTCTGACCGTTTTTCACAGTTCCTTGCCAAATGATCCTTAGATCCACAGATATGACTTCTTCGGTACTGTACACTCCGCAGTGGTGTGCCCGGTCTCAGAACAGTTCCTGCACACTGGGCCCTTCTTACAAGAGTCTTTAGTGTGCCCAAAAGAAAGACAAGTGCAGCAGAAAATAGGCATATCTGGATACCATAACACTCCCCGTTGGTTTCCAATGGAAAAGGTCTGGGGAGGGGGGGGGGGGGGGGGGTGGCGCCTACCATCCGGCGCATTGGCATCAGACCCCAGGGTGACCCAGAATCTCCTCAATCCATTAAAAGTTCCACAGACATTTTTCAGTCTTACCCCCTCGGCCACAAATTCACCATAATGCATCAATGCTATATGTTTATATCTCTTTGTATCCTGTTGCTGCGTATGATGCTACATATAGTATGACAAATTTGGTAGATACAAATTACTGTATTGTGATCTGGGTATGTTGTTTTATATGAGCGCATTAGCGCTGGATTGAGGCGTCCCAACTGTCGCTTAGTAACGGTGGGCGGGCGGACGATGATGCGTCCGCTCTGCCATATCCGCCTTCAGGGAAGCAGTCTCTTGTCAGGTCCACTCGCTGGTCGGGCGGGGCCCAATGTGATGTCATCGCAGGCTGCTCCCCTATTGGTCTGCGCTGCGTGAGGCGGCTGAGTGGGACTGTCCTCTCTCCGTGCGCCGATAGCCGCTCCCTCTTGCTCTATGATTGGTAGGCGCAGCACTAGAGCATTGTAATAAGTTGTTTTGAGATTTTAATCAAGTAATCTAAATATTTAATGATTTGCGCTCTCTACATAGCTAGGGCCCTGCTGTGATGAGAAGGAAAATGTATCTATATTGGATGTGACGTGATTGAGATATCAAAACTATAGATCCATTATATATATGTGATATTGATAAGCTTGATTGAAAAGAAATCTTTAATTATTTAGGTTAGGAGTACTAGGCTTTAGTGGGAATTTAACATAAGACTTGGTCTATGATGTCTGTGAACTACCCCCCTCACTTGGAATGTACAGGCTAACCATCCCCCCATAGTGGAATAAGAAGCTATGGTCAAACAGATGTTTCTCATTATCTCTGGCCAAGGCATACCAGAAGACTGCCAGTTCTGGTTTCAGCCAGAATGGAACATGTGCTCTCTTTGTGATAAATGAACAGTTAAATAAAGCAGCTAGGTTTTGTAGTCGACCAATAGAGACTATAGCATTATTTAATTAGACCAATCACAGATAGCATCGTGTTATATTATGGGATCCTCCCATTTCATTATGTAAGGAGTTTTAGGCGGGAGTCAGCAGTCAGATTTGCTTCCTTCAGCCTCACACACACACATCCACTCACATGCAAACATACAAGCAAGAACAATAGGCATTTATTAATATACCTACAGATTACTCAGCAATCAATTTGTTTATATTTTGTAATTATTTATAATGTAACTAAGATTTGTACTTTTATTGATTTATTTTTGAATATTCATGGAAAATCAATAATGCTTAATTAAACAACCACATCTTTAAAATGATTTATTCTGCTCTCCAAAAGACTTTGTTTTTAAACAACAAATCCCATATTTAACATTTTTTATATTTAACAAGCATATTAATGAGAAGTTCCCCACTAGGTCCGCTTGGCAGACGTAAGGGGATTGGTCGCCATAGAGCGACAGCCTGGGCTGATTGGTTGGTTGATTTCTAAATAAGGAAGTATATAAAGTGCATATGTAGTGTTATATGTTAGATACTGGCTATACTTGATAAAGGAGGTTTGTCCTCCGAAACGTTGTCTGAGATGTCAGATATCTTACAATAAAAGTAAAAGAGTATTCAAGTGGATGGTGCCAGACTCAACTTTATTTATACAAGATTGGAATTGCTTGCTGTCAACTCCTGATCCTGGCACATCCCTACTATTGCAACAAGCTGGAAGTGGGGGTTTCTTCATTTTATACAATAAATTATACAAAATGTTTCCACCGCCAGGTCTGCCACCAAGCATCCGCTTTTGTCTTTCCAAATCTATTTACATCAAACTTACAACAATAGAACAAACGTGCCAGCACTGTCTTTATTGCATTATTTACAGAAATTTCTTCTTTCTTATAAACTAAAGTATTTCTCATATCCCACTAAACGGCTTTATACACTACGCTCAGAAACCATAATCTTTTTTTTTTTTTCTTTATTTACAGGTGCCCATCCAGTGAAAATGAACGACAGCATCCTCACATCAAAGATCTCAGCACAGAACAGACTCAATTTCTTACGAAACTCTTTTGCAAAACAACAATCCCAAAACAGATGGTAAGTATCTTCCACCCCACCACATTCACTCCTTGGACATTTATCAGAATTGATCACATCTCGATTTTTTAAAAATTTCCTTGTTGGTAAACATCCCAAGAGTGACATCCAGGTGACATCCTTAAATCTCCTCTCTACCCCCTGATACTCAAACTTTTTCCACGTCTCCACAGTTTGTTCTGCATTGAAGAACGGTATTTCATTCTCTATTTCTTTACTATAAACTAACTGCAAAATTTTGTTTTTATCTTTTACCTCAACACCCAGCACTTTCAAATTATATCTATCATAAAAAATTTTCAACCTCAAATAAAATTGTGGCGTCACCAACGCCATAGGTCTCGTCAAGTCCTTACGACATAATCCCCATTTAATAAAATACCAACCCATAAAATATCTGGTCATAAAGAAAACTCTAT